>NC_053168.1:55280700-55880700 GCF_016835505.1 Polypterus senegalus | reverse complement strand
CCTTACACTTTCCTGTAATAATCTTTATAAAAACCTCTTCATTTTTTCCTTCTGCAGCACTTTCCATGTATATAAATGAATTAAGAAAATACAGATAATGCATAGATACAACAAAGCAAATCATATATTTTAATTGTGTTTCTCCACTTACAATCAAACTAATCCTATCAAATTGTTTTGTGCATCACAAATTAAACAATGGGTGCCATGGTGTAGAGGTACTTGCTATAATATTAAGACAGAAACCATCTGGTAGTGTTCAGGCTTTACATATACAAGCACAAAATGCTATTGACTTATTCTTCATTTTCACTAGATAGATAGATAGATAGATAGATAGATAGATAGATAGATAGATAGATAGATAGAACTTTATTAATCCCCAAGGGGAAATTGAAAATGGAGATAGAAAACCAATAGTGCACAGTGTTTCTATTTTAAGAAGTACAGTTTCAAAATATTATAAAAAAAATATGGCATAAGTGGCATAATTTCAAGCGCAGGAGTGTAAAAGTAATATGATTCCTTTGCCTATTGTTTGTAAGTGTTAAATGATAGTTTTCAAAGTTAACATTAAGTATATGACACAGTCAGTATTAATATAAATAATCTGGCTCTGTGTGCATTTTAAGTTTTAGTTATTAAATTATTTAGCAGATGAATTCTAAGGGAATGAGGGTACAAATGTACAAAATTACTACATTTTTGTCTGGCCCCCTTAATTTTACTTATTTTTTTTAAATCTGTTGTATCCACCACTAGAGGGCGACCTCCGCTCACTAGTTGCCTTGTTACAGCACATTTGAGGGTTAAAGTGGAGGGAAATGATTTTAATTTATAGCCTCACACACAGGACAGAACAGTAGTATGGTATATTTTCAGCTTATCACTTGTCACCAAGCACACAATTATTGCAACTTTTTGCTTTCTACAATATGGTCAATAAATTATAAGCTAAACCATTATGTGATTAAAAGGCAATCTCTTGTAAGTGGACAAAACTGCACAGCATTTTAAATAACATGTGTTTAATTTTCAGGTGCTGTGGCCAGTACAGAAGTAAAGCAGAAACTACAAGAGTTTTTATTAAGTAAATCAGCCACAAAAGATCCTCCATCAAATGGAACCAGCCATTCCATGGGCCGTCACCCAAAGCTATGGTACACGTAAGTACTTCTGTACATTGCATAGATGCTTTTAAACATAGATGATACACAGGATCATCTAAAGAGTACATTTGTTTTAGTTTTCAAATAGATTTTCCTCATCAATGGTGCAAAGTGGTGCAGTGATTAACAATGAGACCTCAGTCACTTTCTGTGTAGAGATTGCATGTTCTCTCCTTGTTTACATGACATTTTCTCCAGTTACTTTGCTTTTCTGTTCATATTAGGTTAACTAGAACTCTAAATGTGTCATAGTGTAAGTAATTCTGCCTCATGACTGGGTGGCATCCACTTTGATGTCTAATGATACCAAAATACGACATGGCTCTATATGACACTTCAATAGAAAAAGAATGTTAATATGTTTTCTTAATTGCATGTGTTATCAATTTTTAAAATTTCAGAAAATACGTTAAAAGTGTAATTGGAGCAAATATAATAAAATTGTTATTCCCTTAGAGTATAGTATTCCCTTAAAATATAGCTATTTTCTTGCAACTTTACACATCATAAAGTGTATTTGTGTGTCTTTTTGAATTACAAACTAACACAAACGCTTTGAATAGAAATTCTTGTCTCTTACATCAAGTGGAAGGAATTTTCCAGCACACCAATTATTTACCTCATATAGATGACATATTCACTGGTCATAGTTTTCTTAGCATGTTTTTCTTTTTTGGAAACAAATTGATTGAAGGTTTTGAGAGGTATAGCACAGGTTTGCTTCATGGTCATGGTGATGACCTGCAAATTCTTTAATTTAATTTTATTATCACTGAATATGTACTGCTAACAAGGGAACTGATTCTACCACTCAACTGTTTTCTGAACCCATTTTTACCATTACAGGGGATGTTGCCGGAATAACCTAAGCATAATAAAGTATAAGCCATCCACATCGGCCCAGCTTAGAGTCACCAGTTGACCTAATGTAGGGCATTAGATTATGTAGGTAAAAGTCATGCCAACATGTGGAGAACCTGTAAAAGCCTACTTGGACTTGACTTGGACACTGGAGCACACTAAGAATAACTAATGAAAAAAATAAGTGACTCTGACTGGATTACTGTTTGCAGTACTGTAATTAACAAGATACCAAAATACATGGCACATTCTCTTTAAGATTTGGACAAACAGCTGAGAAGCTACAAGCATCTTCCATTTTTTTTAAATAGTATATTGCATGCAGGGAGAGGAGAGCAGAATGAAACTTGAGAGTGGATGCAGCCTTGCTGAGGGTCGCATGGCTTATTAGTGGCTTTCCATCTGCACTCACCAGGGTGCTAAGCTGAAGATGTTACATTAAATCCTCCAAGATAATCTCTAATGGCAAACAAAGAGCTTTGCTCTCCATCTTGTTCGGGATGTCTGGGGTAAAAAAGAAAAGTCATTTGTTAATTTGCTTGATATTATGTTACCTTATTTGGTGGATTGTTCTTTATCATCAAGAAGTAGTGTTAAAAATAATACACCTTTGTGGTAGACATCAGCTAGAAAGGTATGGGAATTCTAAGTAGCATTTTCAGTTTTTCTCCATACAGGAATTCAAAAGTTAACAGAATAAGAATTTGTGAGACCATATTTTAAATAGAATTTCTTAAAGCACTTGCCATAATAAATCCTTGCAATTTAACGGAAGGACAGTAGCACAAATTAACTTACAGTAGGTACATCCTCTGCAATAGCAGTGTTATACAAAGGAAACTTTGCAGAAGCAATTCAAATCAATGGTTACTTTGAGGATTGAAGTTGTATCTAGGTAAAATATATTTGGAGGGCCACTAAATACAACACTACATACTGTAAGCTAGTGCTGCTAGCATTGATGTTTTAGCATATTACTATAATGGTAGTTCATAAAGACAGACAGATAGACAGACAGACAGACAGAAAGAAAGAAAGAAAGAAAGAAAGAAAGAAAGAAAGAAAGAAAGAAAGAAAGAAAGAAAGAAAGAAAGAAAGAAAGAAAGAAAGAAAGAAAGAACAAATTAACTTTAATTGTTCCCTGGGGAAGCTTTTGCAAAATGAGTAAAAAGACAAAAAAAACTAAAAAGAAGTAAACTTCTGATCGGGCTAAAGACAGAAGAACTGATAAGAATGTGAGGAAAATATGAATGTTAAGTTAGGGACATTAGTAAAGAATATTATTTTAGAGTAAAGAAAAACAAAGAGAGATTAAATAAGCAATGATTTTTCTTTTTGGAAACTGACCCTATTCTGATTGGTAGAGATCTCAGAGGACAGCTGTTTTGGTCACATATCATATGAAGTTATTATTAAAATATGATTCATAATTACTAGTACAGATCAGATTCATAATGTCATTTGAATAACTTTCTTTTATGACTGTGGTACATGAGGAGGGCAGGCCCAAATGCTTTCAGACTTTCACGTTAAGTGACAGCAATAATGCATGTATAGAGCAGTTTGGGCTCTAAGTGTTGTGATTCTGTGTGCTTTTAAAAAATTCCTGTGCACTTTTAGCTTCTTTTTGTACATAGCTGTCATGGAGTTTTCATGTTCTTCCCATGTCTGCGTGGGTTTCCTCCAAGTTCTCCAGTTTCCTCCCACATTTACAGGTTAGGTGGATAGGTGTTTCCTAAATTGACCTGAGCATTGGCCTGTGTTTGTTCTGCAAGGTACTGGCGTCCTGTCCAGGGTTTGTTCTTGCCTTGTGCCATATGCTACCTGGGAAAGGCTCTAACAGACCCCCACAGCCCTCTTCATGACTAAATGGTTAAGAAAATGGCTCTAGTAGAGAAGAGGCAAAGCACTTGTAAGGAAAGGAAATGTCAAACTTAAGGAATGAAGAGAAAGTTAATGAGAATAAAAAGGATTTCAAACCATATCTGCATTCATTCATTTCATTAATGACTACAAGTTACTCTTAGAATGAAAAAAAAAGTATGTTGTGTAAATTTGCGATTTAAAGATTATGACAAACTAAACATCTAGTGGCTCCAGAAAATCAGATGATAGTGAATAAATATTCCACAAATCAAACCTCATCTCATACCATTACAGTGTTGCTGAGATAAGAAAAAGAAAAAAAAAAGACTAGAAAATCCATCCATCCATCCATTATCTAACCCGCTGAATCCGAATACAGGGTCACGGGGGTCTGCTGGAGCCAATCCCAGCCAACACAGGGCACAAGGCAGGAACCAATCCTGGGCAGGGTGCCAACCCACCACAGGACACACACAAACACACCCACACACCAAGCACACACTAGGGACAATTTAGAATCGCCAATCCACCTAACCTGCATGTCTTTGGATTGTGGGAGGAAACCGGAGCGCCCGGAGGAAACCCACGCAGACACGGGGAGAACATGCAAACTCCACGCAGGGAGGACCCCGGAAGCAAACCCAAGTCTCCTAACTGCGAAGCAGCAGCGCTACCACTGCGCCACCGTGCCGCCCACAATCCAAAGCATTCCATATTTTACATTTATAAAGGAGAAGTGCATCTGACACTGAAACGACGAAACACTGAGGAAGCAAACTACTCAATTATGAAGTTTAACAGCCAGTAAATGAATGAGATATTAGGACAACGTAGCTTGCCACACTAATGAGACTGACACACTAAATGTAATTTTTCTCAAGTTCTTGTTTTTTGATGCATATTTTAATGTCTACTCCTTAAACACTTCTATTTGATAATGAACCCAAAGACATGGAGACATTAGACAGCACGCTAGTGCATTGCAGGGCCCTTTCACTTAGAAGGACACCAGCTTAAAATTTAGCAAATACACACTCCTTTAAGGCATAAGAGGTAAACTTGAGGATCCCAACACACACCCAAAACCTGGACAGGGAAAATATCTTAATTTCACACAGAATGAGGTCAAGTATAGAATATGAATCCAAGTTGTGTGATACAGCAAAATGTATCACTGTGCCATACTAAAATACTTGTGTTGCTATTATAGAAATACTTCACCCAAAATTTTATTTTTTTAAACGCTACTGTTCTCATGTGGTTTGCAGTGTTGGCTGAGAACATTTTTAATCTCATATTTTCATGAAGAATACACCTAACAAAGTTTATGCTTTTGATGGAAGCGGGTGGCGACCAACGCAACAGTTGGTCTTAAATGATAAACGTGAAACATGTTTGCTGTTGTCCAGCGTTGGTCATCACTCGCTTCCATTAAAGCGTCAGGTTTGTTAGGTCCATTCTGTATTAAAACATGAGCTTAAACTTTTCTTCTTGGCCACCTCCACAAACCAATTGGGAGAAGTAACCGAGGTCTCCTAACTGCGAGGCATCAGCGCTACCACTGCGCCACCGTGCCGCCAGACTAGAAAATATAGTGGATATTTTTTTCTTTTAACCAGATTACTACAAATTGTGTTTCTGGTGCTTTCTATAACATTTTACTCTCATGAGTGGTCTGCAGTATAAAACAAGTGGTGGAGAAATTAACATTTTAAAAGCACTTTCAGATGGCATTAGTAATGGATATGATAGTAAGATAATCAGCAACGGTATGGAAAACAGTAATATTTTGCTGAGTAAAAAATGAAGAAGAAAGTTGTTTAAATGTGTTGAATGTCACAAAACATTGCTGTACAACTTTAAGGGCAAGAATTATTATTATTATTATTATTATTATTATTATTTTTTGCACTAAACAATAAGTGATTTTGCCCATATGTGTGGAAAAAATATACGCTTGCAGCAAGGTTGGCTATAACAGCACTGCTAATGGGCAATGTTGGCCAGTAGATATGTTCTAAGCAAGAAATCACTGTTTATACTGGAAAAACAAAGAATTAAATGGAAATGTCAGTGGGCACCGGCAGGGCAGTGTTCATCATACCATGAAGGAATGTATTCTGTCAGGTTAGTACACCTGCTGAACCATTAAACAGAAATGAATCTGAGAACTTCAGTCTATCCCTTTTCTCTATCAGATTCTCCTTTAGAAGGTTGAGGGAAGCCGGAGTATATCATGGCAGCACCAGGCGCAGGATGAGAACTAACGGTGAATGTGACAATAGTTCATCATGCACACATCTATATTCACTTACTTTGGCATAATTTAGATTTCCTGTTAAATTAATTCTGCATGTTTTTTGGTTATAGTACACAAAGTAAAAATTTATATAGACCTGAGGAGAAAATGCAAAATTCTTACTGGCAAACATAGCAATAAGAAATGAACTCCAGTCTGTTGAGCAGTTCTTACAACTGCACCAGTGTGGCACCTCGCCGAGGACATGTTCAGGAGAGTTCTTTCCTGTATTAGACAGACTAAAGCTGTGGGTGAAATATATAATGTAAAATACGCGTTCATCATTAGTCAAGAAAACAAGTTGCCCTTGTTGTGATGAGCCTTTTTGAAACACATCCAGCATAACCAGAGAAGCACTTTGTAGAATAAACAGCATGGCTCTCTTAAGATTACCAAAGATATTGGAAAAACACAAAAGGCTTTTTGGGGATGGCATAATCATTATTTTGAAGTACAAAACAGATTCCAGAATAGGTCCACATGCTGAAATCTGGCTTTGCTAAAAACATTTAGACTCATTTTCACTTTTTTATTTTATGCTAGATTTCACTTGCTAAATTTAGCATAGTATGCAGATAGCACCAGTTGTGTTTACCCAAAGCCAAATAAAACTCTAAGCATTTATGAAGTGTTGTGGTTTTATTTTATATTTAAAAATGGCAGAGTTGCAAGAGTTAGTACACAACTAAATCAGGCCAAAAATATCAAAACTAAAATTAATACCAGAAACCAAAAAATGAGATGACAAACAAAATCAAAATACCTATTTACATTTCCTTAAGAAATTTTGCAATTCTTTAAAGATCTTCCCTTAAAAATTCTGAAGTGTGGATAACTATGCTTGCCTCCATATTATAAAAAGGCAATGTGATGACATCTCAGGTCATAAATGAAAAGCATTTTGGGAATGTTGTAACAAAAAATATGGTGGAGCTGATGAAAAAAGGTTAATGTGATAATAGTAGTGAAATAACACAAAAAGCAATTAATTTAAAAAATAATAATTTTGAATACAAAATGCAAAAAGAATGTAAAGTGACGTTAACACAATCCTAAAAGTGGAGATCACAGAGTTATTGTTAATAGTAGTATAGAAGTAAAGCTATAAGCTCTTCTCGCTGCTGAAGATAAATTTGCTGGTCTTGTTGGGTAGTAGCTGATTAATAAAATGGAACTAACATATCAATCCACAGGAAGAATTCACCCCGGGACGTTTTCACGTTTTATTATTATCCAAGGCTGAATCACATTTGAGTTAATTTGGCTTTTTTGACTTTGATCAACAGAACAAAATTCTTTATAACAAAGTGAAAACAGACCTCTGCTCAGTGGTCTGAATTAATTTCAAATATAAAACACAATTGAATAATGAATTGTGTTCACTAATGGTCCATTCATTGTGAGTAGCATTCCAGAGGGTCTGCCTTTTGTGAAATATTTTCCGTGAAGACCCCATAAACACCTTTACAAACACAAGACCTGGACATACTGCAACTTGGAAAATATTTGGCTGTTGCTGTTTCACAATTTTATTATTTGATTCTTCATATCTTCTAAGACATTTCAACCTGGTGTTAATATATAGAATCATACATTTTTCTTCTGTAAAGTAGAATCATGGCTGCCAATTTTAAGCCATTTCTTTTTTTTGGTTAATAACTGTTTGTAAATATGCATATCTAATTTTAGATAAATCCACTGTAATAAAAGGATAAATGCCTGTGTATCTGTCTGTGTTTCTGTCCAGTTGCTATGTCTCTGTCATTCCAAAAGATGGCACATCATAAAAAATGTATTAATAAAATGCTTTAATTTTAAATTCCAACAGTTGGCGCATCACAAACATTAACACCGTTTTTACGAATCCCATGCCAAATTGCATATGATAGAGACGTATGCACTGCATGGTGCTCTGCAAATGTAGGTCTACGTTGATTACTTAGATTTCAACCAGTCTTAGAAGGGTAGCATAGCTAGTTCCATTATAAATAACTAATATGTTAATTTCCTTTCTTAATACTGTTACGATCCAACAGGACAGAGACAATCTTTTCAATATTTAATTCAGGGTAGTCTCTTACTTTGCAGTGTACAGTGACCTCTTACTGCATTCATGAATTGGAGGAGGTAACTAGAGATAAATATGGATGATTCAGGTGCATACATATCGTTCATTACCAAGATATTTTATTATTGAGTGGTGAGCCCAATGAAGTGTCATTATTCAAGAAAATTGCAACAACATTTAAAATAAAACATAAAGAAAAATCTTTTCACTTAGCACCTCTAGGTAAACAGCACCATTTGTATTTATTCATGACATTACCTGACAAGAGGAATGACACAGAATGCACGAATGCTTCTCAGTTTCAGAAGAATTCACCTGTATATATTAAGTAGCATTTATTTTATGAAATGCAATGATATGACTCTATGGGTATAAATTTTGGAGTAATAATCCTTCTCAGATCTTAAATTCTCCTCTATAGTTTTTGTCTGAACCTTTGCTCATGACAGTTTCCCCTCTGACCTGGGGTTAGAATAAGGTCACCATCCCTCTTGTGTGTCATAAAAAATGACTAAAGGAAAACAGTATCAAGAAGGTTATCTGACCTTAAAATTGTCTACTCCAATACTCCCATGATGAAGTACAAAGGTGAAAGTTACAAATCATGGATAGAGTGCAGCCTATTGTACCCCATGGGTCCTTTGACCTACCTGTTGAATAACAAGACTGAACCACAGGCAGGAGAAAAGAAATGGAAGCTCTTTTTGTAGCAAGGGAGATAATGGAAAGGCAGTGGTGTGAAGGAGAAAGAATAAAGATTGCAACTCGGGATCCTGGGAGTGTGGTGGAAGTACTGACCAGAAGGAGAGTACATCTGTGCTACATATGTAATAAAAGAAGGGTAAAGGTGCAAGAATGCTTAGTGGGAATTATTACAGGTATACGTGTTTCTGGCTTTGGGGAAGTGATAACAATGCTGGGGTTCATGTATTTGTGTCAGACAAATGATTTGAAAAAATGGAGGTGGAGAGGGCGAGTATGCATATTGCAATTGTTAAGATGATTGTGGAAAAAAAAATGGATGAAAAAAGTCTTAGCACATAGAAAGATGAGGAGATTGTATAGGGTGACTTTAATGGGGATGTTGGAGCTAGTTCTGATGGTTATGAGAGAGCTTGTGGGATTTTAAGTTTGGTACTAGGAATATTGAGTGTGAAAGAGTTCTTGAGTCTGGTAAAGGCCCTGACACATTATATAACTTTTCCAGTGATTTTCAGTCATCAACTTCATTTGTATAATCTTAGTGAGTTTAAGACAGACATAGCTTGCTCTGGTGATCCTCAGTATTGCAGTGAGTCAATTGCAAAGGTGGGCTTATATGTATATGAGAGCTGACCACCAATGAGTGCTCAGCTGAAAGTACAATGTATATAATGCAGTTACAAGGAATAAACCTGTTTGATTTTGTCTTAAGTCGTAAGGGCAGGTTCATGTAGGGAATAAGGAATGCAGGTGTTTTGGACCTTGCAAACAGATTTCACACACATCTGTCTAATGCCTTGTTTTTTAGTGTACCATGACAGAATGTAAAAAGAAAACAAAAATGGTAGAAATTGTAGCTGGACTCGTTGTGCCTGTTGTGACAGATAGGGGCGCTGTCATCCCCTTGAATCCTCAGATCAAATGCCAGACACCACATAAAAGTCCAAATAATGGATTTATTATAATAATAATGTGCACAAAGCACCCTCAACTCTACAATACTCATAAATAAACACCAATCAATAATCAATAGACAATCCTCCTCTCCCAAACGTGTTACCAGCCTTCCTCACGACTCAGCTCAACTGCTGGGATCTCCCACAGTCCTTTTATATTCCCTGACCCGGAAGTGCTTCCGATCCCCCCCAGTCCATGTGACTCATCACTTCCGGGTCAGATTAAAACTCTTCTTTTCTTCAGCCCGGAAGTATGTCATCTCCTCTGTCCCCGTAACTGGGAATTACTTCTGGGCTATATGGATGATATAAGTCTCTGAGCCTCCCTGCAGCGTTCCCTTGCGGCCCCCATGGTATCCATGATGCCCTGCTGGAATTCGGGGCACCTCCATGCTGCCGGAAGGGCTCCATCTAGCGGCGTGGGGGTATTGACCGGGATGAACGGCTGGCTATATCTCACACTATAAAGAATTCATATAGCACCAGCTGTGTCAGGCAGCATGTTATTTTAAAAACAAATAAGCATGGGCCATTTGGGTCTTTTGATCATTCAGTTGGTCTCTGTCTCTTACAGTTGTGAATTCTCAAGTGAAGGCTGACTTCTGGATTGACTCATCTTTATATATCAGTACAGGGTGGAAGAGAGATTGTTTGCTACAGGATTGTCTATTATAGAAAACTCCTTCTTTGCCTATTGTGCTTCTTTGGAGCCTCATTTGTTTAACAGTGCTTTTTTGAAAAACAATATTTTTATTTAGAAAAATTTCACATTTGCTGTTTTCATGACTAACTGGAGTTTTATAGTCCCCCATCCCCAAAGTGGGAATTTTAGTGTGATTTTGGGATTCTGTTTTCTTTAAAGGGCTAACAGTATATTGGTGATTCTAAAGCACAACCGAATGAACAGCCTCCATAGGAAGAATCAAAAATGAACAAACAAGGCATATAAAAGAAATTTGAGCCATAGCCAGGGGAGGAACTTTAGCGGAAACATTAACATTCTCAGAGAATCCTTGTTAATATCCCCTACTTGCACACATCTGACACTACAAAAAGTGTCAAAATTTAGATAATCCCGTTTTTCAAAATAAGACATTGTATTAATGTACACCAAAAAATGTTTCTCTCTCTATGGTTCAATTACTGCTACAAAAAAGGCATATTTTTTTTTAGATAATGCTATGTGGCTTTATTAAGAAAACAAGTATAATTGAAAACTAATGAGTATATTTTTAATTCCACTAGGGCAGCACATCACACTTCTTTAGATCAGAGTTCACCCCCACTAAGTGGAACATCTCCAACGTATAAGTATATGCTGCCGGGAACTCAAGAAGCAAAAGATGACTTTCCTTTACGGAAGACTGGTGAGTGAACAGTTTTTGTCGTCCGAGTGTTGATTTGATTCCTGGCTCATACCTGTTTGCATTTTATACAATTTAAGGTGTCCTAGAAGGAGAGCTGGATACTTGATTCTCCTGGCCATTAAATATGAATACCATAACTAAGTACTGCTCTTTATTTTAATCAAAGTTTAATTTATGCTAAAAGTACAATACGACTTTAATATGCTCTGAGGTAACTTAATATGTTTTGTGCAATTCCTTGTATTTTGGTAATGTACACTCTAAGACAGCTTCTAGAAAGTGTTTGCTTACTCTTGTTTACATTAAGTTATGCTAAAAGGTTTTTAAAAAGAGTATATAGCATTATATTCAGATTACAGAGAAAATATTACTAATTCATAAACATTTATTCTACAGATACACATGAGCATTGCTTCCCTTAATTATGTTAGAACTGCACTCTCCTTCAATTTTTTTTAATCCATTGTGTCCATTACAGATTTTGCAGAGAATTAGAGCCTTCCTTCTTTCTACATGCATTTTCATTTGTCTCCCTTTTTTATCCTGCACATTGGTTTTATGTCTGATGCTAGGGAAACAAGCCTGCTAATGTTGCATAGGATACTCTTACATTCACATTTACTCAAAGTATTTCATGGCAGGATGATTTACCATCTTGAATTATCCTGATGTGCATGGGTTTTCTGTGTAGAAACTGAAGTTTGTTGCCAAAGGAGGAACATGAAAATCCATTAGAGAACGACTAGGCCAGGAGCTAACATATATCTTTGTAGTTCTGATACATAACAATTAGTTTATATTTGTCTATGTAATAAAAGTGGTGGATTGATAGTTAGCATGGCTTCAGAAGGTTCGAGAGTTTGCTTGCTTTTCTTCAGGTACTTGAGTTTCTCTTCCCACATTCCAAAGATGTGGGTGTTAGTTTAGTTGGCAAATCTGCACTGGCCCTTATTAGTTTATATGTGAATGTGCAGTTGGAGGAAGTGGGTTCAAGAAATGCTCCTAACATGCTCACTTACAGTTTGGTTTATGTGATGTTTAAATTACTTTAACTGTGTTTCATTCATACCCATTATTTTGTTGCAAATTTACTTTGATAGAGCTAAATATGACCACTGTGCGGGTCCTAATTAACAAAAGGAAAGGTATATTTAAAACTGTGAAATTCTTACTATGAATTAAAACTATATCAAGTAACTGATTTTGATTCCGGTTTTGTACAATCAACTTAATTTGACAATGTAATATCTATGCACACCAATGACTCTTTCAAAAAAAGAAGTGCAGCCACCTTCATTTTAATTGTTTTATAAAAAGTAATCTGTTTTTAATACTTTTTAGGTAGCTTTTCATGAACCTTTTTTTCTTGTAGCTGATCATAGGTATCAACTAGAAAAATTAAAAGCAAATTTAAAATTAAACTAAGTGAAATGCTATAGCTAGACAAAGGACAGCTAAATGCTAGCAGATGAGCACCAAACCATTAATCAAAACAGTTAACTGACAGTGGTGACACATACATGACATTTCCGAGCATCAGTTAATTGCAGCAGAGCTGATGTTTACATCGGCAGTCAAAGTGATGACAAAGGGTACTCAGATACAGCAGCTAATCCTTCAGTTCACGAGAAGGTTTAACAAATAATTTTGAATTGAGGGTTACAATGAAAAGACAATAATGAAGACAGACCTCTAAGTCATTTTGCCCTCCAAGTAGGCAGGAAATGACCAGTGTGCCCTGCCCTAAAGCAAAAGAATCAGCATAGCACCTTAGGCTGCGGGAAACCAAAATGGCACAGCAACTCTAGTATACGAGAGCAGTAGGGGAATAGTATGCTTAGCGGGAATAATGGTAACCTTTGCTATTAGCAAGAGCACACTCCACCACCACCCCCACACACCAACACGTACCATACAGTTCCACAAGAAGCCATTCACATACCAGCCTTATTTTTTATATTTTGTTATATTGTAATAGATTTATATACAGTTTCCTGACATTCTTACCCAAACTGCACTTTAAGTAAAAGTACTTTTTATTTTTATAGGTGTTGACCCTGTTTGCTGTGATATTGTGAACTGAGCTCAGGTGCACCTCATATGCGTTTGAAGTCACTATAAAACTTGAATCTAGTCTACATTTAGGTACTCCAGTTGTTGACATGATTTTAGAAGGATTGCACCTGTCAATATAAGATCTAACAAACATATGCACATGCCAGTTAAGAGCACTTCAAAGGTCAAGACGCTTCCCATACAATTCCATGATAGAAATGTGAAAGAAAACAAGTCTGGGGGTTAGTATAAAACAATTTAATGGCATTAGTAGGAGGAAAGTTAAGTTCAGAATTTAGAAATGGAGACAACACTGCACAATGAATTGGTGACCCTTTTGAGCTCTGCATATAGGAAAAAAGAAGAAAGACGAATATGATAGACACCTTGACAGAATGGAAAGATTTCCATGACTGAGAGTGGAAAATCTGTCCAGAATTCAGCAGTCTAGGCAGTAACACATGTGTAAATTTTCTGAGAGAAAGACTCAGTAGAAGAAAGTTCTTAGTAAAGGCCACTTAGCAACACTCCAGGAGCCTGCAAGAAATTCTTCTATATAAAAGCGGTCGGGATTGTCCTTCCGTCCCGTGAGTGCTACGCAGGCGTGGAGTTTCACACACGCCCGTCCATTTTGCAATGTACGATGGGATTTGTAGTTTCATTTTTCCAGGTAAAAGATGATTTTCTACTCCAGACTGTGCAATATCTTCTTCTTCTTTCTTACTATATAAAAGCGGTCGGGATTGTCCTTCCGTCCCGTGAGTGGAAAGCGTAGTGGTATTCCGCTTATCACAGACTTACTATTTGCAGCTTGCGGCACGAAGCGACATGATGTGAGCAGAGTTAATGTTGATGGAGTACAAATGCCACACCGCGTAGTAAATATCAGGGGGGTTCAAAAGGGCGACCTCAATATAGAAAAAAAATTGAAATTTCATCACAAAAATAACAGAAACTACGAGTATTAAAGTAATACCGCTCAAATGCAATATAACCAAATTAATGAGTTTGTATAAAATACCAAATTGATCTACATATTGAATTGCCTTAAGAAGTGGTCAACTTAAAAGTCGGTCGCCTTAAAAGGCGGGTCAGCCTAGTGTTTAAAGAAGACTTGCGACAGTGTGTTGTGAAATATTTTTTATTTTAGACTGGATGAAATGTAAAGTGAACTGTCTGGAGCAAATTAAGCAATGCTTATGTCCCCTGTAACACTATCCTAACTACAACATAGTTGTGGCAGCATATTGTTATGTGGATTCCTTTTAACAGAAGGAATTGTAGATAATATGTAGAATTTGAGATCCATGAATGAAGGAGAATTCAAGCAGATTCATGAAAATAACTCATCTAGGAATACAAGCAATCTGAGGCCAGGGTGAAAATTCATGATCTTTGAATTAGGGGAGCATTAAATAATAAATATAGCAATGTTGTAACAACTAAGAATATTTGTCACAACACGAGACATGTACCATTCATACACCATTAATGAGTGGTTACTCTGTCCGGTGTTCACATTTTACTTGACCAACATACAATATGACACTATGATTCTGAATCATTTTGTCTTTGGTCCACTTCCAGCCTTCAAGGTCTTTTGGGAGAGTTTTCATGGACTGCCTGTGTTTATATGTTATACGTTTATGTGAGTTTCAAGTATTTATAGTATTCTCCCACAGTTAAAAACATGCTGTTATATTTACTAGTTAAGTATGATGTAGATGTGTGCTTGGCAATCATCTGGCCTCCAGTCTGTGGCGAGGTACTACATTGTGTCAATTACCGCGAAGCTACTCTTCCGTTAATTTGTTACCTGAAATGAATAGCCGGTCTTAAAATGGTCACTATATAAGGAACTGGGTATTTCTTGGATAGCAAACTTAATTTAAGATTATTTTATAGTTTGCAAAGTTAGTTATGCATAGTCTGGGCAAAGTAGATACATATTCTATTATTTACTTTCTTGTGATACATACACATTTTATTTCTTTAAATATAACCCCAAGTAAATTAGCCCATAACTTTACAAATATTAAAGAATAAAATACTTATGGTCTTCAGAGTCTTTTGATGTGTACATTGTCCCATGACATCATCTCTAACTGGCTGCATGTATAGTTTACTAAGAGCTGGAAACTCAAATGAAGAGAGGCTCAAGGGAAAATTTCATTAAATGCTTGATCTTTTATAAGTTTCATAATTTTTTATGAACTGTATCAACGTACATACAGAGTATGTGAGACCGACAATTATGTCCCAGCAACGGTTCTGCAACAATAAATGAAATAAAGTCAAACCAACATACGGTATGAATATGTAATTATTGAAACATTTGTCATTTGACCTTGACAGTTTACTTCAAATAATATTGCATGTTTTAACTTGAGCCAAGTTCCCGCTGTCATAATATAATGATGATGGCATCAACAGAGAGAAGGACTCTAATGTTTAATAAAGTGGCCGTTTTAATATATCCTTAATGTAAGCTTCACTATACATCCTTTCTAATTACATTTTCACTACATAGTGCCATGTGGTATCGTATGTGAACAGTCAAAGTAAGAAATAAATATCGGATATTTGATAAAAGTAACATTTTGTTCTTTTCTGTAATGTCTTATTTATAGTAATTTATTTAAAAAGTGTTTTTAATGGAGACATTTTTTAAATGCATTCTGAAGTTTGAAAGTTTACATTTGCCAGATCAATACTTCAAAACTATACAGCAAAACAAAAGCAAACAGTTAGTCAGTCATTGCCCAACATCCTAACACAGGGTCACGGGGGTCAGCTGGAGCCAATCCCAGCCGGCACAGGGTGCAAGGCAGTGCACATGCACACACACACACACACATCAAGCACAATTTAGGATCACCAATGCACCTAACCTGTCTTTGTACTGTGGGAGGAAACCCATGCAGACACAGGGAGAACATGCAAACTCCATGCAGGGAGGACCTGGGAAGTGAACCCAGGTCTCCTTTCTGCGAGGCAGCAGAACTACCACTGTGCCACCGTGCTGCCCTTTTTTAAAGGTTTATTGACAAACATGACATATAAGGAAATATAATTAGATACCTTTAATGGTCAATGCCCTTTTCAGTTTTTTAGTTTCTGGCTTCCATCTAGTGTTGTCGAGATGTGCTTCAGCACTGGAGTAAATGGGTTTTAAAAAAATATATTTATAAATGTTACACAAACACATGTGCATTAATTATTTTTTCAGTTCAGGTAAACACATCTGCATACATTTATTGATTTAATGTTTCACAGCCATGGTGGGCCCAGGGAAGGATGCTCTGTAATCAGGTAGACTCTAGGACTGATGTGCTCAGCCTTGGTATCACATTTAGTGATGACTTCTTCTCCCAAAACATTTTCTGTCTACACAAAAGAAATACCCTGGAAGTTCTGCAGTATGTTGCTCACTGTTTTTCACAACTGTTATGTGTTGGCGATTTTTAAAAATTTATTTATTGCCTTCAGAATTTCATTACAATACAAACAGATCAGTAAAGTGTTAAAATGCAGCACTCCCTCTAATAATTCAAATACCCACTGGAGATTATTTTGTTTTACACTTCTACTTTGAAATTTAATTACTTCAGAATCTCATGTTAAAAGTATTTTTTTAAATATAATAAGTGCCAGTTTCAATGACATACTTAATGTAAATGGCCCGGATCTAAAATAATTGGCCATTTCTTGACTTTTAAAGGAACCTACACAGGCTATTTTAAATGTTCCACTTACGCTGCCACTTCTGCTCAGTGACCAGCCCCATGACAGACTTTTTGCCTTGCCATGAACCCATGACCTTTTTTTTTTCTTAGAGATGCCAGGTGTGCTAATTACGGAACTTCCAGAAATATAGCTTTGAAAAGTGGAACTGCTTTGTTCAACCTGTGGCGTACACTACTAAAGCGTTCATGGAGTTTCCTCGCCACATTCTGAATAGCTCCTTGTTGTGAATGAATGTAAGCCACAGCCTCTGTCAGGTTGCACTTTTTTTCCCTCTGCGGCTGCTGGTGAAGCCTTTAAATATATTTCAAGGTCAATGAGGTGAGTGTTAGTTATCCACTGAAAAGATCTACTTGGTTGAGCCAGGTTGTGCAGACAGAAATATACATGCTATAAAAAGATTATGAATTTGGACAGGACTGTGTATTGATCAGAGCCAAAACTCAGTAGATAAAGATCAGTTAGAAACCACAACAACATTAAAGCTTACTAATTGCCCTTAGATTATGCCCTCTGATCCATCCCATGTAAATATTACAGGACTGTTCGTGGAAAGGCATAGGTTTAAGGGTTTATGGTTTGAGATTTCTCATGGGAAAGTAATATAAATAAGAATTATACCTCCCTCTTGGTTTAAACCATTAGAAGTATGAAGCATGCTGAAATTGTACATAATTCTACTGTGAAGTCAAGGAAATTGCATTTTATTCTTTTCCCTCTGTGTCTTGTTGAATTACGATGGCACACAATTATACCTGTTAAATGACTTTACCATATGGTGTGGCACATTGTATATCTAGGTAATTAAGCTGTAAGCAGGGGGAATTATATCCCTCGACAGATAGACTATGCTTGCAGAAAGTAAATTCATTTTACTCAATTACAAAGACTGCTCCATTTAAACAAATAGTTCTGTGCAAGATGAAAGGGATTTTCCTTTATTATGTCACGTTGTGCTCATTTTAACAATTATATCACAGACTGCTTGCACTAGCAATATACATGAAAAGACTGTGGTAAATCAAAAAGTAATAGAAGTTTTTTAATGAGGTTCATTCAGAAGAAGTGTTGATGCACTGGCACAGGCCCAGTCTCTTTCTTTTCTGAATTATCTGTTGTAGTGCCTTTTAATGGTGCCCATTAAAATACAAAAGACCAAAGCACAATGTTTTATCCATCCTTCCATTTACTGTAACAATTTATATGGTTCTAGAGTTGCAAGAAGCAGAAACCTATCCTGGCTATAAGAGTCGAAATAATCGGGGTTTTCGTAAACTTGTTGTGTTTTGTGTTTAGCAAATTCATAACTCTAAAGGTGTCAGACATTTAAGAGTTTATTTTGTTTGTGTTCAGTTTTAATTTTCATCAAAAGTGGAATTAAAAGGATTTAGCAAAATGGTATAAAAATCGTGTACACTCAAGGGCTTATAAAATATATATTTTTTTTTATTACTGCAGCATGTACAGTATGTAGAATGCATGTAGTACTAGAGTAGATGCCCAATGACTTCACACATATATACTGTGAGATTAAGGATTTTTTATACTAGAAGTTTGCTTCTGCTTTAAATTCTAGTGTCTAGTGTGGGGCTATGAATGTCACTGTCATCCATTTTCAGAAGTTCAGCTTAGCTACACTTTCTATTTTTTGGGATTTCCTAAACAATCTCAGCAACAAATTTGTATTCTGGTAAAGAAGTGGAGTTTACTTATCTAATATATTTATATAATCAGCTTAGTGATTGCAGAACTTAGTGTAAATATTATCCGTCATCTGATATGCCAAATCTTGTACCTCACTTACAGTTTACATTTTCATCCATTTCAATACACACTTTGATAATTTTAAGTATCAACAAGGACAAGAGAGGAAGTAGCCTTAATATTTGCATACTTGCTTATTTTAAAACAATAAGGACTATTATACTGCTGTTCCAGCATTTATTTTACACAATGATGTCAAATGAGAGAACACACTCTTCAGAGAAGAATTGGGACACAAACCGGGTCACCCCTTTTAAAGTTTACAGTGTCCAAAAACAAACAGGTGCCAGGTGGCGAATAGAATAACAACAAAACTGGCTCCAATTTACCCACAACCCTTCTGAGGGTAAGCAGGTTTGAAAATGAATGGAGAGATGGATGGTTTGAAAATATCTGCAACATTTGTCAAGGTACACAATGTCATAAGGTATAACATGTTACTCATGATCATGACAACATATGACAAAATAAAGACGTAAGGATGTATTAACCACATTGTAATTATGGAATCTCTGTGAATAGAAGATGTTGTGTAAGTAAAATACAATATTTATAAAAAATTCCTTTAATTAAACTAGCATAAAAATTCCTTTAATTAAAAAGGCTTACCCTTCACTTCTTTCTACTTTTGAATGAAGTAATAACAAGCACATCCAAGGCCTTGCTTCCTGATCCTCAGGTTTCAGCCTCTAGATGTGGTCTTTTCCATGTGGGGCCCCGCTCCTTTACTTCCTGCTTGTCCTCATTAAAAGTTTGGTTTGTGGTTGGAACACATCAGGGAGATACAAAGGTATATTTGTTCTTACAAAAAAGGGGATTGGCAGCTGTCAGAAAACTAAAGGACTGGCGCAGTTCAGAACTAAATGTGACAGGCATGTTTATCTTTTCCAAGCATACCCTGGGTTGCATATAGTCAAGCATTCACCATTCCTCTCGTGTCTGGTCTTTTTAATGCTGGAAGATACTATCCATAATCATTTGCATTATTCATGGTGCTATTATTTTAGAAAATAGTGATTATTCAATCTTTGTAACTGAATAATGGACTTGTATGAATAAAGTATACAACTATTGTCAGCAAATACAGAAGCCTTTGTAAATGCATAACAACGTTACTGAACAGACAATCATTTATATATATATATATATATATATATATATATATATATATATATATATATATATATATATAAATGTTGCTTACTCTTTGCATTATTTGACAGTAAAACTTTGCAGCATTCTATGATCTGCTTCTCACAACTGAAAGAGGGCACCGTGGCGGATGTTTGCCGATTTGCAGACCAACCACAAGCGTTACCTGGTAGGTAACTACCCATACAATCAGATTGTGTTTCAGACTACGAATGCCATGAGTGTCTACATGCTGTCAAATAAACAAACCACGTGCCATGACGCAACATAATAGGCTTCGCCTCTGACATCCGAGGTTCGATTCCCGAGACAGGATACAGTGAGTGTGTACGCCTGATGAGCCCAGAATTAGGGCGAAACACGTGTTGCGTACTCTTTGTATTATTTGACGGTAAAACTTTGCAATATATATATATATATATGTGTGTGTGTGTGTATTGTCACATGAACAGATAAAGGTTTGGGGCAGCCGCCTGTGTAATATGGTATCCCGGCTGTCGTTTTTGTCACAATAACCAGCACTGAAGTGCATACAACGGAGTCCAAAACAAGACTGAGGGAAAAGGGGCGGGTTTTTAAAGGGAAAGACAGGAAGTGAGGTCATAAGGATCGAGCACGTGGTCTTCAACCATTGGATCACAGCCAGACGTGACATCAGAGGGGCCGGAGCTGGTGAGGTCAACTTCCATTGGCTCAGTCCCGGAAGTGATGTCAAGAGAGCCAGGTGGACTCCCCCGGGAATGGTCTACAGGCAAGGGAGAAAAAGAGTCAGTGCACTCTGCCACATCCCGGCATGCCTCCGAACTGCCTTCACTCAAGCCCTTTAGCTGCCTCCCATGCGCACGTGTGTGACAGTATATATATATATATATATATATATATATATATATATATATATATATATATATATATATATGTGTGTGTGTGTGTATATATAGTAGGTGCCAGGGTGGAAGGACTGATGTCTTGACCAGGAATAAACATATTTCCTCGCCTGAACAGTGTGCCGTAATGGAAGGACATGGATAGTAAGACATACTGGTCAGGTTGCTTACTGGTGCCTTTCCTGACTCAAATGCCATAATGGATGAAAAGACAAAGTTTGTCTATCCAAAACAATTCCTTCCCCAATATGCCAGATGCTGGCATCCGTCAGGTGGATCTCTCAGGTGCCCCCCGCACAGTGACATAGGAGTTGTAGTTCCAATAGGCAGCCCTGCTTGGGTGTCTTGTAGGCCACCAGGGGGTGCATGCAGAAAGAAGATGTCCTTATTTTAGGAGGTTCCCCTTGGTCTGAAAGTGCTTCCTGGATGCAGTATGGTAGCAGTGGAAGTACTCTTAGGTCAGACATTAAGGCATCCAGGTGAGTCAGTGTTGGGAGGCAGAGGGCAACACTCACCTGCAGGAGCAGAAGAAGGGAAAACAACTATACATTATCTGTAGCTACGGTATTTTTATTTTGCTCACATGTGAAGATACTTATTTAGTAAACAAATCCTTTATTTGAACCCTGGACTGTGTTGGGTGTGTTAGTGTCTAGACTTTGGTGCCCGGTGGGACCCCCTACTGATTACAATATATATATAAATTACAGTGTATATACTTATGAGTATATATTGTACATGATTGTACATATAGTATATACTTGCATGCTGGGCATACTTTGTGTGTTTGTGTGTCTTTTGCTGGTATTATTGCCACTTTTAATGGGGGACATACAATTAGTTAATTGTACTATGTACAAAGGACAGTAAACTTGAAATTAAAACAAAAAATTTTTTTTTACTGAATTTCAACACAATAGTGCACAAGGCAGGAACCAGCCATAGACAGAGTGGCAGTCCACTGCAGCATCCACATACACGTACAGTACGCCAGCACTCGCATGGGGCAATTTGAAAGTGACAGTTAACTTCACCAGCACATCTCTGGGAATGTGGGAGGAAAACTGGAGTAATGAGAGAAGAACCCACACAGGACCCACGCAGACCTAGACTGGGCAGTAAGCAGCTGTACCGAGCACTGCCTCATTGTGCAGGCCATGCGAAGGAATGCTTTAGAGAATCAGAACCTTTGTAGTAATTTATTTTGTATACTGAAAAGTAATTTTCACTTATGAACTTAAGCTGTGTACAATTTACAACTTTAATTTGTTCAGGTTAGATACAGTGATGTCTTAAAGAGCTCATTTTTATAATGTGTTAAACATTAATAAGGACAGCGCACTTTATGCTTCAGCATGTCCTGTATCAGTAATGTTTAACATTTTATGTAATTGCCGTTACTATTTCAGTGCCATTTCATAGCATTTGTCTTGTTATCTGAATCATTCAATGCTGTATTGCTTGACACATTTACATTTCCAGTGTGCTGTTTCTTTAAATGGGTCATTGCACAAGTATACTGAAGTTCATTGCCTGCAGTTTCTCCATTAAAAGAAATTATTCAATTGTAGTGCTTTGTACAAATATCAAAAGCACTTCTTATATTTTCATTTTGAATTCTCTACATGTAAACCTCCCTGGTAATTGTTGAGCAAATATTTTTGTGGTATTTTTCTAATAGCTGATATTCATCAAGTGTCAGGTTGATCCAAACACCAATATTTATACAAGGATTAAAACTGGTATTAGGCACTTAACTAAAAGGAGCGTATAATTTCTTTTCAAATCCTTGCTTGTAAATGTAAATGAAGACTTTGGAATAAAATATTTCTAATAAATCTTGACTGTCTAAATGGCACTTTTACAGCAAGGCAAATCTTAAAATGCTATCATTTGCTTTACAGTGTTTTGAAGTGCTTCTGCTTTGTGCCACCATGGGCTGACATGTTTTAAACAACCATAAATGACAACATTTTTAATGGATATTCTTAAGCATAAAAACTGTCAGTATTTCAGCTACAAAATATAAATTATAAAATAATGAGAGCTCTCATGTTTGACTCGTTTAACAGTTTCAGGAATTAATATAGAAAGAGATTTATTTTTGGGAATGACAAATTTCTGTTCAGCATGGAACCTCAGAAATAAATTCCTGTTGCTTCATGGATCAAGTGTCTTGGGTTCAAATCCTGAACCTTGTCACTGTCATATTCACCCCATACCTGCACAGGTTTGCTCTTACATCCCCAAAGGTATACAGTCAGGTTAATTTGTGACTCTGAATATGTGTCTTACATGAGAGATGCTCTGCGATGGACTATCACCCTATTTGGGCTTGGTTTCTAACTTGTGCATACATTTTTCAAGATAGGCATCCTAAAATGAATTATTCAAGCTGTAGAATTTAATGTTATGTTACAAGCCACTTTGTAATCAGGCCCAAAACACTGAACACAAACTTCATTTTCAATACAAATCTGTACAGCATTGGAATATGTTTCATGAAAAATAGATTAAATCTGATATTTTAATATATCTAGCAAATTTATGCCTAGAGGAAAGTAAAAGCCCTTATCAAAAATATCCTTAGATTGCGTTATACTTACACATAATTCTGTGCAATTTAAGATGTTTCAAGAATAAAAAGAGGTTTCAGCATAATATAATGTGCTTCTATTGATCCATTTTCAGAGTGAAGAAGTGACAGCCCATCTAGGCAGCATCAGGAACAAAACAAGAATCCAAATTAGACGTTAGTCTGGTATTCTCACACGAACAAACCTGGTCAATTTAGATACTATTTGTAGAATGGTAAATACCGTAAAGATAATTAAACACTTTAGTGTTATAATAATGTCATTTACATGAAATTTAATTCAATGAAGCTCATACTAACAAACCTTCAATGCAATAAAAAAATAAGATGCCTATCAAAAAACCAGCTTGTGGCATAGTGTTAGCTTGAATACCATGCCAGGTTGTCCTTGTGGAATGTGTACATTCTCCAATTTGTCAATGTGGGTTTTGTGACAGATACCCTGGTTTTCCTTTAAGTGAAGATGGGAATTGTGGTTTAAAGGAATATTTTGAGCAACCAATAACAATTCTAGGTGAGCAGTCCTGAGGGTTTCAGGACATATTCCTGATCCTGGAGATGATTCTGGGGGCAAGATTCTAGCCTGGTGCTTAAAAGCCCTTTTTTATTCAATACCACAGTGAATCTGAAGTCAAGAGGTGAGATTGGACAGGGGTTTGACAAGCACGGGAGAAATTAAAACTAGAGGATTATAGGGGAGGGTACTCGATGGGTGGACTTTGGGCTTGTTGTAGTAATATAGTGGAAGGTTGGTTAACCACAGTATTTGATAGACAGGGTCAGAGGTTTTCTTATTTTATTTCACTTTTCATGCCCTTCTTGTGTACTTTATTAATAATATTGAAGCCCCTTTTTATACATTTGATATGGTTGTCATTCATTTTGGATTCAAAAATGACTCAAGATCATTACAACCTGTTCACCGTTTTAGTGGGCTTGCTAGTTTTTCCCATGTCTTCCAGGATTTCTTGGGTGCTACAGCTACTGCCCAAGATCCCATATATATATTGGTTAATTGGTGTCTTTAAATTGTCAATAGTAGGGTCTTGCATGTGATGGACAGCTGTCAAATCTATGGATGGTTCACACCTCTCCATTGTCCCTGTAATAGAAAACAAGTGTTACAAAAATGGATAGAAATGAATATTTTAAAATGTGATTTTTTTTGGCTAGATTGACATTGTGGTAAAAGGGTAAAGTCTGGAAATGGGGTGAGAGGAACACTGACACTTATTTGTATCGCCAGTACAAAGGTGCAAAGTTGTAGTATTTTAACAAATTGAAGGGGAAAAATAGTAAAAAGGTACTGCTTTTGAAGATTCAACCATGTGTGACAGGCGGCCGGGTCCCATGCCCGGCCAGGACACCCCTTCACCACTGGATCTGGGGGAACATCCATGGGATGCACTCTACATCCCCCGGAATGCTTTATGGCAGCCCTCCTGGGTCACATCGGGGCCACAGGTGTGGGACTTCAGAACTCAGACCTGTTGGGCTCCATGGCCACCACCCGGAGAAGCTGCATGGCTTAACGAGCCTCTGTGGGCTAGAATGCAGCCACACCCGGAAGTGCAGCCTTATTAGGCCAATTACCACCTGGAGCACTTCTAGGAGGGCTACAAAAAGAGCCTGCAGCCACCACTCAGAAGCCAGAATCGGGAGGAAGAGGACGAGGTTGCCCGAGAGGAGGAGGAGGAGGAGGAGGAGGAGGAGGAGAAGAAGGAGTGGTGGTGCCGCCGCCGTCGTCGTCAGAGGAAGAATTGGTTTGGGCTGTGTTGAAGTGGTTTGGGACTGTGTTGGGCCTGTGGGACACGGGGAACACGTGCCTCATGGCTGAAGAGAAAAATAAAACTTTGTTTATTGAACACGTGCCTCAGTGTGAATCTGTGCCGGGTCGGGAGCCTATATAGCACCTAATTCACACATGATTAATATTCCTATAGGTGTCCATAGCATTCATGAGGCTATACGGTATCTTATAATGTACTTATTATCAAACTTGAGATGAGAAACATGAATGAAAATACTGCATTAAAATGTGTGTTGTTTAATTTTAAGAAGGGCATTGCTTTTATGCAGTGATTAAATTCATACAAATATTTTCCATTAAGTAAGAAAGGTTCCTTCATACAGTTGCATTATTATGTGAATCAGTTCTACATTATTTATTTTGTCTCAGCAGTTGGTCTGGTAACTTATAAATTTAACACTTTTCCCTTGAACTCTCCTCCCAACCCCCCTCTTACATTTTGTCTTCCCTAATCTATTTTGTGAATTTTACTTTATTTCAAGATTCAGTTCTGGAGCATAGAAATAATAAGTTAACAAGGTACTCTGACTAGGAAGCAATGAAATGTTTATCAATACTGTGGACTGACAGACCACTTCTAATCAGTTTGACCCTTTGGCACAGGCATGTCAAATGGATTGTTGACACCGCAATTCAATTAGCACTATATTAGTTTCTCATCACTGGTTTTAAGTTGTAGGGTTTTTTTCTGTGACTTATTTTCAGATGTTATTCTGATAGCAGTTATTCATAGATGTTAATTCTGCAATCATAATCACTATAAATTCTAGTTAGTTTACACAGAGCTTTACATCAAATATAACCTTTCTTTAACTATTCTTGGTAATGTGAGTTCAGAGAGTTTGTTTTAAGAAAAATTGGAATCAGGAGCTTAAAAAGCAGAAACTGGCCTGATTGATATATTATCTGTGGTCTACCACCCAAACCCCCCACCAGCATTAACTAGCTAGAAGTGCCTGTTTTTAAAAGTACAGTAGCAGCTCCGTAGATAACAATAATATGGTGACACTAGGCTGTGTTGAGTATTTTTGAGTCCATAACCTCTCTTAGCTATGCTATAGATGACAGCAGCAAAGGCAAAAAGAGAACCCTATGCCTTGAAGCACATGACATAACATTTTAGGTGTAAATGGCCATCTACTATAAAGTAGCCGAGATACTGGGTAAAAAATTTCTTAGCCAGAGCTCACTGGCAGAGGAGTATAAGTATTACAGTAGAGTTTTGGTATTTTTCTAATTAAATAAGCGAAAAATGTCTACCAAATAATACTGTTTTAGTTTATTTGTTTTTTATTGTTGTGCTCTTTCTGTATTGCAGCTCCCACGACTAGGAAAATAGAGTGAAATAGTGAAAAACTATGTAATATTATGAATTATACCAAGAGGTGGCGCCATGACAAAACCAAAATAATACAAATAATAAATAGCATGTATGTTTGTGTGTAACTTTATGATATTATCTGATATAGCTTTGAAAGTTTTCACATGTATAAAAGACAATTTCTTTTTTTATACATTTTTCAGCTTTACAATACAGTATCAGTAGACTTGTACTATCTCTGAAACCGTGTGAATTTTAATAAAAGAGAAATGTCTTTTTCCATCTAGACCACAGGCCAGGGTGTGACCAAATCTTTTGATCAAAAGGAAATAAATTCAAAGAGAAGGAGGGAAGCATCAGGCCAACAAAAATTTCAGTTTACCAGTAGTTGGCTGTAGGAGTTGGAACACAGTGAAGATTGTTCAATGTGGTCTTGGAAAGTTCTACAAAGAATTGTTAGTTATACTGTATATTAATTGATCAAACAAAAGGAAAATGTTTTATCTATAGTGTAGTATATTCTCATCCATTAAATATTTACTTCAGATTTTTAGAGACTATTCTGAAAAAAATTGTTTATTGTTTTCTTTGGTTGATTATATTAGATTAATTGTGTTCTTTTGTAGGTTTAAGTATGTGCAAATGTATGAGCTTAAAAATTAACAATGTTATCATCGCTGGTTGTGACAGATAATAATGACATGTCTGCATTGAATTAGAAGCCACCACACCCTCAGCAGGAAATTAAGACGAACATACAGGAATAACGCATTTCAGTTTTAGAAAAAAGAGATGCTTGTATAACAAAAGTGAGCGTGATTAAGTTACATTATAACACTTTCTGCTTTACACTGTCACCATCACATACAAGGTCTACCTCCTCTTTGCATTGCCTGCCTTCTCCACATGTGATATACTGTTCCTTTTGGAGATTTTTTTCTGCCATGTGCTGCCCTGTTGATGCCCTCAGCTGTGGAAATATCTTGCCAATAAGGGACCTCCTCAAAATGACTGCCATAGTGTGCACATAGTAAATGTTACATCACCTACGTTTAGGAGTTGGTAGACATCTCTGCGCTGCTTAGTTTCTGTTCATGTGAAATGGGACTATCGCTGACTTTTTACCTGTGAATCTGCAGTGCTAGGAACAGATAAGGGCTGTTATGTTTCAGTTAGGGCCATAGCTGTACCAGGCAGATACTATTTGATGTCTGTTTTGTTCATTTTTGATTCCTTTGTTTATATTATATTTGTTGCTCATTTAGTTTGTATATGTGTATGTATCTTGTGCTGTGTACCCTGTGTTTTGGGGGTGGTTCCAAAAGAGGCAGGGTCACCTGCCTTTCACTGTCAAGAGACTCCCCTCAGCCCAGCCACTCACAGTCTCTTGCGGTTCATTGAATGTGTGCATGATGGTGAGTTCTCCTGTATATTGTGCATTTTGATTATTTTTGTGAGTTACTGAATTTTTAGACCTTATACTATGTTTTAGACTTACTTTGATGTATTTGTGATTGGGAATTGTTTGCTTTGGGTTGCCTTTGTCATTTCAGGGATTTCCTGCTGTCCAATTTGAACTCATTGAAGTTACATTGTTTAACAGATCATTTTTGAAAATAAATCTTTTATTTTGCCCTCTGTGTTACTAGCTGGGCCTTTGAAGGTATTTCCCCCTCTAGTGGGCATTTTGAGTATTTTTGGGACTTTATGCTTTGGGGAATTCCTAGTTCATGACAAAGACAGAGATGAGTTTTTATATACTAAACTGCCTTGTTACCCAGAATTGCCTGGGTTTTATTTTAAAACATCACTTCAGATTTGATTTTACACTCAATCTGAGCCGGTGACATAGTTATCCATGATAGAAACTGTCTGAGTAAATATTTGTGGCAAAATATAAACTTACAGAGTACTATAGCTATTTGAAATAGAGAATCATTTGATTGGATAAAAGCAATCCACAGTGTAACTGCGGATTTTCATTTATCACAACTTATTAAGATCATGGCCATTCTGCTCTGAGCTACCCCAGTCAGACTGTCATTCACTTTTAACTGATCAGCTTCAGTTAGTGTCTGACATTGTAAAGGAGGGAATTAATGCTTGACAACAGAAATCAGAAGATAAGACTGAGACTGCAACCAGACACCATGTAGCTCATATTCAAAGTTGAAGTTATCCTTCAGTTGTCATAATATTATATTGTATAGTTATTTTTAAGTAATTCTGGAACAAACATACATCCGTACATACAAGCAGATGAGAAGTCATCTTTAAATATTTAAATATAGGACCATATATGATTCCTGGCTTTGTCAAGGTAGTATTTAAAAATTCTGCTTTAAATTTAGAGTGGATAAAATTGTTGTGTTTAAGCTAAATATGATCAGTGATCCCAATTCGTTATAAGTGTTCATCAAGCTGTGGGGTTATGCTTATTTCATAGAAGAGGACAGCTTCAAATATAACAGGATGCAAAGGTGATAAAATTGTGAGAGAATACACTTGTAACCTCAAATTACATTAAATAATGGGGAGATATTATGGTTGTGACCTCAGATTACATTAAGTGACTCAAAGTAATAAGACCCTGCATGAAGAAGGTTGGGGCCCTGACAAAAATCGGGGGTTGAATCATTTGATTAAAGAAAATGTTGAATACAATAGGCAAGAATCAAATCAAGATTGTAAGGTGACCATGCTAGCCACTGGTACCATCACAGCATGTGTCTCAATGTTTATTTGTTGATAGATCACAATACTGTTCCTTGCCACTCATTCCAGTTCCAACCTTTTTCTTAGTTAGAAAAATTATGACTGAAAATATGTGAAAAGTGTACTTAGGTGCCAGAGATTAAGTCAATGTCAAAAATAACAAAACTGTATTATGAACAAACATACACAAAACAGAAATTTAGCTTTGCAATTTTTCTTAATATTTAAAATGTTTTCATTAATACATATTTTCTGTGAAATTCCTAGAATATTTGTTACTTCAAAAATGAGTGTAATGTGTTCTTCCTAGTGCCTTATATTTAGAAGAAAATTAAAATAGGTTATAGCTTAAAATATATTAAGCAGAAAAAATTAAAACAATGTGGATTATTTAATCATAGTTACTTCTGTCATTCTAAGCCTTTTTTATATTTCTTCTAATTCAGGAGAGAGAAGGAGATACTATACACTAATAAGTGTTGTGGCAATGGCCATGATATTTCAAAGTAATGAAAAGTGTTTTAAGGCAGTTAAAAGGGTTTAAAGATTAATCTTTTAAGGGGATAAATCTGACAATCTATATATATATATATATATATATATATATATATATATATATATATATATATATATATATATATATATAGTACGTATATCTACATATGAGAAATATTTGAGAGTTTATATATATATATTCTTTAAAAATGATACATTTGTACAGTACCCGATATATTTAAGATTTTATAGATGTAGCTTGAAACACATGTTGTGATAGGGAAACATGAGCATAAATGATTTGCAATGTTGTGGCTGTCATTTAACAGACAGAAATTTGCATTTTATGTCTATCAATTTAGGTAGTAAATATCCAAAAATAAGAAAAACATTGAACATTTACTTTTGAATGGTTCAGTTCCCATATTTCAGAGAGCTCCTGGAAGACTTAGTGATAAATGCTTTAATGTTCTAGAGCCAAAATCACACTTCAATGGGCTATTTTTCTGATGCTTATGTTATATACAGCATCATGGATAAGCCTGTCACTTTTACTTTCATGGGCTTTTCTCGAAAGAAAATGCTTTTCTAGTCATATTTTACCTCACTTTGATATCAGATTCATACTGTGTGATTTAGCTTCCACCTTTCTTAATGAAAACAACTGTTTCATTTTCTAATCGAGAGCCATTTGCAAGTCAACAGTTAGAAATGAAAAACTGTATGGCTGACATTTATTATTTATTTATACAGTATTCTATTGAATGTAATGTTTTGCCCTTATGTATTTTTAGATAATTGAAACAAATGCATACAACAAAACAAATTAATCAAACTGTCATAAGGCTAACTAATATTTATTTACTTGTTTTTGATTACTGTTTTGTATCCCATCAGCAACAAATGAAATGTATCTCACTGTACAGCAAATTATATTTGAATTAAAGAATCTACTTTATCAACACAGAAATGTTACCATTTACCTTAAATCTAAACCAAAGTATTGCGTGGTAACATTTAGTAAGACAGACATACAGTATTGCCCTGCAGTGTGCTGGCGCCCTGCCTGGGGTTTGTGCCTGCCTGCCTTGTGCCCTTTGTTGGCTGAGATTGTCTCCAGCAGACTCCCGTGACCCTGTGTTAGGATATAACAGGTTGGACAATGACTGACTGACTGACGTACAGTATAAATCCACAGAAACCAGAAGCATGTGCAGTCGTAAAGGAAAACTCCACCCAAAAGTGATAGTTTTTTATATGTTATTTACTCCCATGTACTTTGTGATGTTGGCAAGAAAAATTTTAATCTTTTTCAATTGGAGCGGAGATAAAAAAAAAAAAGTTTCTGACAGAACAAACATATATGATGACCAGTACTCGACAACAGCAAATAATATCAAAAACATCCATTAAAAATGTCATGTTATTCATTTCACATAACCCACAAGTCAAGTCATCCAATCATATGCTGACCACATCCTTAACACACATACTTTTACAATATATGTTTAAATAAACCACTTCCAGAAAATTCTCTTGTGAATGAAAATGGTACACGCTTGAACAAGAAGAACCATTTGAATTGTAGACCTGTCTTCATTCACATTCACATCTGGAGTGCGTCAGAATTATTTTGTTTCAGTCTGTGAAACTGCACAGGTGAATTGAGTTTCTGCTTGTTGAAGGATCTTGGATATGCACAAGTACACAGCATATTCTCTTCTTGATAATGTTTTCACTTGCTTTTCTATCATTTTTAATCTTTAGTTGTATATTTCTCTTAGTGAACTTTGCGCTGTTGATAACACAATGATAACCAGTGAATAAGCTGGTACTGGACTGGATTCATGTATAAGGGGGGAGAGTGGTCTTCAATTTAAATGCTTACTTGTGTTTGAGTGCATTCAATTTTAGTTCATGAGAACATTTTCCGGAAGTGGTTTTTTTTTTTGGGGTTGAAGAAGAAAAGTATGACAGATAATGACAAAATTACAACACCATACAAAATGTGAATAGCTGTGGAGGGAAAAAGAAGAATAAGACAATTAATGCAGTAAACTTGAAAAAAAAAAGGAAAACAGGAAAAGTAGTAGAAGACCAAACATTCAGTCAACACATATCATGTTTCCTTTTCTGTCAGTGTCTTTACTAAGCAATTTAGGTTTTTTGATTTGCACTGTAACCCAAGTACTACAGGTATGACTAGGAATACAATCCTAAAATAGGAGCTAAAAAATCATGCCGGTAGGTGGTGATTTAGGGCAAAGACGTACTGGATATGAGGAAGAACATCCAAAGATGTAATAGCAAACATGGATTTAGTCCGTTTGATTTAGGTTTCATATACAGTGAATTTGCAGGCTGCTTTTAGTTGCAAAAATCATTTTTGCCACTTAGACAGGTCCCGTGGTAATTTTAGGGGTATTGTGTACAAAAATACCAGTCCCTACTTCTTTCAAAGATCTTTGTCTAGTTTTTAGTTTATCCCCTTCTTATCTGTAAGCATATCATTCTGTAAACAATATGCTGTATATTAGATTAGTTTTCAAATTTTGCTGCATTTGCAGTAATTTTCTGGAGGTCACATATAATTTCACAATAGACATTTTAAAATTCCACGCATTCCTGGTAGAAGATGATATACTCTGCTCAATGCCTTGATCTTCCCTTGCAATATCTTCAGTTGTTTATATGGTGACAACAAAAGTGGAGTTCTTACATGGGGTTATGACAGTGTGATGCTACTTAGCACTTCCTTCGTAGTGTTCTTCGTTGACAGGTGATCAACAATCATAACGTAATATTATAAAACTCGCTCAATCCAATTCAGGGTGGCAGAAGACTATCCTAGCAGCATGGGTGAGATACACTTAGTCTGATTCAGGAACCAACTGTTGATGGAGTCGAAGCACAGTGGCCTACCCATGAATACCTCAAACTCACTGTAGTATCCTGAGAAAAAAACGTTACAGTCTTGGAATGAACAGGCAAATTCCACAGATACAGCAACCAGGTGTGTCAAATGAACCCCGAGCATTGCATTTCTGAGGCATCAGCTCTAACCTTGGCAACACCTGCCACCGCTTTATCAACATACTGTGTGCAAAATCTTATCATTACACAGTTTTCAAAATCTGAAACAGAGTTGTGATGTGTTTGCTGTTACATGCCTACTAAAAAAATGGAGGGCTCTTTCTATTTGTGTGAGTTGAGTGTATGTGTTTATTTATTTATTTTGTTTGAGAGACTTGTTTTTATGAGATTCATTTGTACACGGAGGATGATGACTGTGCAGTAAAAATAGAAAGCAATCAGGGCATTCATGCATGAAATAGATTCATGCGGTACTTGAACAGCTCCCCTGTCAGCTTGGAAGAGCTCCCTCTCGCTTTCTTGCTCTCTCCTCATCTCTCTCCCACCCTGTGCACACAGAGGATTTGCACAGGATTTGAGAATGCCTAGATTGGAAATCATCTACATTACCGTGGCGGGGAGAGGCTATAAATAGAATTATCTTGCACAATAATAATTAGACCAGCATTGCAGAGAATCGTTAAACCACCTCAAACTGCATGAATATCTGTCAGAACACTCTATGCTGTCATGTGAGCCAAGTGCTGCTTAGTCATCCAAATTTGGCAGGGGGTTCTAAAACTAAACATTTCCTTTTTATTAAATGTCTGAGCTCAGTTTGGGACTATGAACATTTCATTTTAAGGAGCTGCTTGCTGCCAAAATGCTGGACATGTAGTATGGAACATTACATTTTAAAATCTCCTTTCAGAAATGTTAATGTTCAAATCAAATTACTTATATTGCTTCCCATTACATTGGAAAACACTACTGCAGGCCCAGCTACAAGGTCACTGTTGAAAAACACATTTCAGTCATAGGTGAATCAAATAACGTGCTTTTCTTGCTTTGTAAACAACATTTCCAATAACAACGTTTTACAATAAATGGACGCATTTTATATACCTGAAGCTTATCTCATGCAGATAGAGACCCTTTTTTCTTTTAAGACAAGAGCAAATGTACAGTACTGGCTGGTTCACAATACAGTACAACAAATTTAACTTCTGCTTATTTAATAAATAAATTAAGCAATAGAAATGAGTTAATAACGCATATTGATAGCAATAAAAAATAATAATCTGATATTTTGTTTAGGCAGCACATTTTGTGGAAAATGTTTGTATTTATTAATAACACTTTTATATTTTGCATTCAAGTCAAGTACAGTTCTCTCACTCCCTCTGTTTTGGTTTGTCATCTTGCACATTGTGATTAATCAGGGGTCCGCTGACACTTCTATTTATAATTAATAATTGGCCAGATGCAAAACACATAAGTAGCTGTAAGGCTGAAGGGATGCTTCTGTAGTTGATACTTAATTAATTCACTGAGCTTGATTTAATACCTAGCATTATCTGGCTGAACACAGAGTTTGCAAAGCTGGAAGGGTATTAGTATTAGAGATAAATATAGGAGTTCACAGGAGATTTGCAAAGGTTGGGTATTTTTTTAACTGTTGTAGAACTGGTGAGTTTTAGATGATTTCATACTCTCATTTTCCCTATTTAAAGCATGGAAAGGTCTGCTTTTATTGTATTATGACATTGTTATATTTCTAATCATAATAGTATGTCCTCTATCTAGTAAAAGAAACAAGTATTACATACATCCTACCAGACAAGATATTTTTCTTTTTGCAAAATCATGATCAACGCATTCCTAAACTTCCAGAAATGTAGCAAATAAACAACAATGTGGAACATCTTCGTTTTTCTTTCATGATTTCAAAAATTCATCATATTATTAAGAGATTTAAGATTCAATCACTCTTAATATTTGTTCAGTCTTGTTTTGCTTTTTTCCTCCTTTGTATTTCAATGTTTATTTTGAAGTAAATGGTTGTATCTGGTATGGTATTTTTATTTATTTGAGTGAGTGGTATACAACTGTAATGTTCTGGTTATATTTAAAAAAAAAAAAAAAAAACAGGAGTGAAGCACATTAAAAAATCCTTCAGTCTGATTAATACAATAATTTACAATGTTGAAAAGACCCAGTAGAATGACATCATCCATCCATCCATTATCCAACCTGCTATATCCTAACTACAATAAATAATTTGTGAATTTCCCCTTGGGATTAATAAAGTATCTATCTATCTACAGGATCACGAGGTTCTGCTGGAGCCAATCCCAGCCAATACAAGGCACAAGGCAGGGTGCCAGCCTACCGCAGGGAATGACATCATCTATAGTAAAAAGTTTCATCATGAAAAAACCTATTTATATTAACAGAGTAAAATAATGACTAAAATCAATTAACTTTTGAAGTGCCCGAAAGTGTCAACCTTCCAACAACAAATGAACTAAAAATATGTAATACACTGTCTGTTCATGTCAGTGTATTTGTAATGCAATTGTTTTGTTGTTTATTCAGATGGAAGGCTGCAAGGGCATTTATTTGGAGAATACTGAGAAGTAACATTCAGAATCACGCAACCAACCAAAAATGCCAAATCCTAATCATAAACTAAAAACTGTTGGATAGCAAGGATTCATAACCATAATCAATTGTTTCAAGTAGCACACACTAAAGTCTTAACCGAATTATCCACATTCTTGGACAATGTGTCTCAACATGATGGCAGTTTAAAGACAGTCATATATTGATGCCGCTATGCAATGCAACTTCTTGGATGACAGCTGACTGTCATGTCATGGCAACAAGATGAATAAGTTGGTGACACCCACAAAAAAGATGCTGTGATATTATACTAAAATAAAAAAAAAAATCTAATCCAAATTCAAATCATACATACAAAATTCAAGTAGAAATGAATTATCTGTATTTGAAAATCAAGTACATTTTTCTTTGGCTTGCATAATTTTTTTATTATGATCTAAAAAAATCAAAAATAAGTCACCTATACTAGCAATGAGGTTTTTACAGATAAGAGTACAAAATATTGGATATTTAGCCTTTTTTTAATACTTATTAGTTTACCACAAATTATATGCAAACCTGAAAGTAATAATGAACTGGAAAAGATATTTGATCATAAGGAGATGATGGGTGTAATAAATGTTTTTAATGCACATATTTCTGTGCACATATTCATGTTCCAAAATATGAAAAGATACTGTGATGTAATGTTTAATTCAATGAATATAGTGTTTGTTTTTCATTTTAAGAATCTTTTCACTCTTGTAACTTCATTATGATTTTGCCTTTCTCCTGTAGTTTTTCTTTTTGAAAATCTCATTCCTCACCCTTTTTATCAAAGGTTATTAATGCTTGATAGTCTACTTGGGAATTGACAGTGAGCACTGAACACGAGTTTTAGATATGTGGTGGATTGAGGATGTGTTGACCTTCCAATGTACATTTAAGTGAAAATTTGGTTGGGCAACTGTAAATAAAATATTTTTGAAACACACTGAAATTATAATCAGAGTATACAACAAATTAATCAGTCCATGTCTCAGTGTTATGCTCAAATGTACCTGGAAAATGAAGATTCAGGATGGAATCTCCATTATAGAAACAATTGTCTATTTTAGCAACAGGAAAATTTGTTTTTTTTTTAAATCTTGGATCTAATAAAAGAAAAAAAAAGACTAAAGGCTTCTGAAATCATTTATCATTAGCACATGTCATCATGACGTTTCCATTAATCTTTAAAAAGTCTGAAATGGAAAAATAAGAGAAATAACTCACAATAATTCTAAGAATCAAAGTGGGTTGGAAAATATACTTAAACAAAGCTAAAGTCATGCTTAACAAATGCATTCACCCTATGGCAACTGAAGTAAACAGGATCAAGAATGAAAAGGTCAACAACTGAGTGCGTATTTGAGACAATCAGTGGCACCGAATGAAAACCAGCTGTGCTAAATTAACAAGGGGGAAAAAAATCAAAATGACAGGGAGTTCTTTCACAGAATGCTAATGAACATTAAAGCAAAAGAATAGGAGAAAAGTTTGCCATTTCTCCTTGGATGCATTTTTTCAATTTATTAGTAAAATAATTTGAATTTGAGGATGATTACTTTGTTAGGAAAAATAAACCGAGACATAAAAATGATTTGAGCAAGAAATGGCACATCCTTGGTTCTGTATTTTTAAATAGTTTAGTGTATTCAGGTTAACTCCTGGATATCCCAGTTTACTTCCGTCACACCCCAAAGATGGGTGTGTATTAGGTGAATTGTGGACTTGAAATTGGTCAAATGTGGATGAGTTAGTGTTGATGCGTATGAGATTGTGTCCAGGAATGGCTGCTGTCTCCTGTATGGATGCTTGAATAAACTCTGATTCTATGTCCAATAGGACAGATGGATGGATAGTGTACTGTACTGTACTATAAATAACACGCACTTATTGTTATTGTGTAAATATTTGATAGGCATGGTGGTGCTGATGACACCCTTCTTCCAGAAGCACAGTATAGTCTTCAGTAAATGTTCATTTTGATACTTTGAAACTTGTAATTCATGTGTCAAACGTCATTCAGAAAATTGTTTGTGTATTGAATTTTTTGAGCTCACTTATTCCAGTTTAGAGTTAACACCAGCTGTCACTGGTTCTTGCCTTGTGTCAAAAGTTACTAGGATTCTAAAGACTAATATTCTAACAAATTCATTTTTATTGGTTACATTTTTGATTATTTATTATTCCACGTTCTGGGCCCATCTTTTTACTTAATTAGAAACCCATGATTTGTTTGTGTCTTACTATACTTGGTTGAAAAGAAAATAAATCAAAAATACAATTCATTGAACCAGTTATTGATGGGACACCAGGCCATATTCAAATGCTGTCACACTAATTACAATCCTAATTAAGAGATGTGAGAGAGGTGACACCAGGTTCATTTTTGGTCCAGTAAAAAGTAACATAGTGGTGCCGATGTTTGCCATTTAAAAATAAGCCCTGCTGTGTACTGTAGCAAACATACATGTACTGGACAAATTATATACAAGAGAAAGGCCAAATATTCTCTGAAATTAATGGTGGTTACAGCTTGAATTGTGGGTAGTTTAACCATTGAATAGTGCGAGAGCAATGTCAAACCACACAATGCAGAAATGAAATTTGCTTTTTAATTATGAATTATGGCAAATATGATATAGCTTATAACAATTATAGTTCAATATACTTTAATATCCCAGTGATGTAATATGTTTGTTAATTAGTGATGCTTAAGTGATATGAGTGGGCATGGGAGCGCGTGTTTATGTCTGCTCTCCTGTGGACTGATGTCCCATTTTGAGAGGTGGCTTTCCTCTTGTGTCTGATGCTGCTATGGTAAGGTCTGGCCCTTCATTACTGTTACTTTCAGAAGAAGAATAGATGGATTAATTGTTTGTTTTCAAACGGCTATCATACCAATGCAGAAATGAGGACACTGCCAGAGGCAGAATATCTCGTCTGTGCACTGGATACACAGAGTGGTTCGAGTACAGGCATCCTGGGAAAAGAGAGTGAAAGTGAGACTTTTCAGGGGAAGAGCCTAGGAGAAAACAGGCAATGCTCCCTGAAGGTGTTAGGAAAGAGGCAACCTGGTAGATGGACTGTGAATATGTTTACAGTAGTTGGTTCTACTAGAAATAAATGCACAAATTAAGTTGTTCCATATTTAGAACCAGTCCTTATTTTTGTTTGTGTAAGGTGAAAAAAGAAGGTTTTGGATGGTGTTGTATGATGTGTGGCACACTGGTGTCTAAGATAACAAATACTGTGCTTATTTACTAAAAATATTCTTTTGGCCTCCTGAATTAAAAGGTGAAAGGACCTTGTTTTTGTATGTGTCTTTTCCAACAATTCAAGAACATTTTTATTTTTTCATATTCAAGTACAAGTAGCTATTATTCAATTTTTATTTAACATAGAAAAACAGATTATATAAGAATTAATTCTGTACTAAGGTGTGGCACATTGGTGCAATGGATAGATCTGCTGCTGCACAATGTTTGAACCCAAGGCTAAAGTTCTAATGTCTTTGATATGGTAACAAGATTGTATAGGGTTTATATGGCCTAACTAGAGTGCTGTCAGTTTAATAAGACATCCAAACACATTAGCCTACATCAACAGGGAATGGTTTTCACTTCCAGCTCTTATAATATAACTGTATACCCTTTGATTGTTTGTTTACTACATGCTGCTAACTGAGGAAGTCTCTGCAAAACACCAAGCTAGTGGACCATAGTCAGAACGATTTTGAATAAGGGAAATGGTCAAGAAAAATGACGAAAAACATTTTCAAAAAACAGAAATGACAGTGTATTCATGTATTTGGGAACTGGTGTCCTATTCTGGTCCGTTTCCCACCATGGAAACATGGATGTTTAAGTAACTTACATAATGAATAGTGTTATTAGACACATTCAGAGATTATTAAAATACATGCTCAAAATTAAAACTGCAGTACCAAATTAGAGATGTTAGAATACTGTACAAGTTTTACAGAGGAGGTATTTGAAAGTGTGCTTTTCTCTCTTTCATTAAATTGAGATGTTTTACTATCAAATGCAAAATATAAGTAAAAACAAACTTTGGGAATTGTAAATGTAAATAACTCTATGATATGTTGCTATTTATATCTGGAATATTCTTTATGTAAAATAAGTATATTTCAAATAATAATTTACAACTCCCTTAATTTCAAATTGAAAGCATCAGGCACAAGGCAGTGACCAGACCTGGACTGGGTGCTAGTGGATCTAAGAATTCACTCGCATAAGAGGCTAATTTAGATTTTTCAGCTAACCTAAAATCTATATTTTTAACATGCGGGAGGAGATTGTGCAAACTCCTCACAGAGAATGATTGAGTGAGATATTTGAACCAAGAACATGAGATCTATGAGTCTGCAGTCTAAACCACTGTGCCACTCCTAGTTTTAATTAAATTAATTCAAAATGTGTCTTTGTTGAATTTTACCATATAATTGATGGTGAAGGGTGTGTCTCTATTGAGATTTAGCTGGTTGTGTGTATCAATTTAGCTATAAACTGTATCTGTGTGTGTTTATACTGTAAATATATATATAATATATATATATACATGTATAAATATATATACAGTATATTTATATATATATAAATATAACAATGTATACTTTCTGCATATATATTTTCACAGCTTCAGAACCTAATTTGAAAGTTCGGTCAAGGTTAAAACAAAAAGTAGCAGAGAGAAGAAGCAGCCCACTATTACGAAGAAAAGATGGAAGTGTAGTGAATTCCTACAAAAAGAGGGCATATGATATAACAGGTAAGACTCATATCCCATATCTTTGAAACACAGATCTTTATAGTAGAGTTCCCAATGAAAATAACTTCAGACTTGTTGACAATTAGACATAGTAGGATAAAATGAATAACACACTTGGATTTTGAATTCATTTGCAAGTATAAAGTCTAATTGACATTATTTATAGTGTATATTTATGTGAGGTATATATAAAGATAGGTTAGATTAGGTAGACCTTATTATCTGAAACAAAAATGTGTTTGCAGCAGAAACGTACAAAAATACACAGGACATTGTTACCAGTATGTTTTTAGTCATGCACACATTTCTTTGTTTTCAAAGTATTTGTATTCTGTAAAGATAATTATCCCTAATGTATGCCTAAAATATCTCATGCTTAAGTTTGTTGAAATTATTTAACAACATTGCTGTTTACTGTAGTTCAAAACCTGAAGGTAATAATTTTACATACATTAAAGTAATACTGGCAAAACCCCAGGAAGTAATATTATAATAATAAATTTTACTCTTCTCAAATTTAACTGCTATGAATTCAGTCAGTCTTTTTCTCCAATGATCTTATTTTTCAGTGTCTCTTATGGAAGGAGATCTCCACAGCTTGTTCAAACTCCTCGAAGGGCACATACAGTAAATCCCTTACAAGGTGCACATGAATATACTCACACACACACAGTACAGTACCTATCTATCCAAATATTTTCTTCTGATTTGTAGCTTTCCCAAGGAGTCCTGAAAAGAAAAGTGTTTATGTATACAGATTTAGTTTTGAAGATCTGCTTTTGCCAGACCATCCATTTTAAGGTTGTTAGTAGCCAGAACCTATGTTTAACCATATCTGACACCAGCTGGGAATGTGCTCTAACAGGCAGGCCAGTCCATCTCAGGGCATGCTTGTGCAAACTGCCTCATTAATGGGCAATTTTAGAGTTGTCACCCAAACTAAATCAACCTAAACCATGGAAACGTTAGTATATAGGAGAAGACCAGTGTGTCTAGAGAAAACCCTTATAGAGCAAGACAGAGAGAAAGAGAATGTACAAACTATTTAGTGAGGAACAAGGCCTGGATGTTAAATCCATCCTCCACATAAGACAGCAGAACTCACCTCAATGCCTCCTAAAATAGTACAATTTAACATTGCTTGTGTGGCCACTAGGGGGTGTAGCACCCCAAAACCTCACAATTGCACCAACAACAGTCTCAGGTTCAAAATGGCCAACATTAAACATAATACCCTTCCACAAGTCTCACAATAACCAATACTCTTTTGTTTATTTCCTTCTCTTCTCCATTCCTTTCCTTACTCCGTCAATCATCCAGACAAGCATTGTCCTTTTCTGCATGACTCTAAATCCTTGAGTGCCATGGCGGGTTCCCTTTTAAATATGACCTGGGAGTAGTTCCATGGCTAAATCTTTGCTTCCTGAAACCACTTCTGGGTGCGGCAGAAACACCCTGGAACAGCAGATTCACCTCCCAACAGATCCTCCAGGCAGTACCCACAGAATCCAAGAGGCAGTCCTGTGGAACCACAATTCCCATACTGCCCTGTGGGCATCTAGACCTGGGCTCACCAAGATAGATGCTGCCATCCAGTGTATGGGGGAACGACATAAGCACGGGAAACAGTTTCTCATGGTCTGGCCATTTTTTTTCTGGCCTCTAAGGGGTTTTCATTCCTTACTGCTGGGATGTCAGTCCTAGTGCACCCTCTGTACCAGTGGCCCTCCATGTCAGTTTCCTGGCTGAGGCAGAGAATGCTATGGTTCTCTTCATCACAATCCATTTTACGTGTTGCCAGTCCATCAATGACATTGGCTAATTAAAACAATTTCATACTGGGAGAGAAATCAGAATAAAAGCACTATTTTATCTTATTCCAGGATAAATGTTTAATATCAGTCAAAAGGATGTTTCAGTCTGTACCTACACTCATGCACATGTGGGTTGCATTTATGTTTTATTTATTTATCTTTTCTGTTTTAATAATCGATAGTGACATATCTACTTCAATTTCAACATTTTTCACAATCTGAAAAGCAGTCCTTGAAATTATTAGTAAGCGTTCATCACTTAAATTTAAGAAAGATAGATCTACCAGAGATGGTCTTTGTTTTGCATTTCATTAACAGCAATGAAAGCAGCCCCATTATCCTTATTTCAAAGTAGCGTACTGATAATAAATATGTGCCCTTTCATACTGTGCAAATTTTAAAACTTCTTGGGAGTCCTTAAATTTTAAAGATCTGTCTTGTCCAGTCCATTTCATGCATTCATTTTGTGTACAATACATCAAATATTATATAAATAAAACGGCAGGTTCATCACACACACACACACACACACACAAAAAAAAAAAAATCAACCCTAATTTCCCACAATACCTTTTAAATGTGTTTTTTTAACACTAATGTTTATGCACTGCTGAGCTGTAAAACCACTGACAAGAGTGAAAAGAACCAACACTCTATTTTAAGTAGTTACATTATAATCTAATTGGCCTTCTAATGTATACATTTTTTTTTTTTTGTCTTATTAAACTTTTGGTCTTCTAGTGTAGTATTTTTACAGTTTTTCTTTTTTTCAAACTAGATACATCGGTCAGCAGCAGTGCACCAGGCTCTGGTCCCAGCTCCCCTAACAGTGGCTCCTCTGGGATGGGAGTAGAGAATGGAAGTTCAGTACTACCCCAAGTCCCACACACAGAGGTCAGTAATGATCAAAATGACCTTTCTGATATGTATCATTTGAACTGAAAATATTGTTGAATTTAAATTAATTTAGAAACACATGCTAGTGCTTTTTCTGCTCTTCCTAAAAGAAAATAAATCTTTCATTAAACTATTCAAAAACTGTTTTGTAAGATACAGTACATGTGCCTGTTGTTGTTTTTTTTCTAAAAGAGTTTACTGTAAAATAAGCATTATTTGTTCTATAATTTCAGATTTGATAGTGTAAAAGACTCAGTGTTCGATATGAAAATAGTGCAAACAGTGTGAAAGACAAATTATGATCTTATCATTTGAGTGAAAAACACAGTATGCTCATAACAGAGGGATCTTGTAAAATAATATAACAGATACTCCAAGAAAAAAAATAATTAGATTTGGAATTAATAAAATTTTGTAAATGTTAATTTATCATGATATACATTTGCTTAATGTGTCACATATATTAATTGTGACCATGCTGGCCTCTGTGCTCAGGACTGCCACAACAATTTTCTGTAAAACTTTCAGTGCACCAGACTTCACCTGTTACTTTCAAGTTATGGATGTAATTTACTTCATAGCACATGAACGACTGAATTTTTGTGTTAATTGATAAGCTGGTCGTCCTCATTCCTGTGAGGCAGGAATGAAAGCTCTGTGCTACCACTCTACCTGTGTCTTTATCAAACTTATTAAACTTTAACCTGATTAAAACTAAAGGTACGCCTATAATGTCTGTTCAGTTCTTGACACTTGACTACATGCCATGCACATGCTATCACAAGAATACTGCAGCCCGTGTATGCATAATGACACTGGCAACAGCAGGCAATGTCTTTGCTAAATAGCTCTCTGATTAATGTGAAACAATATAATAATTATGGTAAAATAAGGCTTTTTTTGGAGGGCTGTAATAAGCTTCCTTATAATTCAGTATGTGTGCCAGCATCAGGGGGTAAAATGTCAAAGTTCCACCCATGATGACCAGTGTAAGCAAATAAGCAAACAGGAAACATATCATTGTAGGAGGAATCTGTGATAAAACTTTACTTTTCACAAACATGCCTTAATAATGCAGAATGCACATTTTCTTAAATTTAAGTCTTTGCAGCTTCAAAGTGGACACATTCTGTGAATTAAAGGGTTCTTGCTTTCATATTTAATGGATACCCCAGTATCCTTCACCTGTATTTAAGAGTGCAGGAACAGGCTAGCTGTTTTTTTTTTATTTATAAAAATATTCTTCACTTTAAAGCAGAATTCAATGTGGCAAAATAATATATACAGTACCATGCTTATGAAGAAATAACCTCAACTTGAAAATCACTGAGCTTATGCTTTATGTGCTCTCTGCTTATCTGGTATATGCCAGGCAGTATTAGTGATAAAATGTATTATTCTTACCAGACATGCCCACGCCTCCAAATCAATTTGTGCAAAGTGTATGAAAAACTTTAATTTATCTAGCCGTCCATCTTAATTTTTCTCTTAAAAATTCATACATTACTGGAAGCTTTTCAGCAGTATTTTTATATTATACTTTATTAATCCAGAAGAAAATTACTTGTTTTTTTCGCATATCCTTTGGGGTCAGAGTGCAGGGTCAGCCATTGTACAGTGCCCCTGGAGCAATTGAATGTCAAGGGCCTTGCTAAAGGGCCCAGCAGAGTAGTATCTCTTTTGGCAGTGACGGGGATTCAAACCGGCAACCTTTGGGATACCAGCGCAGATCCTTAGCCTCTGAGCCACCTCTCCACCTGGTATAAGACACAATGCAACCCTAAAAGGTCTATTGTAGGACATGCGGACTCACACAGTGTGGAGTCTTGATTAAAGTAACCTGCTCATCTTTAGGAAAAGGACAACCCATTGAAAAACTATTCATATAGTTCCTGGACCAGGATTTAAACTCATAACTGTGGAGTATCTTAACCACTATATGACTGTGCAAAACAACTTTAAAGCATATTTTTATTGATTATTCTTGTAAGATAAAACTGCTTTCATTTTTGAAAACGTGTGTGATTGAAAAAATTATAGTTACAACAGTAAGGTTTACAAAAAAATCCCAACATTTCATTTTAATGTGTCTATACATAGCTAATAGGTACTCGATTATTGTATGTTGACCTCCTTTGTAAGTCGCTTTTGATAAAAGCATCTGATAATCAAATTACTGTAAATGTAATTGGTGTCAGTAGCTGAATGCTGTTTTCATAGAAACAACACACTCATGTATTTTTATTCTGTAGGGGAAGATTAACAATTTTAATAATCAGTAGTACTGAATTAATTATCAGCACCAGTTTTATTTCTTTTTGCATTGTAAAAAGTATTTTACATACATTATTCTTGTCTTATTTATTCTGCTGTGCAGCAAATTGTTTAGCTTGCTGCTTACTAATTCTTAAAGTAAGCATTACATTCACATTTGGTGTAACTATGAGTCACAAACTACATTCAATATTTGTCACAATTTATTTTATGAAAAATGTGATGCACTGATGAGTTGAATCATTCTGAATGCATTAAAAATACTTTGGTAGTACAGACAGTTAGTGCTGCTGTCTTAAAGGTCCAGGGTTCTGAGCTAATTTTTTTGTCCAGTCACTGTCTGTGTAGAATGTACATGTTGATCACATGTTTGGGTGGGATTCCTTGTGATAATCCTAAAGACATGCTTGTTAGGTGGAACAATTCCATGAGTTAAAGAACAACAGACTGGAATCAGAATTGGGTGTACACACTGTAGGGTTTTATCAAAGGTACTCTACAGCAGTGTTTCACAACCTCCAAAAGTGGATCACTGGCTGACAGCAGTGGGTCATGAATTGCTATTGTTTATAATGGTCGAAGGTCATGTTGGGTCCCTGGTGGGTCATGCAGTGGATCTTTGCCACACCCGTTCTGACAATCTAATAATATATATATACCACAAGCGTTATCTGGTAGGTAACTACCCATACAATCAGATTGTGATTCAGACACGCGAATGCCTTGTATTAACCCCGATCTACATACTGTCAAATAAAAAAACCACACACCATGGCGCAACGTAAGAGGCTTCGCTTCTAGTGCTGATGTCCGAGGTTCGATTCCCGAGAGGGGGTGCAGTGAGTGTGTACGCCTGATGAGCCCAGAATTAGGGCGAAACACGTGTCGCGTACTGTTTGCTTTATTTGACAGTAAAACTATTTCAACCATTCTATGATCTGCTTCTCGCAACTGAAAGAGGGCACCGTGGCGGATGTTAGCCGACTTGCTGACCAACCACAAGCGTTACCTGGTTGGTAACCACCCACACAATCAGGTTGTGATTCAGACTACGAATGCCTTGAATATACAGTGTGTATATATATATATATATATATATATATATATATATATATATATATATATATATAAATATGTAAAAATGACATATCTTAGCACTAAACACTGCCTTACCAATAAGTATACTTGACATTTTCAAGTAGGAATATAAAAAAGCAGTATAGTAATAAAAGGTTTTTTGCAAATGTTAATACTACAACCTTTTAACAAATTAAGATATTTTTTCATACTAAAGCAAGTAATGTTTTATTTTTTGCTTTAGAAAATAGTAGAGAATTGAGCTTGTTCTGTGTTCTTTGTGAAGTCAGTGTTTTTAGTGATTCATAGACTGATTTCCTCTGTTGAGTAAGAAAGAGTACCCTGAGGGCCATAGCACAATAGCATACATTATTGAGGGCATGGGGATATGACACATCTCCAAACAAACATTTCTGGCTGTCCATGTTTTTCCTAAAACATGCTCTCTGTTTATTCTCCCATGAACCTCTAGTGACACTAAAAAGGTGTCCCGCAATTGGGAGAGAATCCGCTTTCAGGTTAATTGATATTCCAGACATGGTCTGTAAAGACCTCCATGTACCAATAACATACCCAGGCCTCTATTATATTTACACAAGCCTAATGCCCCAGTTAACTATCTATCAAACAGTGCTGGTCACTCATAGAGTAGCAGGCGCTTCCTGTTTGAATCTTTACCAAGTGATGTTGTTGTACTGTTACACTAGGTATTCATTTTCAGAGACTACTGTTCCCCTGGGGCAAATATCAAGTAGAAGCCCCACATACAAGCCATTGTATATTAGCGGCTTAGGTCAAGAGACGGAGACAAGAAAAACTTGGCATCTCCTGGACCACATGCTGAAATGATAGCTCTAATGAATGGAGTGAGTGTGTTTAAGCTATAATCCCCACTGGGATATGCCGGTTTATATGACAATACACCTAGTATGACTTCCAGAGCTGATGTGTTCACGCCAGCATTGCCACCGAACAAACCACATATTTTTTCAATATACATTCTCTGTAAAACAAGGACATTAGTTTTAAGCATTCTAAGTGAATAATGCCATGCTGTAAAAGGAACCTGAGAAGGCTCTATTAATATGTGCCATTTATCTTTCCTACAGCATCTACTTTCACATCAAAGAGTTCTGAAACCTGAAGAATCAATGACCTTATTAAGTCTGTACACATCCCCCTCATTACCAAACATTACTTTGGGACTTCCAGCGGCATCCTCCCCAATAAATGTAAGTTTTCATTTTTAAAGTCTCTCCTCCTCTACATGTTTTATTGTCAGCAAGTGCAGTTTAATCCTAATCTAAGGAACTAAGGATACATGTCAACAATTGTATGTACAGTATATGGACAGAGTACAGTTAAATATTCCTAAAAGGGATATTTGCCTAAACAGATATATAATATACACAATACTAAGATATAATCATAAACTTCCTGCAAGCTGATTACAGTCAACTATAATAACTACTTTTGTTCTAAAACAGATATACTTTCGAGTATGTTATCTCTATCAGGCACTACATTTAAATTGAAACTTGTCACATTAAGGCCCTTTTGGTCAATAGAAGGAGCTTTCCAATATACTAGTTACGCCACCAGCTAGCCTAGAGGATTAATGTTTTGCTCTGGGCCACAGACCTTTTAACCCCAAAGGATTTTATATCCCCTTGGATAAATAATGGTCTCCAGTGTCCAGTTCAAGCCTTGCTCTTATCTTTAACAATTCACCCAATTCATCACCTCAGTTTCGAAAGTTTAAGCAATTATGTGCTTTAGTATAAAGGCCAATAGAATTTCTAAATGATACATCATTTTCAGGCTTTATTAGCTGGCACGTCATCCAATTAACTGGTACTTCACCAATGGTAAAATAAATCTCATTATTTATTGCCTAGTGTTTAAGTTTGCTTGACTTCTTTTCTTTCTTATGCATTCACATTATCTAAAAAAAATCTTTTTTTTGTGAACTGTACATATAAAATGTTAAGATTTTGACTTATTAAAGAGAATCTGTGCTACTTAGTACTTTTACAATCTGGTAAGTACCTGATATTAAACTGATGGATTATCTGAATAAAATATGTAATGCAGATATCTGCTATTGATTTATTTCAAAATGAATTGAATTGCAGTTTTATCTAGTGTTCAATGATACATTATAATTTATAGCTGTGTCTTTTAGATAAACACTCTTCAAGTACTCATCCTTTCTGAAACAATTAGGAATTTAACCAAGTTGTAAAACTGCCACTCTAAAAGAACAGTCACTTAACTGTGCTGTCATCCAGATACTATTTACACTGTATATAGATAGATAGATGGTTAGTTAGTACTTTATTTATCCCGAAGAAGAAATCTGGCTTTTTTACAGAAGGTCAAAAAATAAATAAAGAAATAATATAACAAAGAAATGCGCACCAAAATGAATGAAAAGAAGTACAATTTCTGACTGGGTTAAAGGTAAAAAGAGCATTCACAATGAGGCATTATGAAGTTACTATTTATTGTCCCAGTAATGTTTCTTGACACACTTCTTCTAATTATTTCATTGGCTGATAATGGCTATACGTTTTGTCTTTATTATCTCTTTTGTTCCTACCTCCAGAAAGTTGAGCCTGCCCTCTTAATTAGCTTTTTAATTTGTGATGCATCAAAGCAAGAATGATAAAAGACCCACACAACCAATCCAAACTCACATGGTATTCTGAAAGTTAAGTTGTATTCATTTCAATTTTGGGGTGTGTTATAACTATAAGAGCAATCAACAAAGCAAATTCTCTTGAAAAGCTATGACTAAGGAATGACCTTCTTTAAGCTTAATTGAAGCACAAGCTACTGGTTTATGTCTTCAAACTGAAATAGTTTCCAAAAAGTGTTTAAAAAAAAAGAAAGGCTAACAACAGTTTGAGATATCTTTATCCTTTGAAAGGGGTGACAGTGGATATCTTCCTGACTTTATTGATGTCCATACATCCATCACTCTCTTATCAGACCTGCTTAACATAATTCAGGTTTTTGCAGTATCCAAGAATATCCTAGTAGCACTGGAGACAGTTTCAAGAAAGCAGAACATTATTGATGCCTGCTTGACTTTCTCAAATCTGAGCAATTTCAGAATAATTTATAAACAAATTGTCTGCTTTTACTGTCTGAAAGAAACTTGTTTCTGTTACAATTTCCCCTTCGGATTAATAAAGTATCTATCTATCTATCTATCTATCTATCTATCTATCTATCTATCTATCTATCTATCTATCTACATTGCCATCATTTATGACAGGGCTATATGTGGTTTAGGTGACAGCCAATTATTATCTACCAATTTAATCATCCACTCACGATGTTCTTGATAGGTTATGTGCATATTTAAGGATGTCTAGATCCAGAGGTGTGGGGAATGTGGGAAGCAGCGATGAAATTATGTCTGGTCAACACACTTATACTGTACATACAGTATACCATACAAACCACTGTATATTGCCTGAACATCTCCTCTGACTGCTTAAAGCATTTATTCCTCTGTTTGGTTTCTTATGGTTATTCATTATAATGCAAATCATTTAATTTCCTAAGAAATTTACTTTTGTCTCTTCCAAATATTGTAAATATTCTGGTTGACTCTTTTTTAGGCAGCCACCACTTTAAAGGAAAAACATGTTGATGTTGCAATGCAAAATATGAGGCACGCTTTGCCAGGCCACTATCAAGGTGGTGTTCCTCTGCCACCTGGCCTTCCTCCTGTGGCTTTGGAAGCAAAAGTAAATAACAGTCACCAAGCGCTTCTTCAGCACCTGCTACTAAAGGAGCAAATGCGTCAACAGAAGATCCTTAATAATGGTAAGCATGTTGAATATATAAATTAACATAAGGCTCCAGTTTTTTTCCTCTGACTCACAGCCAGTCATAAATGTAACAAACAAGGAATCAACCAGCTGAGCTAAAATAACTTTGGGAGTTCTATCACAGTTCTATCAGTGAAATTCCTCTATAACAACTTAGATTACATCTCTTGCTTGGGATCAAACCTGAGTATTTTATGGCAAGCACAGTATTTTAGAAATACTTTCTTTTACCTGGGCAATCAAATGCTAACCCAGAAACACATCCACACACATCTCAAAAGAAGAGGTAGAGAATAAAACTGTTAATGACTCGAGAAAAATGTCACGTAGTTTAACTTTTAATGCTGACTTATCTTCTTGTAGCAAATGGCTATCCATACTGTATATATCAAACAAGAGTGCCTGGTACAACAGGAACATGAGAACATTTTTGGCAGAGCCTGTCCAGCTGTAACTAGGTGGCTTGGTACAGAGAAATGTTCTAAACGCTGGGTGTCCCAGTGTCTTTCAACAAAACAACACTCAGATGTGAAATTATTTTGAGAGATAGATAGTCCACGTATAAGTGAGTGAACAGCAACAAGCTCTCTTATCTAATACAATTCATTTATGCTTATTCTTTTCTATCTTCCCTCTATAAGCAGACATAATAGTATTTCAAGCAGGTTTTTGGCTAATAAGAGTTGTGTGTGTGACCGTCAGTAATCTGATGTATGTATGTATTAAACAGATTTAATATTAGAACACTGAAGCTCAAAATTTATTCAAGATTGTTGATATGAACAAAAATAATGGCGAAGTATGGTAAACTAGCACAAATTGGCAACCACTTGATAGCAACAGCCAAAAGAATGACAAATGTTTTCCAGTATAACTATTTCAACAGCCGTGTTGCTTCCTGTTTGCATTGTGGGTATTATTTACTTTTATTTTTCAACTACTAGAATTGTTTTCCATTTACCTTTCCATTCTGTTTTGAGACAAAATGTAGGTTTGCTAAATTGAGTCATCAGAAATTTCTTAATAAATTCATGGATATTCTTTTGATTCATAGAAAATGCTTATGAAGAAATCTTTAAACTGAAAATGTAATTACTTTTTAAAATAGAAATTGTAAAAAGTTCTGTTTATAGTTCCAGGTGCAGTTCCTGTTCACCCTCAATCTCCACTGACAATGAAAGACAGACCAGTGCCCAGCATCAGACACAAACTTCCACGTCACCGCCCTCTGAACAGAACCCAGTCAGCTCCTCTGCCACAGGGAACACTGGCACAGCTGGTCATACAGCAACAGCATCAGCAATTCCTGGAAAAGCAGAAGCAATACCAGCAACAAATCCAAATCAATAAAGTAAGATCATACAAAGCAGATGCTCTGCATTGTTTTCAATAAATTCTAGTTTGCATATCCAATTACATCAATGAATAAACTCAATTAAGCTTTTTAAGTAATATGACTGTTTTAAAGAATGAAACTTGCAAACAAAGAATACCATTTTGTACTTTTCATTTTCATATATAATATGATGATACATAGCACTCTCAATGTTCAACATAATGGAGGCATCATAAACAAGAGAGTCCCTCTTTCCATCGTTTGACCCCATGTAATTTAATTTAGTCTAGTTCAATAGTGAAAGTCAGACTTAGACTGCATAGTTTTGTTTCTTTGTGGCATTATTTGTGTTTCTGGAAGTTGGCAGCCTTGACCTTGCCTTTAAAAAAGACATTGTTCAGAATTATTCCATCCAATACACAAGGCAAATATTTGATTTGGCTGTAAGGCTGAAAGAAGTCATTGTGTGAACACAGCAACCAATCGAGTTCAAGTCTTCTTTTGAGAAGCATGCCAACTGTGGAAATCACACTCACAAAAGCATAACTGCACTTAAAAAATAAAAAAACACAAAGTAAAATCTATGCTAATAGGATTCTAAACTGAATGAGTAGGAACTGTAAAACTCAAATGGACATTTCCAAATAAGGAAAGTCACACATATTTACTAGATTTATACTGTCAATGTTCTGATGTTATATGGGTTCAGTGTGTCCATTTTTATAGAATACATTCTTTTCTTTTTAATAGTCAAATTCTTAGATTCATTAGTTTAGTTGCTTGCCAGCATTTCAAAAAATTTTAAATAAGTTGAGGGTAATACCACTCAGTCTAAATTAGATTTGCCTTTCGTTACGGTTGAATGGCCACACAAACAGAGGAGAGGAATAAATCCCTTCAGCTGTTTTAGGGGTAAGGAAAGGTCTAGATGGTCAAGACTATAAGATCACACCTCCTCCAGGGTGAACATATGTCCGACTAGATATCCTTCCTGTTTCTGACATGCTCCTTGATAAATGACCAATTAACTGTTCAAAAATAAAAAGTGTTTGACATGTAGATCTTTGACTCATTTTGAGATTCTGCGGTCAACGTCTGTGGTATTTTTTTCTCAATAGAAATTTTAGAATGTCATCATCTGATACATTACTAATTATCCATGGTGATATATAAGCACACAATCCTTCTTGCCTCATAACTATGAACTTTAAGTTATTGCTAATGACAAAGTAAAAGGTCACACTGATATCATCATTTCAAAGATACCAGTAATTTTCTAAAGGAAATCCTGCTGCATCAGATGGTGGTAATACTGTAAATAAAATCAAATAATTGTACAGAGTTGCCCAACTTTACAGCTCAAAAAAGGGCCTTATATAATCGACTAAGATTGCTCACATACTAATTTTAGTAAAGCATGAAATCAGATAAATATTAATACACATTGTGTTTTCATATACATTAATAGTGCTGAAATAACAAAACTTCTCTGTAAATTTACATTTCCACACACATACATTTATAAAGCGGTGTTATTTTGTCATTGTAAATAAAATGTATTATTATTATTATTATTAATGTTTCTCCAACCTTTTTTAGTGAAAGATATGTAAAATAGAGCCAAACTATTAAAAGACTTCAACTGCAGAAAGAACAGAGTGTCCATTGGCATGGGCACTGGGTGAGAGGCCTGTCTATAAAAACACATCCCTAAACAGCATATCCTATCTATATTGTTGACGGGGGAGACCAGAATGTCTCAAGGACAATTCAAGTGAACATTGGGGAAAATGTGCAAACTTCATACAGACTAACTGGGAGGTATATGTTATATGAATTTGCATACTAACTCATAATAAATAAAATGCCCAAACATGTATTTAATATTCTGCCCAATTTTCTTAGTGAAGTTTGTGGTGGCAACACAACTAACAAAAACGACTAGAAAATCCAATGTACAGCTTTATAGCACTTTCTGGAAAATTGCCATAAGCTACCAGGATAGTCAAGAGATACAAAGTAATCTCTCTATCATGGTGCCTCTATCGTACTACAAACTGGGTTTTCTCCCAGTAAGCCATTCCTGGTAGTACACCCGTGGGAGGTGTCCATTTCCATCTAAACCACTACAACTGACACCTGAACAACTAATGATTTTTTACTCTAGGGCCCTTCCATATTGCTGAATTCCTCATTCTATCATGGAGAATTAGCCCAATAACCCTGTGCAGGACCCTCATTTCGGGTGCTTGGCTGCAATAGGTACAGGGTTACTGTCTGATCCTTAAATAAAAAGTCCCATCTAAAGATTTTGCTCCCGCTTCATCATTTTAGTCCAGTAAACTGCTTCCAAACTGCTCCCACTGCAATGATTCATTGATGTCTCTCATGGTCTCTTCTGTCCTCATTTGTGAACAATGACCTGAGGTATATTAAACTGATGTGTTCGGGGCAACTACTCTCTCATTACCATTAGGAATCGAGCTATGCCTTTCTGGGATAGAACCATGACCTCAGATTTGAGGTTGTTAATTCTCATCCCAATTCAATCACATTCAGTTGTTTCAATGCTCCAGTGTTTGGTGGAGATCAGTCCGATGAAGTCAAGAAGACAACAACATTCATATTAATGGTTGAAGTGCAACTAAAAAAGTTTCTCCTTTTAACTCACTGTGTGTCCCTGAGTAAGTAACTTCAGGTGTTTGTGCTTTAGGTGTAAAGAAATACAGTATAAGTTTAAAAACAAAAAGTACTGTATATTTCTCTGGTTGAAAAATACTTTGAGAAGGTATTCACTATAGAAGTCAAAAGTGGAACCAGGACAGGTGGAGGTCATAAGAGTTAGTCAGGGTCATGTGAAATGTATCTATGCTGTTATGTAGAATGCTGAATTACACAATGATATGCTAATACCCCATATTACCATTTATTAGGATTCATGGCTTTCTTTGTCATTGATTTTCAACAAACTAAAATCTCATGGGCCAATCACTGGATGTATTATGCAGCATGCTATGTTTTGCACCAAAAGTGATCTAACAGACCTGAAATTTGCTGACTCTTACATAGTTGATTTTTATTTTTGTATTTAAACTTAAGTGAAATGGTCTCCAATTTCTGAATCTACAAGGCAAAATATAGGCACCTGCATGATATTTTTATAATCATAGCGCTATAAATGGAAATAGTCAAGGAGAAAAGGCCTATGTTTACAAGTAGGAATTTCTGAATCATTACCCCAATTAAATGTGAGCAATAAAATTAACTAGAGCCGTGTTGCATTTAGAACCATTTTGTCTGCAGCATTACAGGCCTTAATGGATCTTTACAAGAGCAAATGGATTTAAAAGGTGGTATAAAAACACTTACTAATGCTATAAGAAGAAAGGTAATTCTCTGCTGGATATTTATAAAGAGCCTATGTTCTAAGGCCAATACATTTGCTGGGTGTAACTTCCAACAGCGTCAAGCTTTCTTTGATGTCCCATGTATTTGGGTTCAAGTGAAGCATGGTAATGAATGTATTTCCCTTTTTTCCTTGCTACCTCCGCTTGAAACTTCATTCTTATATTCAGGTTTCATTCCTTGTAAACACACGACTTCTAAAATCAGGTACCATGTTAGAAATATTATCTCATTTTTTTCCAGTCTTGTCTTTTAATATTTCCATTGTAACACTACACATTCAATACCATACACCAGGGGTGTCAAACTCCAGTGCTGGAGGGCCGCAGAGACTGCAGGTTTTCATTCTAACCATCTTCTTAATTAGTGACCAGTTGTTGCTGCTGATTACTTCTCTTAATTAACTTGACTCTGGCCCTTTAGTTGTTTCTTTTTCCTTCATTAGCAACCAAATAATAATGAGACACAAAACAAGCCACCACATCACATAATATCTGAAAATAAAGAAAGGTGAAGGTCTCAGTAAGGTTGATCTCTCAACTCACCAAAACATTTTGACAATGTTTGTTATGAAAAACAGAAAATCAACAGTTTTGGAAATGTCAGCTGTAGCAGAATGAGAGCAACAACAAGCCGTGGAATTAAATAACGAGTTTAATTAACAGCAAGAATTGTCTTCTCATTAAGAAACTGGTTAGAGTTTGAAGCCCCAGTTTAGCCGGTCATCTGATGGCTCGTTTCACGTCTCATTTCTGTTTGGCTGCATTTTAATGAGGAAATGAATCAATTCAGAGGACTGAATCATTCTAACAGGGCTATTAAAATGTGAATTAGCAGTGAAAATAGGTCACTGATTAGGAAAAGGGTTAGAATGAAAGCCTGTAGTTGCTGCGGCCCTCCAGGCCTGGAGTTCGACACCTGTGCCATACACCATCCATTTATATTTACTTATTTGGCTGACACCTTTATCCAAGGCGATTTACAAAATTTATGATACAATTGGTTACATTTCTTTTTTGATTTTCCATTTGGAGCACAGGCAGGTCAAGTGACTTGCTCAATGTCAGTAACAGGCTTTGAACCCACAACCTCAGGATTTGAAGTTCAAAGCCTTAACCACTACACCACACTGCCTGCCTATCTGTTTGTTTTATAAGTGTGGTAGCGAGGCGCTGTAGTCAGTACAACCATCTCATAGTTCTAGTAGAAGATTTTCTTCCCACATTACAGGGATATATGATGAATACTTGTCAGCTTTAAACAGCCTGGTATGAATAAGGTTGGGTGTTCATATGTGTGCCCAGTGATGAATCGTTTCCCATCTTAGGTCAATTTATGTGTTGTGCTCAATGCTGCCAAGAGCCTGAATAAGCCTATAAATGTAGATGGATAAAGAATAATCCTTAACTCCTTCAGGGCTGATGTCGACTTTTGTCAAAAGGAGGAGTTGACGATGGTAATCGACTGTAAACATTGACGAAACTAGCTGTTATGTTTTAGTTGGACTCTCGTTGCTAAAAGGAAAGTTAGATTCGTTGGTTTGACCGAGATTTCCTGCGCTCGCGTGAGTAGCAAGGCGCAAACAACAGCCAAAATGGGACTGACATCTGACGAGAGATCAAAACGAATCCATAAAGAAAAATATTCCATGGATGATGTTTTTCCTATTATTATTTCTGAACTGGACTATGACTTGTCGGACTCTGATTTTGATACAAGTGATCGAAAATGGATGTGAGGTTCCAGCTTCAGCTGATTGGTCCCCAGCTAATCGTGGTACTGACAATGTTTGCCAGGGAGAACTGCCACTTAACAATGACCAGAGGTAGAAGCCAGATTGCAATGCACTGCGACTGTGATCGCTGCTGCTGCCCCAGTGAAGACAGCCTGGCAGCAAGCTTGCTGCACATTCTTGTCAAACTGGCAGCCATAGCATGCAGCAACAGACGTTTTCTGTTGATTTCTGTGTTGAAACCATTGCTTTTCAGAAACTGTCTTTGGGAAAAAATATTCAGCCCTCAAAGAGTTAAAGAACAAAGACATTCAGACAATAAACTTCACATCTCTCATTTTACAGTTTTATCCGTTTCAAGATTAAAATTCCAAAAGAACTCAAAGGAGCCTACAATGGATGTAATACCAGTTTGGCGTAGGACTCATTCACACACACACACACACAAACATAGTCTCAAATAGTAGCCCAGTTCAGGAAGGACAATTAGCTACATTTTTGGGATGTGGAAGAAAATTCACTGAAAGGCTAAAACATAGCAGCTCCATACAGACAGTGCCTGAGCTGAACACATGGAACTTCTGTACCTGGAGCTGTGAGATGGCAGAACTAAACACTACCCAACCCGAACCCTTCATGCTGTTCACTTTATAGACTTGTTCTCTCTTTTATACATTTTCTTAACTCTGTTTATCTAATACAGAGGTAATTGGGAGCACTGGGCACATGGCAGGAATTAACTCGATACTTATTCACTAATATTATGTCAGTTTAGATCAGCCAATTAATAATTTCTTTAAGATTTAGATGGGAACTAGAATAACTGGGAAAAGCCCACAAGGACATGCACAACTCCATGCACACAGTGACAGGTCACAGAATCAGTCTGAGATTACTGGAGCAATGAGGAATCAGTGATGTCACCATAATGTTTTAAGAAAAATTAACATTGCTTATAATACATCTGCTTAATGATACATTTTAGAAATGGAAACGCAACAAATAGGAACACTGAACACATTCTGGCATCGATGCTGACACTATCTTGTATATTCTTAAAAGAAACATTGAAACTTATAAAATATGCTCATGATTTCAAAGTTGAACCTCTTAGTTCTTTATGAAATAAAAGTGAAAGTGCATGAAAGATGACTCCTGACACTCTTATATAATAAAATCCTTTCTGTTACTCCTGTTTATTAGACTATCTTTCTGTGAATATTTCTTTAATATTTTACACTTCCAGCACTGAATTTGCAATGAAGTCTATACTTTTTCAGCTTCAGGGTGAACAAACTACCAAGACATCAAGTTGAAGCAGAAACCTTGACAACCTTTAAGAAGATTCTGGATGAGATATTAGTGCAGCTTAGCTATTAGCTAAACAATTGGATTTGGTGGGCTGAATAACCTCTTCTTGTTTGTCAAATTTCCTATTTTCTTATGTTGTCTGAACTCACACAATCTTGGCAGTATCAGGTGAATGACAGAAATTGTACCTAAGCTAGGCATAGGACCCACTCATTGTCCATTTTACAACAAAAAATACCCCTAAATAAGCAGCATTTCTTTCAGTTCCTATTTGTTTACTCCCGTGTCAAGTACAATTTTTCCAGGTGTTCCTGTGAAACAGACTCGAGTCTGCAGCTGTTCCCTGGATAACGGCCATTGTTAGCATATCAGTCAGTGACTTTGCTTTCATTTAGAAAAAATATTTGCCTGTAATTCTGCCCAAGGTTGTGGCATCCCAGAAATGCAGCACATTGAGAAGATTTCTAACACTTGCTGTAGCACAACTGGGACACAAATGCTTTTTTTGTTTTTTACAAAAGCAGGCAGAAAGACTTGTGTGATGCTGTAAGTGCAAGAATGAGAGTGTGTGGGGGGGTCTCATCAGTAGATCAGTATTTGTGCCTCACTGGTAACTGTTAATAGCTAGTGCTATAGATATTTTTATTGTTAATCATATCAGATATCTTTTGCAATCAAATCTTTCCAATCTCTAAAAAATCCTTGTGCTCTCTCACCCAGATGCTGTCAAAGTCTATTGAGCAGCTGCGGCAGCCAAGCACCAATCTGGAGGAATCTGAGGAAGAGAATCACAAAGATCAGCCGATGCAGGAGGACAAAGCTCCCCACTGTGGCAGTATTAGGAATCGCAACCATAACAGCAGCTGCACAAGCTCCTCAGAAGAAGCTTTTGGAACACACGTGGCAGATATAAAAGTGAAAGAGGAACCACTGGACAGCGACTACGAAAGCCTAAGCAATCAAAGTGAGGCTTCGGAGCAGACAGCATTTATGCAACAGGTAAAGGGGAAAGATTTTGCTCGGAGATTGGTCATTAAAGCAGTTATTTGAATACCAAACAACACCAAACAATTAAAAAAAAAACACCTTATATGAACTTTGTCTGCAGTTTCCATTGTACAGTTCTGCAGCCTAAAATATTGTGTTGTTTCAGTTTTATAATCCTTACCTCCCTTGTGCCTAATGAATATTTTTTGTTCAGGTGCCAGTAAAGTGTTATGAGTTAAATCCTTTTTTTTTTCTTTTTTTTTTGATTTGGAGCTGTAAAGTTATTTTTGTAATATATGTTTCATCTCCTTTGTTATCTGTATATAATGTTTTAGTCTAGTGGTTGGCTTTTTTCTTCTTTTTTCCATGAGAAGGAGGCTAAACCTGTTGTCAGCAACTCTGTAAAACTGTAGATCTGAAAACACTGCAAATCCTTTTTAAATTCACAAGGTTTCTTTCCCTCTCGTTGAAAAAAGTTAATCTTAGTTTGTAATGCATTTGTGTGTAAATTTGTCTGTATACAACAAGAATTAAGATCAGCAAAATGTTGTAGCTACTTATCTGAACTTTTTATTTTAGCAAGTCTGTAAAGTCACTGCAGGTTTGTTTAAAAAAGATAAAACTGTCTGCTACAAACCAATTTATTCATTTGGTTGTTTTCATTTTTTTTTTTGTGTTATTTTCCCATTTTTATTGTAAAGGAAAAGGACACTGTATTATTTGTGACATAATACATTACATTAGTTTTGCTTGGAGCTGTCCTGTTAATCATGTGGAAATACCTTGAAGGAGCGATGTTGCCAAAGTAAAGCCTGCCGACACCTGTGGCCGTACAGTTTGTGGAGACAGCCGCCTATGCCCTTGTCCTGCTCTGCTGTTGTGCAGTATTCTAATATTTTTAGTTATAAGGCTTTGTCGAGTTCCTGCTGAGATCCAGCAGTGAAGTTACTCAGTAAGGCTGGACAGGAAATGCCGTATGGGAGCAAGAAGTCTAAGTGATTCATGTACTGAGGAATGCAGAGGGCTAGTATTTTACTTAGCATGTTGGAAAATTCACCCTTTCAGTTGATTTATTGTATGAGAAAACAACAAAAGGAGTAGGGAAATGGTTAAGGAAGCTTTTCAGAGAAACATTTCCTTTATGTTCCCAAATGCTGTGTTTACCTTTTAAAATTTAATTATTTTTGGCCTGTTTTTGTCTATTCCCCCCACCTTCTTCTCCAGCATCTCACTCCATGATTAGACACCCTTCTACTACTGGATGAATGTGTATGAATGAGAGGAGAAATACCCTCTGAGTCATGGAGGTTTGCCTGCCTGTGTGTATGTTTGTGTACTCTTTCCTCTCTCTCTTTATACATACATATATATATATATATATATATATATACACACACACACACATCCTAAATTGGACTGAATTGAGATTTTTTATGTACAGTATGTCTTATGTAAATGCACACTAAACACAGTATGTAGTGTAGTGCATACTATATACGAAGATGTTCTTATCAACAACCTAAATAGTTGTTCGCACTGTGTTGTATATATTGACAAAACAAACTTTTACAGTTGTAGAAGACTTAAAAAAAAAAAACAATCACCAAACAAAGCAATTTCACCCTTGCTCCTTATTTCCTTTATTTTTGATGTATTATATCTGATTTTATCCCTGATGGGAAGTATTTCTTTTATGTTGTTATTTACGTTTTGTATTATTTCCCACTCTTGCCTTCTGTTAATTTTTTAAAATAAATTTCAGTCTTTGCAATGCTCATTTTGGGTCAGTTTCAGATATTTTTTAATGTATATGCATGTTAGAATTACTCAGCCTTTCATGGAAAGATTTATCAGGTGGAGTTAAACACTGGTAAAAGGAATCTTATATGGACATTTAGCAATTACTACCACAGCTAATATAGATGACCATATTGATACTTCAATTTTTATATTAGTAGAGAATTTATCAGAAAGAATTAGTACAGTTTCTTTTGAATTATTCATAAAATATGCTAAAGCTCTCCGATATATAATTGAAAGACTAAAGAGCTGATTAGGTGTTGACAGAAATGGTTTATCATATATTGTACCTAAGTTTGAAGTCAGATTGAATGCATTACTATATTTCCAAAGAGCTAGGATCCTTTGAAGCAGACACCCATGTTCCACGTCCTGTTTAAATAGGACCCATCTTGTGCAGAAAGAAGAAAATGTATTCTGAAAAGTTTTATTTTTTTGGTGAGCAAACACTACAAGCACAGAATAATCATTGAATCTGTTATCATTACATTTTCTATATTGTTTGAACATGTTTTTAATTATATTGTTTCTGTTCATCTTGTTTTTCTACTTGAAGTCTCACTTCATTAGATTTAGTAGCTGGTTGACTGGGGTGCTTCATAGCCCCACTGTTAAGGAAAAATGCATCCAGCTATCCATTTTCCATTTCCACTCTTCCAACTGCATACTGCATGGATCCAAAGAAGATAGTGGCACACCATTTGAATTTGCTTTAAGCCAGAGCTTTACCTGAAATGCTGCCTTCTGGTTGAGTGATCAATGAAAGCTGATATTAGCTCATTCATTCCATTGCTCTAGTTTCAGTTCCGATGCTTTCTTTTTTCTCACGTACAGTGAATGTCGACTCATAACGCCTCCTGGAATATGAAAAGAACAGATGTTGACAGGTGACTACGGTTCCTCTGTATACTCAGATCTTTCACAACATGGTATCATCAGTTCTTCAGTTCTTCTTGGACATTTCTGTTATAGTTTTTTACATTTTATTTTAGCTATGACATGTTAATTCCATTAGAATATAAAGATTACTTTAGTTTTTCATCATTTTCATTGACAGTTTTGTAGCTGTGTTTCCATTGTATGTATGTGTGTTTATATATGGATGTATGTATATACATGTATGTATGTATGAATGTATGCAATGTCTTGTAAAATTATTCACCTCTTTCAATACTGTATATGCCATTATTGTTGAATTTGATTTAAAAGAAATATTTTATTTCAAAGCTGAAAGCTCAAACTGACTAACATGGCTGTTGAAATGAGTCACAAACTTGGGCTTTGATGGCATCCATCTATTCAATTTCTGAAACAATTCATTTGAAATTCAGAGTTGCATGGAGCCCGAGCCTGTCCGGAGCCCAAGCAGGAACTAATCCTGGATAGGGCTTTGATGGCATGAGTTTTGTTTTATCATGGTAAACGTTTACAATATTAATTATATACTTTAGATATGTAGAAATGGCTTTGAGGTACTGAACCAGTCTGACACTATTTAGTTATATGTTTCAAGCAAAAATCAGATAGCGTTTTTAGCACTAATGTTCATCAGAATCCTGCACATCCCTGTTAGCAAAGGATTCATGGATTAGTAAAACTACTTTCGTCATTCCCTAATTGAGCCTTCTCACTTGTGTGGCAATTTTCTTCTACGTTTGCTTTTGCACTGCATGGTCAAGTCATACAGGATATGAAAAAAAGACAGAATGAAGATAACATCTAAAAACCTGTAGTGATTAGAGTAAGCATCATTAAAGAAAATGTTAGTAACAGCTGTTTGCATACTGTATATAATTAATTTAAAAAATTGCATATTGTAAAAGTGATATATTTCCATTGTCTTTATATAAAAGTATTCTTTATTCGTCAGATAGTTATACAATGCTGATATTTCCAGATTCTTGAAACTTTCCATAGGCTTATAGCAGTCTGATCATTTTATGCAGAAGGTATTGAAAAGATTATTTGAGCAGTAAGGCTGTATATTTGTATCTGTTAAGACACAAATACCGAATGGTACCCTGGAACAAGGGATACAGCAGAATACACAATTGTTGGGTCTGTTGCTGCACCCTACACAAGGCCTCTTTTTGTCCCAGATTTGGCTGACTGGTGCCTGTCTAACTCAACTGATGTGATCTTTTCCTACTTTATAATTAGACAAGAGTGCAGTCTAACATACATCACAAGCAAAACACATTAAACATTAGATTTACGCGCAAAATTAACTATACTCATTTACCCGACAGTTCTTTGTTGTGATGTCCGATTGACTTGGAAGAAAACAAAATCAAACAATCAATTAGTAAGTACCAAGAAAATTACAAAAAAAAAACCTTTTACAGATGGATAGGTGGAGCCTGAGAAGTCGCACAGTTGGCTGAATGGCATCTGGATACAATAATGTATGTTCAGGTTCTTTTAAAAGAGAAACAGGTGACAACACTAGATCAATTATAAAGAGCAAGAGATTTCTTCTTAACTTGTTGATATTGTAATAAAAAAGCACTGGTTTCAAAAACATCAAAGTTAATGATTTAAAAAGACTAAGATGCATTATACTGTAGCATTTTGTGCAGTTAGCTCAAACTGGTCCTATTAACTGAGCAGTTCTACACAATGGAAACTGGTAGGGGAAGCCACCATGAAGCCACAACAGAAACTTTGACATGGAGGCCAAGTTCATTGACGGTGACTGGAGAAAGTCTTCATGAGTCAACAGTTCAGCACAAATCAATTCAGACTAAAAGGAAATCCTATGTCAGTAATTAGACAAAGCTTCTATGTGTGGCAGAGTGGCAAGAAACTCCAACCCATGACAACAGGCAAAACTTTTTTTTTTGGTTCAAAAAAAAAAACTTTTATTCGCTACATATTAAGTACAGCGCTTCATCTAATGCAGATCATTCCTGCTCTCCAGCACAGTGGTGGCAGTATTATGCTTTGCATATGTTTGTCATTTGTAGGGAACTGGAGAATCATCGGGACAGAGGGAAAAATGAAGTTACACAAAGCCAAATATATTGTCCTATCAAAAACGAAGGTAATGGCCTTGAGAGGCTCATTCAATATCTTGCCTTCAGTTTGTACAAAATAGCTTTGAAAATTGTGGTCCATCGATTACCTTCAAACAAAACGATAAAGTGTAAGTGAACTTTCCATGAGGAACTGAAACTGCCCCAATTTGCAGAGCAGGTAGAGGCTTTTCCAGCAAGTGCCACAGCTGATCAGGATTGTTAAACTAGATCTGGACTTACACAATCAGAAATCTAGAATTTTCTTAGTAATTTTTCTTAATATGGTATTAGCAGTAGTAAAAATCAATTTGAGCATTCAGGTTTTGATTGAAATATTTTTTTCAGATAATGTGTGTACTTTACATTTAGTTAATAGAAATGTAACGTAACTTAATTGGAGGATTTAATGCTGCACTTTTACATGGTACTATATATATATATATATATATATATATATATATATATATATATATATATATATATATATTGTGACAGATAGGGGGCACTGTCGTCCCCTTGAACTCTCAGATCAGACACCAGATAAAAGTCCAAATGTTGAATCTATTTGTACAATACTGTGCAAAAAGCACCCTCCACTCCACAATACTCATAGACTATATCAATAAACAATAACAATAATCAATCCTCCTCTCCCAAACACATTGTTCCCTTCCTTCCAACTCAGCTCGCCCATCTGGGATCTACCACAGTCCTTTATAGTCCTCGACCCGGAAATGCTTCTGATCCCTCAGTCCATGTGATTATCCAGCACTTCCAGGTCAGGTGAAAACTCCTTTTCTTCCTCGGCCCGGAAGTACTTTATTTCTTCCGTCCTCGTGACATGGAAGTACTTCCTGGCTATATGGAGAGTATAAATCCTTGATCCTCCCTGCAGCATCCTCTGGTGGCCACCATGGTATCCAGCAGGGCTGTGAAGGAAAACTCCAAGGTCCATGATGCCCTGCAGGAATTCGGGACATCTCCACATTGCAGGGAGGGCTCCATCATATATCACTATATATATATATATATATATATATATATACTATATATGTGTGTTTTGTTTAAAAATACATTTGCACAGTACCCCAATATATTTAAGATTTTATAGATGTAGCTTGGAGCACATATTGTGATAGGGAAACATAAATGATTTGCAATGTTGTGGCTGTCAATTAACAGACATACATTTGCATTATAAGTCTTTCAATTTACAAGGACTAGTGGTAAATATCTAAAAATAAGGGAAAAAATTGAACATTTACTTTTGAATGGTTCAGTTCCAATATTTAAGAGGGCTCCTAGCAGACTTAGTGATAAATGCTTTAATATTCTAGAGCCAAAATCCCACTTCAATGGGCTATTTTTCTGATGCTTATGTTTTCATTTTTTACTTATTTTTAGTGCATTTATGTGAATTGTTAGTATTTTTAGTATTAAAATTACCTGCATTGCACCAGCATTTACTTGTATCATTATTTTGTAACATTGTATATGTCTTTTGTATTCATAGCTCTTCCCCTATGTTGTTGTTGTTGTTGTTGTTGTTGTTTTTACATGCTAATGTACCATTCTACATACATGCAAATTTGCTAATTGTTTTCTTGTTTCATTTTTTTGGTTTCTTTTGATTTATTTATTCTTAACAGAATTGTAAAAAAATTAAATAAATTCAAATGTTACAACAGAATCCCTCTATATACATGCTAAATGCATATTTCACCAATAAAATGTGGAATAAACATCTAACATGCATTATTTTTATATGTCAAACCATTTTATTACGTGTTATTCTAATTAAAATTCTCAGTGTCCTAGATATGTGTTTAAAGATTAAATATAGAGAAAAGTCATACATTTTATAAAGGCTCATTAGGAAAACTTCCACCCGAAACAAAAAATGCTATGCCCTTTGTTTTCAGTACAGTGCTCTAGGTATAGTTAATAACACGAGAGAGTTTCTGATTCAGAGAACGTTTTGTAGTAATTCTGTGTGGCATGATGGTGCAGTGGTTAGTGCAGAGTACTTACAAGTCCTAGGTCCCGTAGTTTGAATGCCAGCACAGGCATGGAGTTGCTAATACTAATTATATCTGCACTGTTTTTTCTCTGGTTTCCTTCTCACTTCCCAGAGGTGTAAATATTTTCTTAATCAGTGACTAATTATTTGGCCTGCTATAAGTTAGTGTGACCTTCGATGGGCTGGTACTCCATCCAAGGCTGGTTACAACCATGTGCACAATGCTGTTGGAATAGGCACCCACTCCTATGACCCTGAACTGGATGAGCAGGTTAGTGAATGAATGTGTGGACTTCTAGTCCTTTTAAACATTTAACTAAAACATTGGGTTGTTTCTGTGTTTAATCACATTATTACATAAAAGACAAAAGTGAATTCCTATTGAAGACAGTTCACTTTGTCCATGTCATTCTACAGTTTTGTCATTACCATTATTGCTGGGAAATGAGATGCAATTACTCCAGCTAATCAAAAAGCAAAATTCAACACATGACCTGCTGTCTTTTTCATATATAGTACCAGCTTGCTTTAAATCCATCAGAACCATGAAACTTCAAAGGAGGAATTGCAACTCTTCATTACCCCTCAGATTAGTAATATTTAGAGGCAGTAAGCACTTTTTTTTTGATGGTTAGGCTTCATGGCAGACGGTGTAGGGACCTGCACAAAAGGATGTAGAGTCACCAAATGAAAGGTAACTAAAAAAATGTCTGAATTGTGGCATGTCTTTCCCCTTGTGAAACAATAATGTGCCACAGAAACAAAATTCTTCTTTGCTGAAGATCTGATTTTTACCTACACACTAAACACAAATGGCAGCCAATTAATGCATTAAACTGATAAGTGTGAGTCCTTAGGTGATGCAGTGTTTAGACCTGTAGGCTCACTGCTCCAAAATACACTGAGCTTGACACCTAGCTAGGTCATGGTTTGTGTCAAGTTTGAACATTCCTCTCATTTATGTGATTTTGTCTCCAGGTATTACTGTTTGATCATATAGTAAACTGAGTCAGCATGAATGTGTGAGTTTTGGGTGTTTGCATTTGTGTGACCTGTGATAGATTGGCACCTCATTCAGGGTTGTTTTTTTTTTTTCCTTATATGTTTTGGTGCTGAGACAGGCTTTCCCTGCAATTTTTCTCAATTTATCACAATAGATGATTGTGTAGTAATATCCTATGCTAGACAAACCATAATCTCTGTAACGTCTCCAGATCCACACTCTACAAGGCAGATGAAATCCCTCCTGCTTATCCATTGTATGCCTGTTGATCTCCCTTTCAAGCTGTATTTCTAACTGCATATGCAAACCACCTTGAATTATCTGCAGAAGCAGAGCTCTACTCTGAGGTCATCCTGTATTGCTGAGCTTCATGCCCTATCGCAACTCTGCATAGACATTTACATGTACATTACAGTAGAAGTACAGGCAGCAGAAATTATTCTGAATGGGTTAAGCAAAAGAGGTGGTCACATTTCAGATTACAAAGTTGTGGGGCAGTTAGATTTCCAGATTTGGAAAGAAAACTCTTATCCAGCCTAACTTTCAGAAATTTGTAAGACAGTATATACTGTACATACTGTATGTCTATTCTGTTTGTGAAGTGCCTGCTGGCAATATCTACTCTCTCTCTCTCTCCACATAAATATATATATATATATATATATATATATATATATATATATATATATATATATATATATGGAAGAGAAGGTCTGTGATACGGTTTGCATATTTGCAGCTGGAGATCCACAAAGGCAGAAAATGAATCATGTATCATAAAGTATTTTTTATTCCTGAGCTTTCAACCCCTACTAGGGGTCTTCATCAGAGGATAATGCTTAGACTTACAAGAATCCAAGGCAATATATAGCAGTAACTTACGTAGGGGTGGGGACGGGTGGGTAGGTCCGTGTGTGTGTGTGGGGCGGGTTATTGGGTGTAAAGTCTTGTTTATTATGAATAAGTTCTTCTTAAGTTTGCATATGCTGAATTTATGTCAAAGTGTCTGTTAATGGTGTTCTCATTTGATAACCAGGTTTCAGCCAGCTCTCTAGCACTTTTAGTATTGGCTTTAAATTTTACTTGTGCATCATCCCAATTAAATGTATGTCCTGTTAATTTAGCATATGCAAACTTAAGAAGAACTTATTCATAATAAACAAGACTTTACAAACACACACACACACACGGACCTACGACACCTCCCCACCACCACCCCCCTCCCTGCCACGTAATTTATTGCTACAGTATATATTGCCTTTGATTCTTGTAAATCTAAACATTATCCTCTGATGAAGGGGTTGAAAGCTCAGGAATAAAAACTACTTTATGATACGTGATTCATTTTCTCCCTTTGTGTATCTCCAGCTGCAAATATATATATATATATATATATATATATATATATATATATATATATATATATATATAAAATCCTAAGCCTTTGTGCAACGATTTTATGTGACGTTTTTATATCACACTTTAAATCTGGCTCATTTTAAAACCTACAGATTGTCACAAGAAGAAACATGAGACATGGCAAAAGTTTGAGGTAGCCACCCGTATAATCTGTTTCCTGGCTGCAAAAGGTAAAAGTTTTAATGTAAGTCAAGTTTACAAGTTAGAGTTCAAAGCATAACTGAATTCCAGGGGAAAGGAGTGAGGCTTTATAGGACGTCTGGGGGAAGTGATGTCGTCCTCGGGGCCGGACGTGATGTCGTCTTCGTGCCTGGGACCGGAAGTGATGTTGTCCTCGGGGTCCAGGAACCGGAAGTGGCGTGTCTCGTGTCAAGGCAGTGGCTCCTGGTGGGATTTCCCAGGAAAGGTCTGCAGGGAACTCAGAAAGAGCATTAGTGCACCCCGCCCCCCAGGCATATGTATTTCCATATTTCTCCAAGCCCTTCAGCTGCCTCATACTCACACGGGTGTGACAATATATATGTTTAGTATCATTCTTTTCAGAATTTATTGAGCTTTAATGTGAAGTTGTTAGATTTTCAGATTCTTATTCTGTTTTTAAATTATAAACTAAAAAATATCAAGAACTCACATCTCTGCAAGACGAGGCTTTGTTCCAAAAGATTTAACCACGTCCGGGGCCAGAAATAAAAGACAAAGAGTAGGACAGCTACTGTACAGGCTTTTAATTGGTCGAAGCACCGTGCCAGATGCAGATCACGTGCAGCAAACCAGCAGCTGATCGAGCAAACAGGAGATAAAAAATAAAAACTATATTTGTTTCCCATTGTATCACCATTTAAGAGGGGGTTTTGGAGGAATGACCACGTCTACTAAGGATGCTTTCGACGCCCTTCTTCACATGCGAGTGGCAGAGATGCGATGTGGCTGGTGTGTAGCGCAGGCCAGGGGTGGTTGGTGAATGAAGCGAGCTGGAGGGAACCCCATAGTACTATTATATTTTACAGACAGCTAATGCTCTTAATATTGTATGTTTTTATGTTCTAATAATAAATGGCTCAGACTCCACAAATGTCCCAAAAGTTTCATCATCTACCACTCATAAATGTTATTTTTTAATAATAAACACACAATTTTAGTTATCTTTCATAAGGGTTTTTCCAAGCGATCTTACACCAAACATTAACAAGATCATGTACCTAGAAAACAACAGATGGCATGTTAAATAGCAAACACATTTTATCTTCAGTAAAATGCAAATATGCATATGCTTTAATTGTTTATTTTTATACAGTATCAATGTATGTATATGAATGACTCAGTTCAATATTTGGGGTGCCAGCTCAGCCAAAACCTTGTTTATTAAATTGCAGTTTAACAACAAAATGACACAAAACAAAGCGATTGTCTGTTCCTTGCACATCTCATAGTTACAGAGAATCGCCTCCATATTTTGTCTCCCCAGTTATAGCAGCCTGCTCCCTATAGAATCAGGGCTTCAAACACCTGCTTGGGGTGAGGGTAGGCGTCATCTCCTGGCGGCGACTATGTGCTATAAAAGAAACAAGAGATATGGCTAGCAACAACACACCCTCTTAACTAGTGTTGGTATTGATCAGCTTTCCTGAACAGTCCTGCAGGTCTCCAAGAATGCATGCATATATACATACACATCATAGGTGGCTCCTTACTTAGCTGGGATGCCTTTATAATGGAAGAGACTCTACAAGGGGGACTGTCTGTTGTGAATAGATAAACCCTTGATGCACCTGGGTGGCAGTATCCTGCTGGTGCTGCTCTCAGTGGAACACCTACAGAGCAACCTGGGACCTGTAGTCCTGGTGAACTGCCTTGCTAGGGTACTTGGGAACCACCAGATGGGGCTGCATAGAGAGGTCATCTCCCGTTTAAGGAGATCATGCCAGTCCCAGAAGTGGTTCCCAGCTGTGACATTGGGGCATCAGAAGTATGTCCCGCTTGTACATAAAAGGAGTCACTCGACATTCCCCAGAAGTGATTGGAGTTGGGAGCATGCGGACAGTTGCTGGGGGATGTTGAGGAGTTTGGCGAAGAGAGATGAAGAAGATAAGGAGATTGTATTGCTCCTGGATTAAGTGTATAGGGAAGCCTGTTTAGTGGCATTTCATTATAAATAAATCCTTATTTGAATTTGGGACTTGGTTCAGTGCAGCTGTGCCTGAGGTTTGGGGTGCTGTTACACCTGCTACAGGGCACACTAAATATACCTTTATACATTATATACATATATATATATACACACACTCAGAGAGAGAGAGATTGTGTGATGTACGTATGTCATAGAAAATAAAGCAGGGTTGCCATGTTTAATTAACAAAGGAGAGCACCTAGAATATAGGAGGAGGCGGAGTCAGTTGCTCTCACTGAGTGACTTCTGTGTGCTGTGGGAACAAAAAGAGACACTGCCATTAGTGACACCAACCATCTCGTCCCAGGGTGATATTGATGACCAAGGATGAGCCAGGAAGGTGATCTTCAGACATGATTGTGTGATTATATGTGCAAATATATATATATATATATATATATATATATATATATATATATATATATATATATTTACACACACACCTACTTACATGGTGCATGCAGTCAAAGCTCAAAGACAAAAAAAGATGTGTGTTGATGTGTAGTAAAACTAAGCTGAACTTACATTAAGAAAACTAAAACCACTTGAAAGGAAATGACAGCTTTTAAACCAACAATACAGAACAAATATAAATCTTTAGAACTTGAAAACTTAATCTTTTCATATTTTTGAATTTTTTCTTATTTGGTTTGATACTGATCAAATTTATTGCCAATTTAATTTATATTATTCACCTGTTTCTTGCATTTTTATTTGTAATCAATCAATCGAAAAAAATAAGGATTCACTTGATTCTTTTTATATTTTTTAGCCTCATTTAAAAACAAATAAGGAATCATTTAATTTATCATTTTTATTTAGCATGACATATTTTATACAAAGTATATTTTGTCATTGTGCTGTCCTTAGAAAGGAATTCTATTATGACACACATTTGCACTGCACATGTCGATTATAATACTCACATTGCGTTCATTTGTGACTTGTTCATGACACTCCACTTTCCCTCAGTAACTTGTATGCATGTTTCCATTTCCAGTTTCTTATAAAAAGCTAAGCAGCATTTTATTCCTTAAGCACTTTTGTGCAGTGTGGACAGATATACAAAACTAGATTTTTCAAGAGCTGCGTTCACAAATTGCTGTAACACTTTTACTACCAATAAAATAGAAGAAAGAAAAAAAACACAACTACGAGACCTGCTTAAACCTTCAAGCAAAAAAAATGGCCCTCGTCACATACTGTACACCAGGAGCTGAAATTGGAAACATATTCATCCAGATCTCCTCTGCAGACTTTGCTAAGGGCATGGATTGCTGAACATTTCCAAGTTTGCTGCATGTTTTCCTCAAACTCGTAAAGAATAATAGATTTAGTGTTATACTTTGTGTGTGGCCAAGCGTACGGAAAAGATGTTTCCTGCCATTTAATTTAATTAAATGTCTCAAGTGCCAGCCTTTGGCATATCATTCTGAACCTTCAAGGTGTTTGTTTTTTGTCAAAGAGGAGAATGGTGCAAAGGAATTTTCATTGCTTGTTCAGATGATTTGCTTAAGGTTAATGTAGATAAGATTTATTTTATTTACTTGAGTTATAAGGAAAAAAAAGTTTTAAACATGATGCTACATTAGAAACAGACAAAATATTTTTTGAATTATTTATACTTTTAAATTACCTTGTTTTGAACATTAATCACCTTAAGCAATTAAACACTTTAAATCTTTTAATATGCTAATGCAATATTTGTCATATATACATTATATATGTGTGTGTTTGTTTATGTGTGTGTATATATATATATATATATATATATATATATATATATATATATATATATATATATATATATATATATATATGTATATATATATATATATATATATATATATATATATACTGTATATAACTTACTTCAGGGGTCTCTGTCTCCGGTCCTGGAGGGCCCCAGTGGCTGCAGGTTTTCATTCTAACCCTTTTCTTAATTAGTGACCTGTTTTTGCTCCTAATTTAACTTCTTTTGAATTCATTTTAATTGACTTTTTTTTTAAGATTTGTTCCTCTGAATTTCTTCATCATTCCTCTGAATTGTTTAATTTCCTTCCTTAAATGGCACCCCAACAGAAATGAAATGTGAAGTGAGTGAGCCAACAGAAGACCAACTATGTCAGGGCCTCAAACTCCAACCAGTTTCACTCCAACCAGTTACTTAATTAGGTGCCAAGTCTTGTTGTTAATTAAACCCGTTTTTTAATCCCTTGGCTTGTTGCTGCTATAATTGTGCAATAGCAGACATTTCTGAAATTGTTGATTCTTCTGTTTTCTAAGAGCACTGGTCAAATGTTTTGGGGGCCTGAGCAGTTCAACATTCCTGAGATCTTCATCTTTCTTTATGTTCATATATTGTATAATGGACAGAGTTTGCTGGTCATGTTTTCGCTCATTTTGCATCTCATTATTGTTTGGCTGCCAATTAAGGAGAAAGATACAATTAAGGGGTTTGAGTCTTCAAGAGCAAGTCAAATAAAAAAAAAAGTTAATTAGGAACAAAACTGGGCCACTACTGCAGTCACTGGGGCCCTCCAGCACTGGAGTTGGGGACCCCTGACTTCTTCTCACACTGAAAGAAAAACTGGTTAAAGATGCCACACTTCAGCTACACAGCTGAAACATTGTGTGTCTAAACCTTTTTTTCTCTTTTCAGCTTGTTGACAACCTACACTTTCTTCATTTAGCAGAAGCATGCTGTTGCACTCTTTCACTTAACAAAGTTTAAATAAAACAAAGCACAGATTAAATGGTTATTCATTTCTTTCTGTGACCCGCCTAATTAATTCCTAGTGATGACCTACTTCCTAAGGTTCTAATCTTCCTTAATAGTTTATAGCGCCTTAAGTCACTCTTAGCAAGTCTAAAGAAGTTAGCATTTTAGAATGAAGACTGTGCAGAGTTGATGAAGTAACTATCATAGGCCTAATAAGACAGTAAGTTAAAATTGAAACTCTTCTTCTTTATTATTTGCACCCTTTCAAGAAGTTCTTAAAAAAGATTCAAAGCTTTCATTTTAGAATAAATGATGCAAAACAGTATTCAAGTAACCAGAAAATGCCCGTTTACTAAAGTAACACAACTTCACTTTGCAGTGATCAGGAAGGTTTAAGTGCAGCACAATATGTCCACAGTCCAATTAGGCCTGAGGATTCTCCATTAGTGCCTAGTAAAACTAAATAAAACCATTGTATCGATATCTTATTTTACTAGCACGTATGTGGCTCGTAATATGCTATATTGCAGAGAGAAGTTAATATTAAGACCAAATCAAGCTTTAGTTATGGTTTTGCAGTAAGTGCCTTATAGGTAATCCCTAAACTAAATTGTTTCCAAAGTTAATTTTAATGACATATGCATGATGTCATAAATCATAAACAAAAACTGATAAAGCACTTAAAATGTGGAATTTCAAAGATTTCTTCCATCATACTTGTACAGTGGCTCTACATGATGAACAGTAATAAGTCCAATCAGGCTGACAAATATAAGCAGGTAATTGAACAAAGGTGTACTGTGATAAATAATAAAAAAAAAACATGCAAAACTATTTGCGAATGAAACAAAAAATAGCTGACACTCAACCACAAAATATTCTTTTGACTTTAAAGGAACTGTATAAATACAGATATTATCAAAGTTTACAAAGCCAATATTGACCTAAGAATCATGAATCATGCATTTGTACCCTTAATGTATTTATAGTAACCTTAATTTAAGATCTTTTGTTCCCAAAGTATGTCTACACTTTATGCTTTAAGTAATTTTTTGGAACATTTGGCATTCAGCATGCATTTAAATGCAAATACGATACAGTGGAAAATACAAGAAATCCATTCTTGTTGGCGACTTGCAGATCCCAGCAGAGTGAGGCCATACTAGTCCTTCTTTGATCAGTTTTAAAACCATGAAAACTGACTCTCCTGCTGGGCCAAGAAGGGATCTCAAATTAAAAGAGAAGGTAACGTGACAATGGCACTATTTTTTTTTTAATTGAATCATATTTATTCTATTTGTTCTTTCATCTTGTAGACTTGTGGTGTTCACTCGTGCTTCTGGTATGCTGCAGTGGCCACAGGCAGTAACACCAACAAACTTCAGTTCTTGTTCTTAATTGATCTCTTCATTGTTCTGCTACATGACTTTTAGCTTACGAGATTTTTTCAGTTTTAACTTTAAAGAACTCTCAAGGTGGACAGCCATTACCTCACAAATTATTTTACTAAAATATTTAAAAACAATCCCGAAAAACAGACAACGCTACATTTCATAAAACATTTTGCTGATTTTTCCAGAAAAGTAAAATGCAGAAATTTCTTATACAGCAGAACAGTAACAGGAGCACAGAGGAGATTGCCAGATTAAAAATGTGCTCCGTTACCAATAAGAACTGATTTCTGTGTAAGTAACTACAAAACCTACAGACCCTACAGCCCCCCAAGGCCAGGCCTAAAGACCCTTGCTACATCATTCTTATCCAACATGTCACTGGCACTGCCATTACATTTTCATTCTGAATATCCATCCACTTTGGTGGCACTGTGGCTAGAACTACTCCAAGTCCAGACTTGAAATCCCAGCCTGGGCACTGCTGTATAGAAATTGTACATTCGTCCAACATATGCTTGGCTTTTATTTGTACATTCCAAAGATGCACACTCTGTGTTAGTCGGATCTCAAAACTGACCCAGGATTGCTGAGTGTGGGTAATGTGCATGATTGTGATCTAGGATGGACTCGCACCTCTTCTTTAGTGCTGCCAGGATAGGCCCCAGTTAATGTACTTTTTTTGATCAGCTAGTTCCATTTTGTAAGACTTGTTGTAGCCCAGAGCTTTCATTTAATGGAAGAATTAATTTAAATTTTGTTTGTTTTGCACAGTTTTTCTCTTTTTTGCAGATTCTTTGACCATGTCAGCATCTCATTTTTGCAGTAGTATGTTTGTTTTCCAATTAATTTGGCGATGCTTGTTAGTTTTTTTTCCTTTTTGTAGTTGCTTTTCTTTTTATATAGCAGGTGTTAGCTCTGTGGTATTCACAGTTACCGTCTCTTTTTTATATTTGTTTATTGATTTTCTCTTTTCAAAACAACACATACTTTCATCGATATCAATGTGATACTCAACACCAGTTTCTTAAAAGAAAAGTCCTCACACTTTATTAAATTCATTACAAATTGGTGGTGAGGCAATGTGCCAAGTTACAATAAGACATCTGTGATCCAAAAAAAGTACATTTTTACTTGCACAAAATGTTAAAATAAATCAGGTACTATGAATTATATTGGTGCTTGGCAGACCAAGTAAGGGACACCTCATGTCCTGTTCCATATAAGCAGTTTAACATATTTATGTGCTTTTCTTAGTGACAAACAGTAAACAGTCTCACAAACTTTAACAGAATTTAAGCAAACTTACACATTTTTCTTAAGTTTTCATTGTGTATACTGTATGAATATTCTATATAAGAATACAAAAACCTATACTTGTAATGACTTCATGTTCATTATCTCTAAAAAAAAACGATTAAAGTAAAAAAACAAAAAATTATGTGTCGATGATTTGATTCACTGGCTGACTGACTGGCAAAAAATTCTTGGCAATGTGCAGATAACCAAAGGAAAAACATTTTCCATTGATGAATCAATCTCATGGCGCTGAGACCCATTAAAATACAACCTCACCAGAGGAATTAGGGAAAACCACAATGGAGTTTCACATTTACTAGTCTATAAGGGTAATCTTAGTGATAGTCTTCAGATAGTGCAGAGCAGTGCACATACATGGTAGAATGTCCAACTTTGAGTCAGAGCATTGTGGTTTAAGTCCCACCTGACGCATTTTTTATTTTTATCCAGCATTTTTTTTACATTTATTTTTAAATTCAAGTGTCTGACTCGATCTTGCACAGTTATTTAATGAACAATTTCAAATTATCATTCCAGTTCCTAAGTATGCCATTAGTATTTTATATATTTTTCTCTTCCTAGGACAAACTTTAAAGCTGATGTGGCAAAGTCTTAAAGGAGTAAACTGGGATGGACCAGTGAAGATTGGGGCTTTGTTGTTCAAGCGTATTAGAGAGAGAACAACCGTTCTGTGATAGTGACGCAGAGAGCATTCCGTACACGCTTTGTGCTTGGCTGAACGTAGCCGTATCAGATTGGAAAACGATTTTGCTATGGATTTCTAACCTTCGGGCAACTGGGTTCACACTGAAAAGAAAGTCACCTGGCAGACCTAGAACAGATCATGTGTGGTTTCAACAGGATGGGGCCACAGCTCAATCGCTCGGAGTGTTGAGGGAAATGTTCCCTGGGCATTTGATCTATTTGAGTGGAGACATGGGGTGGTAGGCATGGTCACCAGATTTAAGCCCATGTGACTTTTTCCTTTTGGGAATACCTAAAGGAAAAGGTTTTCAAACATTGCCCTCGATTTCTATTTGATTTGAAGGAAAGGATCAAACAGGAAATCAGGACGCCATTCCACCTGAGATGACCCGGAGAGTGATGGAGAACTTCTGGGAACGTCTTCAGTAATGTATTGCCAATGACAGCTGCCATTTCTCTGAAATGATTTTTAAAACCCATTAAAACAAAACTGGTTTTTATGTACTTTTCAGAAATATATACATTTTTTTAGATAGCTTCACTTAGTTTTTATACCCCATCAAAATGTGGGATATTTTTATGCCCCACCCTGTATTTAATGCAATCAACCCCAAAATTTAGAAAGACCAAGAAATTAAGGAAAACTGTGCAGTGCATAATTAAGGAGATTTTCAAAAAAGCTGCAAAGGAAATAAACAGCTGTATAAGGCACACAGACAGAAAACTCTGTTGCTAACAGCATGGCGTATAAAAGCATAAGAGAGCAAACATTAACAAAGATATTAGGAAAGCTAAACGGCAGTTAGAGAGAGAAAGTGATGTATATTAGGACCAAAGGGGGGGAATTAAAATATGCAGATAGTGACAAAGTGAATGTTCTAAACCTGCATTATTCTGAAGTTTTTGCATGTGAAGAAGTGGATAACTTTCAGGGAGGTATGTTGGTCATTTTGAAATTGTTGACAAAAAAGTGCTGCTTGGAATAAAATGGCTAACTCAAACAAGTTGCCACAACCAGGTGACATTGATCCCCGAGTTCTAAAGGAGGTTATATAAATCCTTGACATGTATTTTTCAAAGGTCACTGTGCACAGAGGAAATTCATAAGGACTAAAGGACAGCAAATTTTATCCTGCTGTGTATAACAAGAGTGAGTGTGCAGATCCAAATAGCTAAAGTTTGATAACCTTAACATGCATCAGTGGTAAATTAGTGTAAGGATTTGTTAAGGAAAAAACTGAGCGACACATGACAAGCACAAATGTGTCAGCATGGGTTCAGATAGTGAGGTTTGTTTTAGTATTTACTGGAATTCTATGACAAAGCAACAAAATGATATGATCAGAGAAGAACAGGTTATATTATTTACCTTGTTTTTCAGAAAGCTCTTGATAAGGTCCCACTTGACAGGCTATGCATGAAACAAAGAAAGTAGAATTCAGGAACCTGGACAGCATACAGCCTTTGGAAGAATAGTGGAAGGTAAAATTTAATTTGTGTAAATGTAAATATTACACATAGGCAAAAAAAAGTGCAGTTAATCTTATAAGAAGGAGTCATAGTGAGATTGTCCGTGTTCAGAAGCCATTAAAAAGACTAGCAGAATGTTTGGTTGTATAGCATGATGTGTAGAGTACAAGTCCAAGGAGGTTATGCTCAAGCTTTATAACACACTGGTGAGACCTCATCTGGAGTACTGTGCAAAATTTTGGTTTGAATGTTACATAAAAGACATAGTAGTGCTAGAAAAAGTGCACAGAAGAGCGACTAGGCTGATTGCAGGACTACTGGGTAATAGTTATGAGAAAACAGAGATTAACAGGGGACATGACTGAAGTTTTTTTTTTTTTTTAATTATTACAGGAATTACTACAGAATAATAATGAAAACTAGCAGGACAGAAAAGGTGACAAAGAAGTGATGAGGAGGATAGGTATAGGAAAGAGAATGTTGGAGTAGAAGATCAGAAGAAAGATGGGATTCTTGGGACATATCTTGGAGTGGTCAAATGGGGAAATTGCACAATTAGTAATAGGAAGAGTAGATGAAACTAGAGAAAAAGGAAGGTGAAGAAGAATGTGGGGTGAATGGTCAGCATTAAAAGCAAGAGGAGACACAAACAGAAAAGGAGAAGAATAGCAGAAGTGCAAAGCTGAAGTTGCCAACCTTCAGTTCAAAGAAGGCACATAAGAAGTATTTATTCACCAGTGATCTTCAGAAACCTTGTATACAATTATAAGGAGATGGGGCTTATCCCTGGAGCACTTGGCACAAGACAGGAAAACATCCTGAATGGGGTATATGTAGTCATGCTGTACTTATATGAATATTTTTTTTTGACATTGACTGAGTGTTAAAACATATTTAAAATGTCAAAAAGGAAAGTATTAATAATAAAGAAAATGTTTAGTTTCTGATAAAAACTTAAATTGCAACACTTTGTGACTCTAAGACAAAAGAAGTTTCAGAAACCAAATGAAAGAATGGATCTCCTAACAAGATCAATACAATTAAGGTTAAAGTGCTAGGTAAACTAATTTTAAGGTTTCATAAACAACTGAGTTCAGGACAAGCCTGTGTATGCTTAGTTTCAGGATTGTGAAATGTTTATAATGTGTACAGTCACAATAAAACACATATATTTTAAGATGAATGAGGCTTTAGTCATTATTTAAGAAATGACCATAGCAGTGAAGCAGATATGTACTGGGAATTCCTAAGTTGAACCCATTCATCAGTGAATCAGACTGAATTAAAATGAAATCAATTTATTCTGTAAAAAAGTTCTATAAAATTTTTAGAATTGTCACAACAGATACATGAAAACTAACACCAAGCCAGAATTTTAAAATTGTAGTCAATGATAACAAACTCTGCACATTGGTAAAATGACTCAATAATAGGTTAATAATTTTTTTAACAATCCATACAAGTTTATTTAAGGATTTAAATGTGAAACCAAGCTGTACATTGAATGAAGATTGCTATCAATAATGTTAATAGTCAGAGCTAGGCTTCTTGTGATTCATTATGATGATGATGGATGGTAGTGCCAGAAGCAACAAGGCTTTCTCCGGCTTCTCTCTTCTAAGCCTATGGCTAAAAAATGGACAATTTGGATGAGAAAGACAAAGAAAAAGGAAGTCTATTATATAAAGGTTATACTGTACCAATTGTCTACTGTAAAGTGTGGTTTAAGCTGCAAGGCAAGACTAGCATTCAATTGTTAAATCCTTTGTTTCTCACAATGTGGCCACTGATGGCAAACTTCTTGTCTCTTCAAGCTAAATGATATTGTACACAAAGTAGAACTTTCAAGAAGCTATTGTACTAAGTGCATTGTTTTCAAAACATTAGATATTTGTAACTGAAAACCTTGTTTCTCTAGGAAGGATCTATGCCTATGAATATATTGACTATTGACTATTGAATATTGACTAATAGTAGTGATACCAAAAGCATGAGGTGGAAAATAGATACAGACTTTGTAGTAATTTAAAGGATACCATCAAAAGGTACACTTTGAGACATTTGCACCAGCAAAAGAAGATGATCAGAGTGCCGTAACTCCATTATGGCTAGTTCCGTTTATTTCAATTAGATGTTGACAGAATTTGGATGTCCAAATTGTTTTTGGATGGACTCCTGTGAGTACCAGAGGTAGTGAAAGGTTTATGAGTTTGCTAGACTATGACTGGAAATGCAAGGCTACAGAAGTGCATCAAAGCCTAGGTACTATTGGGGTGAGTGTGGTCACTGATTCCATGCCACGCATAAGACACATCATATAGCTAAATAGAGAACTACAGTAGAACTTCTTAAAAAAAGAAAATAAAAATCTTGGGAGTGATATCTATGACAAGCAAAAATGGTGATGGCTCAATGGTAGGGACACAATATGAGGATACAAGAAGAGGAAATAACTCTAAAAGGTGTTTCAAGGTTTTGGAGGTCTATAGTTGTCCTACTAATTTCAACATTATCTAGTTAGAGGTAAACGCACAGATTCTTTATTTACCTTTTGTACAGATGTACGTAGGAAATCTGTCCAGTGAGGTCAAACATAGTAAAGTTCACCTATACAGAATATGACAAAACAAATACAAATCGAGAGCAGAACACTTAATGTGCAGTATACTTATGCTAACTATGGCACACATTATTGAAAAGATGGACTGCAGAGAGCTAAAAACTGTTCTTGAACAGAGAGGTTATAGCTTTGATACTAGCATATGTACAGTCTGACCCCCTTTTGGCAAAAACGCTATGCACAGGGGGAGTAGAGTCACAAAGAATTGCATCAGTCCTGTTTCATCAGCGTTTGATGTACATGAATTCTAGAGTGGGACAAGCATAGCCAGTGCTACGCAGTGACTGCTTCACCACCCTTTGCCATGATCTCATTTCACGGTCTGTGGTGTTCCCATACTGGACGGTGATCCCTCTTGGCAGTACTCTCTCCATGGTGCTGCAATAGAAGTTCACCAACATTTATTTCCACATAATACAATTTTGCAAGCATCTGAGGATGAAGGTGCTGCTGTGCTTTGTTAAATGATGCCAGTGGTGTTTTGTGACCAGTTTATTTTCTTTGAGATGTGACGACTGAGAAAGTTGAAACTGTCTCCTATCTCTACCACTGCCCCATTAACGGAGACTTGTGAGTGGTTCACCTGTCCCCTCCTGAAGTCCAAAATCATGCCTTTAGTTGTATGATGTTCGATGTGACATTGTTGATGTGACACCAGCTAGCCAGATCATTATTCTCCTGACGGTATGCAGTCTCAGTGTTGTTCATGAGAGAGATGACTGTGGTGTCGTCTGCCAATTTAATTGTATTTAATGATAGCTAAGTAGGATGGATTTGCAGATGTTTCAGTACATTGTTTTTGTTCTATACTTCTATATTACATTCTGAGGAGAAAATTATGGTAACAATACACATATTTGTGGATTTTGTACCACTTTTGTATTAGCAACTGTAAGATATTTATGTTTGGCATTTTGAATGTCAGCTAAAATTTAAAAAGTTTATTTATGGTACTTTATACAGTATATTGTATAGTACTGTCATCACATAGACTCACAACAAGATCATGTTTCACTGAAAACAAATAAGTTACTATAAATTGTAAGCGCAACTAACATGTACAAAGAAAACCATTTAAAAATATATACCTGTATAAGGGGATATTTTCTAAGATTTATTTCCAAATTAAAAATGGAAGTTAATAATAACAAAATCTGAGCAATATACAGTAAGCAGACAATGAAATGTGAAGTTCTCTAGTTAACCGGCTGTCTTGAATAATTAATAAATGACTGCCTCAACAAGAGCACACTTCTGATCCATGAGAGGTCTCTTCCTCATTCACCACTGAAAGCAGGTAAGGCTGCTCGTGACATGCTGGTGGAGGGGTTGGTACAGATGTGGATTGTATTTATGGAATGGCAAAGAGACTAAGAGAGTTTTATATGGATGCCCTTTTGAAGAACAGGAAATGATTAACTTTAGTTTTACAAGTCATAGCTGGTTATTTGTAGAGTTTGGCTAATTTGATAACCAGAAGAGATGCCTTCAAAGGTTACCACTGGGGATTTTACTTTCCTCCCACAATATGAAGACAGGGTTTTTTTGGATAATTGGTCCACTATGAGTCTCTTTGAGCCGTTCATTAGTGTGCTCGGCTATCGTTATTTAGAGCTACTTCTCCAGAACACAAATCAAGAAAGTAATGGACATAAAAAATGTATAGTAGATTGATAATTACCGTAATCCCTATAAAATATAATTAGCCCAGATATTTTATGGTAGAAATTGATGCATTCATTTCAGATTTTGTAACTGTTATTTAGCATGAAAAGTTCCATAATGTCAAAATGATCAACTTTCTAAATAAGTTATGCAAACAACTAAATGTTTAATTTGGTTCTGGTGCACCTACGTGTGTTGAGAAGTCACATGTGCAGATGAGATGTTTAACAGGAGCTTGAGTTAAATATGTAAAGTCCCAGTACTGGAGTTAATGAAAACTACATAACATTATGAGGGCAAAGATCTGCTGGTTATTAAATGGAATTAGTGATGGGAAAAGCTTGGAAAAAAAGTACAAGTCATTCAGAATCCCTCAAAGCACTGCAGATTCAGCAAAACTGTGTGAAACTGGCATCCCCGTAAAACTGACCACCCGACCTGGAGAAGCACTGCTATACAGGGGGTACAGCAAAACGTCTGTGAGAATTAGTCCTCCAAAATATAATGGGACCATACTGCAATTTCATGGCTGCTTCACAAACTGGTCTTAATAGGAGAAATTAATACAAACATAATACAGATTCATATCTACAGTTGTAAGGACAGTAGCAGGCTGATGAGACTAAATTACATAAAACAGTGTGACCTCAATGCTAATTATTATGTTTTCTAAACTTCTAACAACATTCCTATTGTTGCATATGTTTGTGGCAGTGCGAGTGTTTAAGGGGCTTCTCTGCAAGGAACCTCATGTAAAAATTGTGAAAAGTAAAGGCAGGAAAGCTCCTGTAAAGGTTCTTGCTTTCACACATTGTGCATTTAGTAACTTCAGGATGCTAAAGTGGTATCAGGATCATTATCCGCTGGACATTTTGAATGAGAATGTACATTTATTTGCTTAGTGACTTACAAAAGAGGTCAACATAATCATGTAAACATAACGCTGGGTGACTGTTTGGGAACACGTGTTACAGGACGTGGTTACTAAATTGATCATCCTAAGTGAAGAGCTCAGAACAAAAAATATAAGTGAGTTACAGTCCCTAGATGACAAAAACCTAACATCTAAGTCAGACAGAAATTCACCAAACAAGAGAGTCAGAATTGAGGGAGTCAGAATTTCAAATAGAGGTAGGAAGTTAATTCCATTAGCCAGGACCCTCACATAAAAAGAGTCTGAACTGAGATTGAGGTATCAATGTACAGTGTAATGTACACTGTAATGTACAGTGTTTGTGAAATGATTACAGTCAGGTCAATAAGTATTTGGACAGTGACAATTTTCATAATGTTGTCTCTGTATGCCACCACAATGGATCTGAAATAAAGCAATCTCTATGTGATTGAAGTACCAAATAAATTATATGAGCTGTATAGGAATGACAGACATTTTTATATATGGTCCCCTATTTCCAGGGTCTCAAAAGTATTTAGATAGACTACCATATTCGTAAATATAATAATCATTTTCAAAATTTGGTTCAAAATCCTTCACAGTCAATGACTGCCTGAAGTCTGGAACCCATGGCCATCTCCAAGGGCTGGGTTTCCACCCTAATGATACTTTGCCAGGCCTTTACTGTAGCTGTCATCTGGTGCTACTTGTTCTTGGATTTTCTGCCATCAGTTTTGTCTTTAGCAAGTGAAATGCATGTCCAATTGGGTTGAGGTAAGTTGACTGACTTGGCCATTGAGGAAGTGCTTTGCCTTGTTACGCTCTTGGTTTGCTTTCGCAGTATTTGGCTCATTGTCCAACTGTACTATGAAGTGTCATCCTATCAGTTTACAGCATTTGGCTGAATCTGAGAAAATAGTATAGCCCTGTACACTTAAGAATTCATCCTGCAACTTCTGTCAGCAGTCATATAATCAATAAACCCCAGTGACTGATTTCCATTGGTAGCCATGCATAATCATGCCATAAAACTGCAGCCACCATGTTTAACAGATGTCGTGGAATTCATTGGATCATGAGCTGATTCTTCCATTCTCCATACTCTGCTCTTTCCAACATTCTGGTATATACAGTATTCATCTTAGTTTCCTTCGTCCAAAGAAAATTGTTTCAGAACTGGACAGCCTATTAAAAAATGCCCCTTGTGGTAAATCTTGTGTTTACTTTCATGAAGTCTTCGCATGCCTGTAGACTTTGGTAATGCTAGGTCTACCTCCCAGAGAGTGTTCTTGAATTGGCTAAATGTTGTGAAGGGGTTCTTCTTCACCAAGGGCAGAATTCTGAAATTATCCAGAACAGTTATCTTCAGTGGGTTTCCACACCTTCTGGTGTTGCTGAGTCCACCAGTGTGTTCCTTCTTTTAAAGAATGTACCAAATGGTTAATTTGACCACTCCTCGTGTTTCTGCTGTCTCACTAAAGGGTCTATTTTATTTTCTCAGCCTAATGATGGACTGTTTTCATATTGAGAGTTCACAGTGACAGCTTCCAAATGCAAATTCCACACTTGGAATCAACTCCAGACTTTCTACCTGCTTAATAGTTAGTGAAATAACAAAGAACCTGTTCACACCAGTGGACCAATGGAATAGCTTGTCAGTAAAATGTCGAAATACTTTTCAGACCCTGCAAATGGGCGACTAAGTAATACATTTATTTTCAAAGTTGTGTTCTTAAAAATTAAATGCAAATTAGCATTTATAAAAAATATATGGTTCCGACATGCTATATCAATGTGGCGGGCTCACCTTGCTTGTTCTTTTTGCCTTGTCACTGTCCATGATTTGTCTTCTTTCACTTTTGTCTAAATCCTTTTTCTCACCATATTTCTGTATAGCAATATTACCATCCATCCATCCATCCATTACCCAACCATCCTAACTACAGGGTCACAGGGGTATGCAAGAGCCAATCCCAGCCAACACAGGGCACAAGGCAGGAAACAAACTCCGTGCAGAGTGCCAGCCCACCGCAGAGCAATGTTATCATTCAATCTTTAATTCATGCAGTGTCATTACAGCTTAAGGATATTAAAGAATCAATCAGGAGGGTTGAGAGTGTTATGTTATTTATCTGCTACTACCCTGTCCTCTTTTAATGTCTGCCTTGAGCTCAATTCTGTTGCAGATTTGGACCCCACAATGCCATAATTAGATTAAGTGGGCTGAAAAAACTGTGTGGATGGATAAATGCTTCCCATAGGGTTTAAAGAGCATATTGCTCCCTTTTTTGATCAATTATTAATCAAAAATAACAAATTATTATCACATACAGGAGCAATGCAAGCTTGCCATACAACCATATTTGATTTTTAAGACTGTTATTATAGTTAGATGCAAAAAATGACATAACAGGCTGGTTTCTGAAATGTATATATGTATTTATTTTTTGAGGAATTTTAAGAGCAATTTCAGAAAAAGGTAATATAAAAGCAAAATAAACAGTGTTTAAAAGATATCATGGGCAGAAGACTCATATGTTAAGAGCAGGAAGCTGCAATTCAATTGAAAATGCACAAGGACTCTTTGTAACTTGCTTTGTATAATCAGAGAGAATTCATGTGCCAAGAAAATGACACCAAGTCATCAAGAAAGATGAAGGCTGCCTAAAAATTACTTTAATCGAGTTAAGGCTATGAACATCCATTCTTAATGTTATTTGCTTTTATCAAGGAAGGCAAACATAGCAGTGTGTGAACATAAATTGGGCTTTTTGGATAACATGGCGAGACAGTAATTCTTATTCTTTAATCCACAAGTGATCATGAAATACATAGCAGTACATACCATCCATTCACCAGTAACTGACTTACAAGAGGGAATTCACATTTTCACATGTAAAAACCAGGAACTACTTAATGTAGAAATGTAAAATAATTAATCAAGAAGTTCATGCTGAAGCAGCCACAAGTGAAGCACGTGAACACAAGTGAAGTGAAGCATCTCTATCTGTATGGTTAGTTCTGGTTGTCTGACTGAGCAAATGTATTTTTTTTTCTTCAATATGAATAAAGAAAGGCTCATTCTTGTGACCCGACATTTGCGCGATAGACATATGCGCGCCGACAAAATAGCACCGATTAAAACGCGCCGTCAAAATCGCGAAAGTTTCATTAAATATGAATTACTAGTTTAAAGCATATATAATAATGTTTATTTTAGAAGTCAATATTATGAGACGCGGCATTCCATCAGCACGGCACGCAGATAGTCCTTAAGATCACACCCTGCATATGTAGGAAGAATTGCAGCAAGGGCGTCCCACTCTCTTGGCCTCTCTCGCGATTTTGTCGGCGCATATTTGTCAAAAAACAGTTAGCAACTTTGTCGGCGCTCATTTGTCTGTCGCGGTTTTGTCGGGGTGCATATGTCTATCGCACTTTTGTCGGTGAACCCTAAATCTCATCATATTAAAAGCATTTAATATGGGTCTTTCTGGTACAGGAATTAAAGTATATGCATTGAAACTTTTTTCATAAGGTTTTTCTTTTTTTTATTAAGAAACCAAATCACAAAGACTAGAGCACAGTCAAAAATACAAGCAATACAGAAAAACAAATATTGTGTAACAAAAAAATTCCATCAGACTGGACAGTTGGCCCTCTTTTTTCCTTTCATATATTAAGACAACAGAAAAGATTTAACATGAACACAGTGCGTTCTTCCCAAATTAAAAAATAAAAATCTTGATTCATTCCTTGCAAATAGAATGTGAGTTTTTTCTCCATCTTAAGGTAGTGCAAGACATCACTTTCCCACTGAGTTATGGTAGACTTATTAGCCTTTTTCCATTTAAGTATAATGAGTTTTCATGTAAGCAATTGATTTTTCATTATATTATTACATCTGGCAACACCGCGAATTATGCTGCTGGTGTCCACGGCTCCCCAGAGTGAAATGAAATCCCTTGGAAAGTGTCATAGTGTTGAGCATTCCCAAAACATATGACCTAGCAAGGCGAGCCCTTGATGTGAAAATTCACAATTTGGATCCTGTTGTGAATGCATTTTAAAGAAGTTTTAAGTAAAATATGTTGAAGAATATAAAATTCTTTGAGAACTTATTTTTTTTTAAAAATGCTGAATTCCATTGATTATCTGAAATTCAGACTGAAAGATCCCCTTCCCATTGTACACATGGGACTGCTGATACGAGTATATCTACTTTAAAATGCGTATTACAACGGTGCTATAACTTGAATGAATGGTGGACCGTGAGGTTGTTGGTAAATTAGCAATAACTTCAGTACAGAGTACAGAGAAGATTCTAAATAATATTTCCTTTCTGCAACTAGCCAAGTAGGTGTGATTTCATTGACTTCTGTCTCATTTTAAAGAATTATCCCTATTTGGATTTAATTAGCTATATACCAGGAGGTGAGGTAAAGTAATTACTACAGCGGAACATCTGTGATTTTAATCACTCATGTCAGTAACTTTTTATGGATTATGTGTTCATGTTTCAGTAAAGGTTACAGAACCTTTTATCTTCTATAAAAAGTCTGTCACAAATATCCCCAAATTAAACTAGCATCACATAATTCAACCTGTCAGTAAAATTCAATCTTGTCATGTAATGACAATGTAATGCTACAAACATTGCAAAAGAAGGTGTATATATATAATATATATTATACAGTATCTGCCATATAATACAAAGACTACATGACATATGTTTAGAACCTTATTGGTGCTCATCAGGTGTACACACTTTTGCATCCTCTTACAGAGATTGAACCTTGTACATCGGTGCCTGAGGCAAAGCCTCTGATGTTGCGCCACGCCGGCTGGTTCGTTTATTTGACATGAAGATTGAAGTATTACGTTCTTATGTCAGAATCGCAATCTGATTATTTGGGTAATTACCTACCAGTTAACGCTTGTGGTTGGTCTGCCAGTCAACCTGGTAGGTAACCACCCAAATAATCAGATTGTGATTCAGAAATAAGGTTACTAACAGAATTAGAAAGAAACATGTACATTAATATAAATGAGCATTGGGTCACCAGACTGTTCATAATACACCTGTTGAAATCTGCATTGGAAAGGTGCAACTTTATTTTCTTCTCAGGTTCCCCTAAAGAATTTATTACAATTTACCCAAAGTGTTCAACATTTAAAAAACATAAGTAAGAGACCCATGTGCTGATTCCTGGCCTGGTTACTCTTTACAGTTTCTATGTTCGTATTATCCCATGTTCATAGGAGATTTCTTTTAAGAGTTAAAAAACCCTTTTAGACTGTTAGAATTTTGTTCTGCTTTAGATCATTTTTTTTCAGTTTTTTAAGTGTGTCACAACCCCATTTTAGAATCTCTACAGGTGGATGAAGGGTTCCTGTGAGAACTTGCCTGGCTGCTAAGAAAGACCACCACTCACCTATAATTGCTAACACAGCACCTGTAACCCTTTGTCCAAAGTTATGAATTTGACCTGTAAACAAGTGTGGTTTAGTTAATTAGGTTCTGCCATTATGGGTTACAATTCATAGCTTTCTTCATCTTGACTTGATTCTCTGTCTTCACATTTTGGCTCCAGTTGAATAATAGTGCTATGTAATGTCTCCTTACAATTTGTTTCTGACTATGATAATGGTGAAGCCCTCATGGTGGCTTGACAAACTCGCTTTGTCTTTAGTTTCTTTGTTAAAGGATACATGCATTTCCTGATCTTTAGCTAATTGCATCTAAGCAATTGTTGTCTCTTTTTGTCAGCATTCTATTAGAAGAGGCTGGCTAGAGATGAAAAACAAAGCAGTTAGTGTCCGTAGTCCAACCGAGCTAGTTTTGGATTTCATGAGTGGTGTAACATTCTCTGGTGTACCTGTTTTCTCTCACACCCCAACAACAGGCAGATTAGGTTAATTGGCAACTATAATTTTTATTATTATGTTTGAGAGTGGCCATTGATTGGCAGAGTTCATTATTGCTTTGAGTCTAAGGCTACTCTGACAGGCTGCAGCTCTTACAACTATGAAGCACAAAGAAAGGTGTAGAAAATAAACAGGTTAATGTGTAATTATTAGTAAACTAATAACAAAAGTCATAAATTACAATAAATCATCAATGGATGGATTAGCAGCCTGCCAGGGACAGTTTTCTGCATGGTGTCTGTTACTGCTCCAGTATCCCCTCACTGTGAATTATGTAAGTGAGTCTGAGAATGATTGACTGTTTTGGTACTGTTAAAAACGATTAACACCATTCTCACACACATATATTTTTCTTATTTAAGTAAAAATATTTAATATATTACTTTAATGTTAATTAATTCAATTACATTGAAATACTGTACTTCAATTAAAATTTACCAGAATTCCAAAGAGTTGGGCCTTCCCTTGTGCTGTCAGAGTAGGCTCCAGGAACCATGAACTGGATTAAGTGGGTTTGACAATAAGATAGATAGATAGATAGATACTTTATTAATCCCAAGGGGAAATTCACATAATCCAGCAGCAGTATACTGATACAAAGAAACAATATTAAATTAAATAGTAATAAAATGAAAAAATTTAAATAAAATTAATGTTCGCATTTACTCCCCCGGGTGGAATTGAAGAGTCGCATAGTGTGGGGGAGGAACGATCTCCTCAGTCTGTCAGTGGAGCAGGACAGTGACAAAAGTCTGTCACTGAAGCTACTCCTCTGCCTGGAGATGATCCTGCGTGTAAACAGCTGGAACAAAAAATGTAATTTTTGTTTAAATGATGAGTATTGGCTGTGTGGCTAAGGATCTGTGCTGGTATCTGGAAAGTTGCTGGTTCAAATCCTCTTGTAGCCAGAAGGGATCCTACTCCACTGGGACCCTGTGCAAGGCCCTTAACCTGAAAATTGCTCCAGGGGTCCCATACAATGGCTGATCCTGCGCTCAGACCCACAAAATTTCTCCTTGGGGATTATTAAAGTATATCAAAGTAAATCAATTGAGAATTTAAAAGGATAAAAAGAAAGTCTTCTACACTTTGTGTTTTTTCACTGAAAGTATCTTTCAACAAAATTTTCTTTAGTATTGAGTAACAATGAGACAGATAAAAAATAATTCAGATATTCTTTTCTTTTTTTAAATAAAAGAGACGTTCAAACAGTTTCCGTACTTTTATATTTTCGCTGGAAACAGTGAAGGTGGGAGGAGTAGTAAGAGTAGTAATTGGTCATGTCTGAGAGTGTCATGTGACTGGGAAAATTGCATTGCAAAGGAAAGTGAGGATGCAGAAAAATGATGTAATTTGTTTTTGAAATTCTTCATAAATAGACTTAAAAAAAAAAGTGTGGAAACTTTTTGAATGTCCCTCGTATGTTTTAAAAGAAATGCTTAGTGCATCAAAATGTACTGTAGAAACAGTCATGGAACAAGTTTTTTCTGTTTTTGGTAAATTAGCCATCTCTGTTTTCTGAGAGAAGTGCAACTCTTACTGTTAAAATGTAGTCAGATCGTGGTATTCATTCACAACACCTGTGAGATACTGTATATAAGTTCCCAAGTTTGCTGTGATAAGCACATCGGTATTACATTTTTACAAGTAGAATTGAGGTGAAGTGAGGTAGCTGCCTGACAGGTAGGAGGAATAATAGAAACAACTACATTTTTTTATATAGCACATTTTACATTGATGTAACACACTTTACAAGATGAAAATAAGAAAGTCACATGGGAGTTTCATGAGCGTTAGAGTTTGGTACAACCCTTTTGGGTCCTGTGGGTGTTGCCAGGGGCTGCTGCAGGGCTGCAGAGCCCTACTACATTGGTATTCCACCCCACCTGGAAGTATTGCCAGATCATGCTAATGGGCCACCGAAAGTGCTCCCGCGTGTGGCATGAAAGGAGCCTACTGCCACAGCTCCAGAGCTAGAGTCACGAGGAAGGAGATGAAGCTTACAAGGAGGAGTGGATGTGGAAGGGACAGACAGAGAGAGAGAGAGAAAGAAAGAAAGATAGAAAGAAAGAAAGAAAGAAAGAAAGAAAGAAAGAAAGAAAGAAAGAAAGAAAGAAAGAAAGAAGGCAAAGTGCTTGGTGCCTTTGTTTTGCTTATTGTGCTCTGGACTGTACACTGTGTTGGGCAGGTAGGAAACGTTGGAAAAGCATTTCCCACAAGAAAAATAAAAAATGTGTGCGGCTAAACTTGTGTTATATGTCTGTCTGTGTCGGGTTTACGGAGCTGAGTTTCTCCTGCAGGCCACTATATATATATATATATATATATATATATATATATATATATATATATATATATATATATATATATATATGTATATTTATATATGTATGTATATATATATTCTGTGTACATATATGTATATATATGTATAATTTTGTTCAAATATATGTTTAATGCAGTTTCTTTTCTATATGTACAACAAAATACTGTCTATTATAACTGAAATACTAAAATTCTATTATTATTATTATTATTATTATATAACATTATATCAAAATATTATCAAGATTTGAAATATTAGTTTCACTCCGGTAAGCTTGTATTATTAATTTGTTGATATTAAGATTCACATGATATATTGAAAAACATGCAGCAATCAATAGACAGGAATTCTTTCTTGTGAAATAAAAAATGGCTATGACCTTTAAGAAGAAGAATGATGGAAGCAAGAAAACTCAGATAAAAAGAAGAGTAGAAAAGGAGAAAAGTTTATAGAGTTGTCAGCCTTGCAGCCACTGTCATCCATATTGTTATCTGAGTCTTTTAAGGATTAATATTTCCTTTCAAGTTTAATTAGATAAGTGGGGGGTGGGCTGTGTCCCTGGAGTGTTCAAAGACCACGAAGAAGCTGGGGACTGGTTTATCTCAGGACTTGATTGGCTTGCCTGATAGGTGATACTGAACCAGCAGCTTAATGATGAAACTCCCTGCTCTGTCGGCATGTTCTTGTAAATGTTTCTTTCCTCCCATGAAGTACAAAAACAAAAAGCAGTTTTGAGACCCTTAGTGGTTATAACTTTTACCTGTATAGAAATTGCTTTGAACATCCTGTAAACATGTAGTGTACATAGAAAGTTGTAAATATAAATCATAAGTACTGATAGATTTCCTTTTATAGAATCAGTGCTACTAATATATAATGTCATTTATAATATACATTTATTTTTCTGTATTGTAGGCTTATGATGAAAATATACTCCCAAGATTTATCAGTTTATCTTAACTTATGTAGATGCTTACATGTTTGTTTGCAATTGATCATATATTTAGTTGTTGTGTAATGTGCATATATTTAGTAGTTGTTATACAAAACAAACTTTGAACACTAAAGTTGCATTTCTTTAGGTATGTGCGTTTATTTGTCATAGGAGCAAACGCGCACACACCGACTGTGCACATGTAAATACACCCTAACAATATGTGGCATCCAACAGAAACAAAAATGGTTTTGATGGTGACAGAAGTTCTTAAAAATGGTGAAAAAAGCAAAAACAAAATCACAAATTCACAAAAATTGGTTTCCTCATACTTTTTTTACTTTTTATATACATTATAGTAGAATTTAATTAATTGTGTACCATATTACTCATTTTTGCCATAGCGTTTTTTAATCCTACTTAAAGTACTGATGTTTAACATATTTATTAATTGAAGCAGGCAGCACACTATCAGAGCAGTGATTGCTGCTTTATTGGTACAGTTCCTGTTCTTCATATCGCACACATGGTTGCTGTCTGTTCAGACTTTGTTCTCCCCATGTCGTAACAGGAAATAACCCCAAAATTTAGCAAAAGCCCCACAAGTGCAAAGATGATCATAAACCTTTGGTTTGTGTACAAAAACAGCCAAAGAATCTTTATAAGTGAGGAATTTAATTGAAACTGGAAATAAACAAAAACACTCAAAATAATAACATAAAAATAAAGGATTTGCTTATAAGGGAAATCCTAAGCAAACCAGGAAAAGAAGCAAAATAAAACAGGAAAAACAGATGATCCAACAATAATATCAACAGTGACAACACTCCTTTCAGAAAAAAATGTTCTCCTGCCTCTGAGCCTGCGCTGCTCTGGCTAAATAAGCAAAGGGAGGGCTCAGGAGTGGTGATGTCAGGGTCGCCCCTCCTCCTGGGGCTCCACCCACAAACTACAAGGAACATCAGGACATTTAAAGAAATGGCGCATTAATGGAAATACATAAAAGTATGAAAAATAATAATTCAAAAACAATAATAAAAACACAAACACACATTTATACATAAGAGATTCAGCATATGCAAAGCCCACCTGCATTTCTAATTCTACACTTCCCTGTTGACATAAGGAATCTGGCAAAAAAGGATTAGGAGATGGACTGAAAATTTAAATGTAATCAAAGTCAAAACTAGGAAATCAAGAAAATATGGCAGCAAATCTAAAATGCTAGCCTAACTCATAGTGAAAAGTTGCTTGTTATAATTCTTAAAATATGATGACTTAAAAGTGTCTAATATGCAGAAAATTAAGCAACAACAATCTCACCATGTCAATGATGATGTGGCATGGCATGACTTTTGAAAAACACCCTCTAACAAACCAGCATCACACCATGAAAACGGAACCTCAAATGGCGGCACCCACGAATAAATAAAAAAATTATAAAAATTCATATCTTATATCTAGAGGAAATACATTTTTGGAAATAATCATATGAGGAGATTCCCTGCTATCTAAATCCTTCCAAAATAGATAACTGTGAAAAAGATGTTTAAACACAGCCAAAAATGTATGTTCATCTTAAACATAATACTAAAGAACAAGGACAGTAACTAACAGAATTAGCAATTCAATAACAATTAGTAAACAAGTCAATATTAATTAAAGAATTAAAGGGATAGTCCACCCAAAAAGCATACAACAGTTTGTAGTGATGGCCAAGAAAAAAATGTATTCTCATGTTTTTGTAGAGAAATTACATACTCTATAGCCTTACCAGCATACCTCAGAACAGGTCATCGACCTTATGGTTGGGCCTGGCCTGTACTTGGATTGGAGATCATCTTGGAATAGCTTGGGTTGCTGTTGCAAGAGGTGTTGGTGAGGCCGCCAGAGGACGCTTACTCTGAGGTCTGAATATGGATCCCAATGCACCATTGCAGTGACGAGGACACTGTGCTGTAAATATGGTGCCATCCTTCAGACTCACTGTGATCATTAAAAATCCCTGGGCATCTACTGAAAAGAGATGGGTTTATCTTGATGTCCTGGCTAAAATGGCCATTATGGCCTTGTCCATTCTGGCCCCCAATTGTCTACTGTCTCTAATTGGCTTTCTCTCTCACCACCTAATAGCTAATGTGTGATGAGCGTACTGGTGCAATAATGGCTGCTGTTGCATCATCCAAGTGGGTGCTACACATTGGTGGTGGTTGAAGTCTCTATGTGAAGTGCTTTGAGTAACGAGAAAAGTTCTATATTAATGTTATTCATTATTATTATTATTATTATTATTATTATTATTATTATGTTGAAAATTTACACTCAACAACTGGTGTTGACCAATTCTAGACAATGGCAAACAATGTAGAAAAAGTCCATAAAAAAAGAAAAGAAATTTCATATAACTTGTGCTGATATTTCACATATCCAACATTCATTTGAATGGTCAAAACATAAAAAATGTGGGCATTTCTTGCTAAAATATTATTAACAGCTCCTTCCTGAAAACGATGCAACCAGGAAAGATGTCATTTTCACAATGCTGTATGTTAAAACTAAAGACAGATTTCTTTAAAGATGAATGAGAGAGAGGCAGATCCTCAGTTTTTCAAGTAGAAACGTTGGGGTCAGAGTCTTAGATGGGAAGAACAGATCAAGGCTGGGTACCAAAGGAAAGGGCAGGGAGTAAGAGGGACAGGAGGTGAGAAGGAAGTGCTTGGTAGGACAACGCAGATGGGCAAGTGGGTGAGCCACCCCCTCAGTGAGACGATCAAGTCTGGTGTAGAATGGTTAGAATGGCAGCATGTTTCCTATTCAGCTTGTTCTGTACTTTGTCATCTAGTCTATTATCCATCCCATTTGTGTTTTAGTTTTGTAATAAACTAATAGGTGGCCTCAGATTGCTCCAGTATGAGTGAGAGTGGCTGAGAGAGTGAGGGTGTCACAATTATTGATTGGTCCTGTCTTATTCCAAAAGCTACTGTGATAGGTGGTACTAAACTGGAATAAAAAAAGAAAATAAATGAATGAATGGAATGGAATGTCAGCGACAAACCTGACAGATTGTGATTATATCCAAGCAGGAAACTTGTATACTATAAACAAAGGATTGCCATGCAAGCTAAAGGGCTTCCCACAATGAACTTAAAACCAGACAGCAGTATGGAAGCAAGTGCAAAATCCCATCTTGCATGCAGCTGTTGTACGATGCGGTATTCTCAGCCAGCAAAATCAAAATCTAATTTTATCATACCCCTTTACATTTAACATTTTAAACGTGGCTGGCTCCGTTTTAGGTAAAAGCCTGCAGCTGAAATATTAAATAGTTATCATTCTGAGGGTTTCATGCACTGTGCTGATTGATCTTTATCATATTGTTTTATTCCTTAGGCATTTCAAACAGACATACATTGTTCTTAAAATATACTGCAAAATATGGACATGACCAATTTTTTTTTATTTGTGTTCTTTACAAAAACGCAAAATTGCCCTTTGAAATTATTTTAAATAGCAGTAACTAGGTTTCCTTTCTGTGCATTTAAAACATACTGTAATTGAATGGAAAGCCATTAGAGTTCAGATTAGATCAGAAAGAAACAAAAAGCATCTTATTCCCACAAGAACTGAATCAGTGTTCTTCAGAATATATATAAGATGGTAACCGTGGAAAAAAGAAATAACAAAGAACTCTTTTTTGTTAATAGAATGTAACATTTAGGTTGAAAACAAATTAAATTATAGCATTTATCTGTCGAAATCAGCTCTGTTTTTCCTTAATAATGTTTACTTTTCCTGCAAAGAAAAGCAGACATCAAAAATATTTTCTGGAATGCTAAAGATAAGTAGGTTATGCTTAACTCAATATCTTATACAAATAGCCCAGAGCTGAGCTTTCTGCAGCACAATCATAAAAGCGCCAACTTCTTGGATAAGTCAGAAACACTTAGCTGGTATCGTATGCCTCTAATCGCTAATCTTTATGTGCCTCCCTGACCTTGGAACTGGGAACTGAGGGATCCAGGAGTCACCTAAACTTTGTATCAGTGCAGAAGTCAATGGCTTCTTCTTTTCCTTGTAGACATCCTGATTCTGACAGCTGTAAAGAATTATTGTAAACACTTTTGGCTTGTCCTTTGGCCATTGCACTGACCAGCGGCCTGAATCAGGGTCACGTTGGTCAACAGCGAGTGGACACCGGCATTTCCTTTAGCAAATATAAAGATGTCTACTGGGAGCTGAGGGAAATACAGTTTATTTTAATGTTTCTTTTATTTATGTTTGCAAGAAGAAAAACACATTAAAATGGCAAGTTTAATTTTCTGTTAAATAAAAGCACTATACAGTAGCATCTGGTAGTTTAGTTCAGGGCTCTTTTTACAGTTTCAATGAAAAGGCCATGTTTTCTCTTTTATTTCAGCTTATCATTATATTTAACCATGATTATGGAATTGACGTATGTATTATTTATTTTTTGGTACCACTTTCAGGATTCCTGCCTTTTTTCTAGCTAGTTTGGTCCCGCAAACCCACCATCCTAATCTTAGATTAGAAAGGCTTACAAAGAGTTTGGATCACTTTTTTTTTATTCACTTCGGTGTAATTTCTTTTATTTTGCTTTTTAGTCAGCTACCATAGCTCATACTTTTTTTAAAACATGTTTAGTGTTTCAGACATTTCTTTAAGTTTTATTTATAGCTTCAGGTTTAAATTGTGTATCTGACAAATTGGTTAAAACATTAATTGTTGATCCCAACTTTTTTTTTTAATAGACCTCAGTGATTAAAGAATTTCTTTGAAATGTTGGTCATTGATTCACTTTGGTAAATAAAGGAGCATTGTAAAATCTTCTGTTTCATCAGTGGATTAGAATATATGAAATGTATGACGCTTTCTTAAGGCACTCTCTGGTTAAAATGAATATTAATAATAGATAGCACTGCATAATCACCTTTGCGATTGTTAACAGGCAGCCATGCACTCTAAAAAATAATTCAGAAGACCTTCATCCAATACTAAGATAAATGCATGGATGCAAGATAAACATTCAGATTTAATGAATTGCATATATTATTTAATAAGTTGTGCTGACTTAATAATAATAGCTTACTATTTTTGGTAATTTGAACTCAATTTATTAAATCACTGACAAAAAAACAAAGGTTATGTTTTGGTAACAATCAAGTACGTTGGGTGACGTGTCACAATTGAACTTAAAAAGGCTAACAGACAATAAGGTAAAAGTATTTTGAACAACTTAAATGTGTGAGGTGTTGTCAGCTTAAAAACTCCTAATACTATTTCTGTTTACTAAATACATGATACATAACGTGGGACACAGTAGCACAGCGGCAGCACTGCTGCATCGCAATAAGGGAACCGGGATTTGCCTCCCAGGTGCTCCATGCATGGACTGTGCATGTGCTCCCCATGTCGTGTGGGTTTTTTCCCACAGTCCAGACACCTGCTGATAACTGAAGATGTGTCATTGGCCCGTGTGTGCCCACTCTGCAATGGACTGGCGCCCTGTCTGGGTGTTGTTTCTGCTGTGCCCGTTACTTGCAGGAATAGGTGCCAGCTGCCCCATGTCCCTGCCCTGGCTAAGTGAGTTTACAAAATGGAGGATTGTACTTAAAATACCTTTACTTAGAGAGAAAAAAATTACTTTGGAACAAATTATTTATTTTTTTGTGTGTAGCCAAAGTAAAAACTGTATACTGTGAATTATTAAGTACATTAAATAAAATGTAAATGAAAAGCTAGCTAATTTGACTGTTTTAGGTGCACTGGGTCTAGTTAATTTTACCCAAAGCTGGTATAATTCAAAAAGCTTGTTGCAAACTGTTGAATTTTTTTTGTTGGCCTGAAATATTTTTTTATAGATTGTTCAGTGTTATCAAAAACATACAATGTGATAGGAAAACAGTGTCATTTTTTTATTTTAAAAAACATCTACTCATGAAAATGATGGCAATGTAAAAATGAAATGAATGTGAAAAGTATTTGTTTTAATGATGTTAAGGATCCTTCTGTTATCAACAAGGTATATGATGCTCCCTAAATAACTGAAACACTAACACTAATTAATAAAGCTTTAATGGGGCTTTAGACAAGTGGCCATCTACTTTTGGTTACTTTTAACTTTCAGTAATGCAGACAAATAGTTCTGACCATCTAAGGACTTATTTCTGGCCTTGGGGTTTCACCTCCGGACGTACTTTACTGTCATATCGACGTTCTTCATCCACCAGAATCAAACAGGTCTAAAACATTTCTGAAGTTTTGCTTTTTATTTAATATAAAATTTTGTTCATGGATATTTTTGTTCCTAGCTTTCAATCTGTACAAACCACACATTCAGAATACAGCAAAGTGAAAACAGCCACAGCTCCATGAAGCGGAACAAATCTTCCTGAATTAGAACTGAGGAAGCCTGATACACAGCAGACAATCTGTTTATTTCCGAGGAGAAACTTCCCATTTAAAATGCGTCAGGCTGGAATTCTGTAACATTGCGTAGTTGGCCAATTCTGTGATATCTAAACGGGAATGCACTCTGTGCCTGTCTTTGTAGATGTTGCGTTTGTGTGACGTTAAACAGATTGGAGACACAGTTTCTCATACCTTGATTCATGTGACCCAGGGTCATATTCTGAAGTATAACCCATAAACAAAATGAAGGGGACGTCCAGTTAGGATGAATTTTCCTCTGGTTAGTTTCTTTCCTTTCTTTCTTTTGAAATCAACTGTAACTAAATAAGTGTTTAGGTAACTTTTACAAAAATATTTCTTTCTTTTAGATCAGTTCTCCTTTTAATTCTTTGTGTTAAGAAAACAGCCAACCTGCAACTCATGCCAGAGTTCTTATTTGCCCGTTCTATATTGGCACCAAGCATTTCAGTCTTGCACATGCTCTTTAATTTTTATCTGCTAATTCTCGCTGTTTTTTTACATTAGGTAATCAGCTGAATATTAAAAATAAAATAATATTGCATTTTTACTAATATTGAATTTGGATAGGTACATTAATAATGTAATTTGCCTCCATGCTTGTATTTTTTAAATTCACAATATTAATCATTAAAATATTTTTTTCTTACTTTCTATGTGTTATTGTATATTTTTTCTTTTTTTTTAAATTCTTTTAAGCGTGTTGTGTACACTGAGTTCTAAGATGATTAACTGAGCAGTCAACCATAAGTATTTATGAACTGACTGGTTTAATTAAATTAGTTTGATAAAAGTTTAAGCTTTGCAGAGTAGTATGAATGCCTATAACATCTGGGATTGCTTAAGCTTTATTAAATAATTTTATAAATAAAAGTGCTTCTCTAGTTTTATTATAATTATCAAATTTTCTGCATTCTGATATGATGTCATTCACTCAATGTCTTTTGTCAGACGGAATGTAAAGAATCTGCCAGAACTGATCCTGCATACCCGCTGTAATTTCAGCAACAGTTGTAAACAGTTTAATCAGAAACTCTATCTTTAGCTTAATCAGCAAAATGGCTTACTTCAAAAAATACTGGTTAAAATATACATATCCTTTTTCAAAGTAATCTTAAATCAATTTCACAGAACAAATTTGGTTATTATCCACTACTGATGCGATGGAATGATATTAGCTGGTTTCTGACTCTTTTTGATCATGAATGAAGAAAAATCAAACATCTATGTGATCTCCAGAGCTTCAAGTTTTCAGGTTTTTTTTTTCATAATGCTAAGCAAAATATTCTCTCTGTGCTTTTACTATAAAATTATTTTTTTAACATAAATTTTGTTTATAAATTTGGTAGTATGCCACAAGATTTTAAATGGTGTTTCCTGTATGTGTCCTGTATTTTGTTACTCAGATCATTATGGGGAATAACTTCAATGATTCCAGTTTTAATGAAAATGCTTTTTAATTAAAACCTTTACATCAAAAGAATTGCCTGCACAAATAGGTGTCTAACTAATGAATAAACTGACGCTTACAAGTTATAGATAACTGTTAATTGCCCAGTATTAGGAATTATAATTTGCTACAGTTCAATAAACAAGAATAAAATTCTGAATTCAAGATAAATATGAATTATTTTGTAATGATTTTTTATTGAGATATGATTATTTAGATACGTACAAAAATAAAGTTAATCTTTTTTAGAACATAACAAAACAGTTCATTTACCATATGGAAATTATAGACTAGTTTGTGTTTAGTTATGGCACATTAGCAATTTATGTCTGGCAATGGATGTTAAGCAGATATTACAAAAAATAAGTGCAAATTATTGAGTCAACTTATGGAAAATGAGTGAAGGTGCTTATTACATTTTCTTTTTACAGTTCTTTAAACAGATCTTTTAAACAATCAAAACTACTAAGTGGGAAAGAAAATGACCATCTTACATTTAAAAAAAGTTTTCCCTAACAAAAATAAAACCCAAGTTCCCACAAACCAATGAGTAATTTTAATGTGCTGCCTGTACGTATCTGTATGTAATGTTTTGGCTATGACTAAAATAGCAAGGGAAGGACAGAAAAGACTGAATGAAGTCAAATCATAAAGAGTATTGTGTGGGAGCAAAGATGACACAACTGTCTGTTTGAAATCATGTCTTGTGAATGTCTCTTGACACAATTCATACATATATATATATATATATATATATATATATATATATATATATATATATATATATATATATATATATTAAAACACGAGAGAAGACAGAAAAAGCAAAACATATTAGCTCCAGAGTACTGTCTGTGCCAGTGTCCAAATAAGCACAGGATAGGAAGGGAAGGTTCTAGGCTTTTATAGTTGGAGGGGAGGAAGAGGAGGGTCTATGAGGGTTCAAGTCGGAAGTGAGGTCAAAAGAAGGCGTGGCTAGGAAGGGAGTGCAGGAACCGGTGAAGCTCAATGTGGGTTTCTGTTCAGGTGATCTGCAGAAGAGGAAGAAGAAAGGTTAGTGCACTTCATCAATCCCTTCCCTCCTGTGACAATATACATATGCAGGTTTATGAACACCTGAACATCACACCTGTATGAGCTTGTTGCACATCCCATTCCAAAACCATGGGCTTTAATATGGAATTGCCCCCACTGTTGTAGCTATAACAGCCTCAATTCTTCTATGAAGGCTTCCTGCAAGATTTTGGAGTGTGCTTATGGGAATCTGTGCCTATTCTGCCAAAAGCAGGTATTGCAAAGTCAGGTATTGATGTTAGACGAGAAGATCTGACATTCAATTGGTGTTTCAATTCATCCCAACGGTTTTCATTATGGTTGAGGTAGGAGTTTTATGCAAGCCACTCAAGCTCCTCCATGCCAAACTCATCATTATGCCTTTATGGACTTGACTTTGTGCACAGCAGCACATCATGCTGGAACAGAAAACACCCTTCTCCAAACTGTTTCCACAAAGTTGGAAGTGAACAATTCTTTCAAATGTCTTTGTATACTGTAGCATTAACAATACCCTTTACTGGAATTAAGGGGTTTATCCAAAACCCTGAAAAATAACCCCAAACTGACCCTCCTCCACCAAACGTCTCAGTAGACACTATGCAGTCCAGAAGGTAATGTTCACCTGGCATCTTTAATCCCAAATCTGACTGCCAGATAGTGAAGGATGTTTCATCACTCCATGGATCACATTTCCACTGCTTTATATTCTAATGGCAGCCTGCTTTACACCATTCCAGTCAATGCTTGACATGCGTATAGTGATCTAACACTTGTGGAAGCCCATTTCATGAAGCTCCTGATGCATAGTTCTTATGCTGATGTTACTTCCAGAAGTAATTTGGAACATTGATGTAAGGGCTACAACTTCAGCACTTTATACCCCTGCTGTGTGAGTTTGCGTGGTCTATCACTTTGTGGCTGAGCTGTTGTTGCTCCTAAAATTTTCCACTGCAATATTGTAGCACTTACAGTAACAGCGTAGAAATGTCATGTATTTGTGGAAAAGGTGGCATCCTGTGACAGTGCCACATTTAAAACAAATATCTGCTTGCTTGGAATTGTAGACTGAATTGTACACTGAAAACTCAGGTGGTTACACCTTTTATGTGTAAGTGGCATATACCCCTGACTGAAAACATCTGGATAACTTCCTCTTCTTTATTTCCACTTCAACCACTGTCTTCAGTCATCTAGGTTTGGTGATGTGTTCACTGTAGCTTAATCTTTACTTTCTTTGATGACCAAAATGCAGTCTGATGTGGTCATTTTACTTCAAAAGCTGAAGCCTTGCATATTTAGAGATGACTTTCTGCAGAGAGCTGTTTTATGAGAATTTGTATTTTTTCTGTGAGCCTGAATAGTTTTGGCCATTCTCCTCTGACCTCTTTCTTTAACAAGGTAGTTTTTCCCACAGAACTGTTGCTGGATATTTTTATTTTTCGCACCATTTTTTGTTAACTCAATAGACTGTGTGTTTGGAAATCCTTAGAGGGTAGTTGTTTATGAGATGCTAGAAGCGCCACGTCTGACACCAACATTCATGCCACAGTTAACGTCTCTTAGAAAAGGTGTCTTGCATATTCAGATGTTTGGCTGAACAACTAAACCTCTAGACTATGCCTGCATATTACTGTGTAAATTGTATTTGAGGTTGCAGACAAATATTGTAATGCTTGAAGCAGCAGATTATTTTCTTTGACATATACTGTATAATGTAGCATTCTCAAAGCAGCTAAATGCAATGCAGCGTAATTGGGAATAAATATATTAATTCAATGAGAAGACATGTACTTAATTAACTTTGTGAAAAAGTTATAAATTAATTATAGCCCTCTGAAAAAGTAGCACAGCGTGTGCAGAGAGGCAAACACACATCTCATGAGGTGCACATTTGCCCAATGAGATCCAGGTGAAATAATCCTTGATCATGTCAATTCATTAAAAGTTACTGTAGGTCACAGCAAGACAAAGGTCACACTTAAGCAGGTTTCTGCACATACCATAATGTTTTGAATGTCACCAGAGGCAAGGAATTGTGCCACTGACATGCCTAGATGATAGGGATTCTGCCATTGCACTGAGTTTAGACTGCAGGCAAGGTTTCAGCAGACTGGCAGGATCTTGTGGCACTTAAGTGACCAGAGCCAGACCGCCAGTTCAGCCCAGTACACATGAGAGGTCATTTTCAAATCTGACACTTGCCCCACTGCTAAAACTGCCAGCAGATGTAATGTCTTTCCTTGTGACAAAACCATGAGGGACAAACTTCATGCTACTGACCTTAGAGAAGGGTGTTGTGTCACAGGATTCTGCCAGGCTACAGCTACACATGGCTGCTGTGGTCACCATACTAGTATTATTTTTCTGTTGTCATTATTGTTGTACTATTTTGTTTTCCAATTATTCTCATTTGTTAGTTGTTATTTCGGCCATGATTGTTGAAATTTCAGTCCAACAAGGTTTATGTTACTTTCACAGGTGAGTCAGGGAAGAACCACCAAACCAGTCCAGCTATATTTTTCAAAGTCTTTGCTGATCAGACAGTGTAAGATTGATTTCATTTTGTCTGATTGTTTTTGTGTCTTTATATTGGGTGTTTTGACCCGCCTACTTAGTAGTAGTAAGTCTTAACTTTAGTCAAAACATCCATTCTCCCTCTTTTTCTGCTACAGAGTCCTATGGTTCCTGGAGCTTATCTTGGCAATGTCAGGAAATAACTCTAGCTAAAATATATACGTTCACTGCAAACCCCACAAACACACACACAAATGCCTCCCAATCAGTCTAACATGCACGTATTTTGGATGTTGGAGGAAACCAGAATGTTTGTAGAAAAACGATACAAATCCAGAAATAGTAACCAGACTGAAATTTGAACCCAGGTAACTGATGTAAGATGTGATGCCGAATTCTAAACACAATATATTATTTTGTTACTGTTTTTCTCTCTTTTAGTTAAATTTAAGTAAAAAAAAAAAAAAACAACTTTAAACACCATGATTTGACGGCTCACTACAAATGTTGCCACAGTCTCCAAGGCATTTGATGGGTATGCTGAATTTCTCTGTAATTGCCATTATAGTATGTTTTTTTGGGTATGTGTCTTTGTCATCTTCATGTTATCAACTAATATTTCTTTCAGAATTTTAGTTTGCAGGACAAAATTGAATTAAGTAAAATGAAAGTAGCTGATGATAGAAGAGCATGGGATGGATGGAACAGTGGTCAGCACTGCAGCGTAAAAGCTGCACCATTTTACAGGATCTTTTACTACAGTAGTGATTCTCCAGCTCATATAAACCCATATTTAGAATAAGCAGGTACAAAAAAATGGTGGATGTATGGACAGTATTAAAAGTTGTTTCCCTAATATAACAATATTATAATAATATTCAAAGATGAATCATGATTTGTTATGAGATTTTATTAGATTTGATTTTAATTAGGAGATTTTTAATAAAAATAGCAAATTGATTGTTTGGCCCTAAGTAAGGATTGACAGCTGTTAGGGGTGCAGTCTGAGAGTTCCAGAAGAGCAGGTTCAATTCCTGGCCTAGCATGTCCTCCCTTTGATTGAGTGGGTTATTCTTTGGGCTCTTCTATTTTCCTCCCATATCCCATAGAAGTTACATTCATTTGCAAAAATAGACTGCAGGTAGGGGATTCCACTGCTACCATCGAGAGTCAGAGGGACTACAGATTACAGATCTAAAGGGCTTCTTCATCAGATATTTGCAAAGACAGTCACAAAAATATATATCAATTTTTAAAAACAGAAATAAACTTTTTGTGTATTTTTAGCCTAAACAAAACAGTACGAAACTGGTATGTTGTGTTGCATGACTTTTATAAATTACACAGTGCCCATTATTGAGTTTTCAAGAAAATATTGCAACAGAATGTTGCAGCACTTGAAAGATGACTTTCTTGATGTGGTGAGATGAGTGTCTGGGAGTGGGCTGGACAGAGCTAAATGTTTCAGTGGCAGCTGCATCCTTGAAATCAGGAATTCAGCAAAGAGGGAGGAAACAAATAAATGGAAACCCCACTGAGGCTTTGCAGTTTTGCTGTATTTAATTGTTCAATAAATGACCTGCTATTGGGATGATCCAGTGGCCATGCTACCGACAGAGCTTCTTTCCCCAGTAAGCAAGAAAGCCCAAGGGACACATGGTGATCGGTGCAGACTTTAAAGGAAGTTGGTTTTCAACTTCAGACTTCAGGGGGAAATGAAATGGGCTGGAAGAAACTGTTGTGGTCTTTGACAAATAGTGTTTCAGTTATATACGTCATGAATAGCAGCTTTTCTATGCGGCGCTGTCAGGTTTTTTGTTTGCAGACTAGGTGTCAACATATAATGCAGTTTATATGCTTAAGATATGTATATCTTAACTGATCACAATTTATAATTTATTGTGTATTCCACAGTACCAGAGTAAGATTTCAGCCTTCAGCCAACGAGACTTCCCCATTTACCTCAGGATATTTCGCACACTAACCACAAGCATAATAATAAAGTTGCCATAGTAGAAATAATGATTTGCAGTATCTGAATAAAAGTAAGTGAATAAAAACACTGGAGTCTCAAGATACTTCAGTTTTTTGGTCATTTGCAAGAAATTGGCCAACACTATCTCCCAAGAGTTGGTGAGAGACTAATGGGTTTAAAACAAATGCTTTATTTCAGGGAAATGATCAATCCTCTGATATTGGGGTTGGGCACAAATTTTGTACTATAAAATTATCCTATTTAAGAGTTGAGATTCTTATTGTAATCATTATAAGATGTGTTATTATTGTATTATACTGAAAGATATTTTTGCACAGGTAAAAAATACTTTCTTCTTTTTATACTCTTTGCAGTTCCGTCCCATTATTCACTTTTTTTTAGCATTGATATGTTTGAATTAAAATACTTCCTTAATTATGAGATTTCAGTAAAGTATTAGAAACATTTAACCTAACTCAGAAGCAGGATTTTGTAAACCTCATTTTGGCTTTATAACCATCTCCCAAAATGTCGGTCCTGAAATTGTGGTTATGAGGTGAGGCACAATTACTTTGAAAGCACAGGAAATATTAAACTTCTTACTAAGACTGAACAAATGGTTGGATATTCAAAACTATCAACTAACCATGTTTTGACCCTAAAACTGTTCCATTTAGAGCCGTGGCTATTGGAGTCATCATTGACTGATCACACCCACTACAGCACAAAATCAAGCAAAAGAGACACGGCATAAAATAATTAAAACGATTAATGACAAGCACCTCTGTGAAGAGAAACCAGAGAGGGGAGATGAAGAAAGGAAGGAAGGGCAAAGTTCACATGAAGAATCAGAATGGACGACTCTTCAGTAGGAGGTGAAGGAGTGCAAAGGAAAGTGGGAGTGGGAGCATTTTGAAAAGTCGAGAAATGTTCCTTCACAACAAAGATGAGGTGAAGCCAGACTGGGTCCTGCATTCTACATGATAAGTTAGACATTAATAAGCTCTTGTCCCTTTGTGAGCAATAAAGCATTTCTCACCATGTAGGGGCCTTTTAAAAACACTGGATAACAACATATTTTTCAGATCAGTGGAGATTCTTTTTCTGAGAAGAAGGCATGGACATCAGCATTTGCTGCAAGTGATGTAGCTGATCCCATAATTTACAAAGGTCTATGATCTCTGTTAATGTTTTCATAGTGTTACCTTATTCTTGTGAAAACTGTTCAAATAAAAGTATGCAGTATTTGGTTTTCATTTTACATATTGTGATTGGGTGTTGCACTGAATGCTTCCTCAAAGTAATTTTTATCCAGCATCGTTTTCTGATGTGAAGATATTACTTGCTTTCTCCATGTTCACATGTGCATTTACTCAGTCTGTTTGGAAGTTCTTCGGTCTCAAGATAAAGTTGTCTGTTAAACTGGCTCTTCTGTATCTCTCTAGCATAAACGTATCCACCTTGTGACAAAGTTGATCCCACCTTGTGTGTCCATTAACGCCATTTCAGGATCTGGCTGCTCACAGCTAGAAGAGTGGTTTAAGGAATTGTCAGGCATTGTTTTCTAATTTCATAAATGAATTTGCATCACTATACAATCCACAAGCATTCTAATATTTGTGAAGAATTGGTACGCCCCACTGTACAGAAAGGGCAATTGCAAAAAGACACCATGTTATGCATGTATTAATATCTTGTGTTAAATACTTGAGAGACGGCTCAATAAACACTGTCAACACATAAGTCATGTCAGGATATACCAGATTCCATTTTTATTAAATTCAATTTATTACTATATCAATAACTAAACAAAGCAATGACAAACAAAATCAAATCTGATGTGCCCATCACATGATGTTTTCTACATAAACCTGTAACTTTAGCAGTAAAATATTAAAAACAAAGCTGTGAGAAGTGAACAAAAGAAGCACACCTGGTTGAAAGTTTTTTTCAGATGGAGTGATTTAGTTTTAAGTGTTTCCACAGGCTCACATCCAGACATACATCACTTCAAAAGTGACCAAATTGTTTTGAGGAATTGCTGAAATGTGCAAATTGTTCAACATTCGTAATAAAATATTTTGACATTTTTGCATATACCTGAAGTGCATGTGGATTGCAGTATTTCTTTACAGGAAAATCTACTGTAGCAATTTTGTTCAAAATCAGTTGGCTTTTAGCATTGTACTTCAATGTTAATATCTGCAAAGCTTCATTCTAAGTGAGTGATTCATTTTTGAGTCATAATGTGCACAAACGTACATCCTGCTACATACGGGGAGGGACAGAGAAGCAGATATGCTGTACAAATACACAGACATCATTCTGAAAGTCATTGCATTGTACTCACAGATTCCTCAAAAAGTTAAATTGCTTAAAAACATTTTGATTTCAACACAAACCTTGTAATGTACCTATATGTACTGAATAATTGCAACATATCTAAGGAAAATAATAGTAAATAGTAAAAATATATATAATTTTATCAAAATGAAAATGCAACATGTATTTGGCAGAACAAGTAACTATCAGATAATACAAATAACCAAGCTACAGTAAGATTTACTCAGTATTGTTAGTGCAGATGCTTAAGGGGAATATCATATTACATAACTTTTCCAGTGATTATCGGTCATAGACTTTTATTATAAAGTCTAAGCATGTCGAGGACAGTCAGATAGTGTGACTTAACCAGTGACTCCAACTAGCCTGCGACTCGCCCTGACAAGTTAGGTTTTGTCGTAAGTCGTAGGGGTGAGCTCTGTGTGCTAGAGTGCTGACAACCAATGAGCATAAGTAAAACGCATATAATGCAGTTACAAGGAATAAGGTGTCTCCTGATGTCTTGTGCCTGATGCATCATGATAATGCTGTTCACAACCCACTACACATCAAGGGCTCTGTAGTGGAATTAGTCAAGATCACTAATTTCCTTGGTTTGCATCAGGTAGCTAACTTTACTTGGTCAATTAACACCACCTTCTTGGCCAAGAGGGCACAACAGCATTTCAGCTTCCTTCAGGAGCTGAGGAAGGCAAATCTACCTCCATTCATTCTCAGTTCATTCTACATGAGCACCATCAGGAGTGTTATGACCACCTGCATCACCAACTGGCTTGAGGATCTGCAGTGACTCTGACCATAAGATTCTACAACGAATAGTGCACACAACAGAAAACAGGGACATCATCTATGCTCCATTAAAAACATCCTTACCAAGCATCGCACACGCAGAGCATACAGGATTGTCGAGTACCACTCCCACCTCTCCCAAGGTGTCTTTGCTCCACTTTCAAGTAACAGAAGGATCTGTAGCATCCAAACCAATTGTGTCGAGTCGTACAACTACTTCTCCACCTCTGGATCCTAAAGTCTGTGCTGCCTCCCTGCCCTCAGATCTTCTCCTAGTAGTGTGTTTGTATGCAGTACATTTGCTATTATTGCTGTTTTTATCAGTAGTTGTTGTTATACTTTATTCATTTATTACTATCTATTTCAGTTTATTGCTATCTATTCATCTATCTATTTATTTATTTATCTATTTATTTATAGCACAGTATAGTATCGTTTTTTGCTTCTCTTGCACTTGTCTTGTGTTTCTGCAGATGTTGCATCATCGTCTAGGCGAATGTTATTTTGAGCCACAGTATGCTGCAATAAAGATATGACAATAACTTGACTTGAATTGATTGCTTAGATTTCAAATTTTTCTCAATAACATCATGTTCTTCCAATTTCAGTTTTCTAATATCTGAATCTCTAAAATCCATTTCTGGCCCAGTTTCTTAGGCCGAGCTTTTAATGGTGGTCTTGAAATCTCCCTTTACAACCTTGTTTCTCGATAAAACTTCTGCAAGGCTATTTTGGACTGATGCATTTTTTAAAACCACCTTTCCTGATGAAATTTTTGTAATGCTGTGTAGCCTGTTTTTAAATTCCTTAAGCTTTATTATACATGAAAAATTTTTATCAGGACCAATTTTGCTGTTTTGGGATTATACTGACTCCACAGGGTGGCAGTAGTTTTGAAAGTAAATGGAATTAGGAGAAAAAGAAAAGTACAAACTAGCTAAGGTTAGCTACCAGAAGACAGTGAAACTAGAAAACAAGCTTAGTGCACAAAACCAAAATCATAGTCAGAGCGTAACATGACAGTTGAAAACCAGGATATGCACGAAAACTGAGCCAAAACGTGAAGCTGAAATACGTGTACAAAAAAACAGAAAAGAATTTGTAAACAGGGATTAAAATAAAGCACAAAAATAACACTAGAGATTTTTTAGGCTGAATCCAAATAAACACAATTTATAAGCAGGGTGGCAGAGTGATTAGTGTCACTGCTTTAGAAATTTGAGTTCAATTCACAGCCAAATCTGTGTCTGGTTGGTGTTTGCACATTTTTCTGAATTTCTACCATAGATTTTCTCATGGATTTTTTCCGCCAACATCTTAAAGACTGGTATGCTAGAGAAATCAGTAAGTGTAATTCAGCCCAAAGTGAGCAAACCCTGAGAGTGAATGTAAATGTGATCTGTGCTGGATTAGTGTTTTGTCCAGGGCTTCTTCCTTTGTTGAGATGAACAAGATAGGTCTTTATAATGGATGGAAGTATTTATTTTGCTACCATGTAAATGGAAATTTGGTGAAGGGGTCAAACATTATCTATCAGGTTTAATTGAGATTCTGATTATATGATGTTGAGAACATCAAGAAAATTTGATTTTAACATAGTGTCTGAATGTGTGTGTTTGTTTATGGAAACCCATGTACAACAATAACTTCTGAAAATCATAGACAATAGTTGACACTTTTGAGCCATCCCGAAAGCCAGAATAATTACTTCTCTCTATGTCAGATCCTCCAGCCTCATTTCCAGCCTTGAGTCAAACTGTTACTAAACAGGCATTCTAGATGGAAGGTGGTTTTAAATGCCAGCCATGAAAAGCTTGCAGTGCCTCTTCAGTAAATGCTTCTGGAGTCAGAATATCTTATATCACATACCTCCTATGCCCCCCACCCCCCTCCCCTACTCATTTCAGATGTCTTTACTGTCCTGAGCTTATAAGCAAGGGGGTCGGTAACCTCCAAGTAGCCTGACCACTGTAATGTATAGTTTGAATCCCATGTATATTGCACTGGACCTTCTCCATTGTCACCAGCATGACTAGAGGTCATCGACTAATTAGTTAAAGGTCCTCCTACTGTCTCTGTTCTCCTGGAATAGTTACTTCTATGGCACTAACTAGACACATGGCATGGCTACATCTCCAGCCCATGGAGAAATATATTTTTTTCTACATCACTGAGCCAAGTAGCATGTTGTCCCCATCAAATTACACTCTTAGTTAATGTTTTTCCTTACCTGCCAACTCTCTACAACACCCTTTGAAGATGCTGTCCTCTCGAGCAAGCACACAATACAAGACATAGACATTCATAGTAAAGAAGTGATTTAGATTTGCACAGGCTATTCTGATATTTGCTCTAAGTATAGTTACAGGTTACCAAGTGCCATAAGGTGTTGAATATCATTTGTCAACATTTTTTGTCGCAAGATTTTTGATGGATGTTCTTAGCATACTTTATAATGAAGTCAGATTTTTTTGTACCAGGCTAACTTCTCTTGTGTCGTTGGATAAATTTATTAACGGATAATAATTTATTTTTCAAATATTAATAACTATTACATTTTTTAAATTCAACACCTTCAACACCATCCAACCTCTGCTCCTTAGGGACAAGCTGACAGAGATGGGAGTAGATTCATACTTGGTGGCATGGATTGTGGACTATCTTAAAGACAGACCTCAGTATGTGCACCTCGGGAGCTGCAGGTCTGACATTGTGGTCAGCAGCACAGGAGTGCCGCAGGGGACAGTACTTTCTACGGTCCTGTTCAGCATATATACATCGGACTTCCAATACAACTTGGAGTCCTGCCACGTGCAAATGTTCGCTGACAACAATGCTATTATGGGCTGCATCAGGAGTGGGCAGGAGGAGGAGTATAGGAAGCTAATCAAAGACTTTGTTAAATGGTGCGACTCAAACCACCTACACCTGAACACCAGCAAAACCAAGGAGTTGGTGGTGGATTTTAGGAGACCCAGGCCCTTCCTGGACCCTGTGATTATCAGAGGCAACTGTGTGCAGAGGGTACAGATCTATAAATACCTGGGAGTGCAGCTGGATGATAAATTGGACTGGACTACCAATACTGATGCTCTGTGCAAGAGAAGACAGAGCCGACTGTACTTCCTTAGTAGACTGGCGTCCTTCAACATCTGCAATAAGATGCTGCAGATGTTCTATGAGACGGTCGTGGCAAGCACCCTCTTTTATGCGGTGGTGTGCTGGGGAGGCAGCATAAAGAAGAAGGATGCCTCACACCTGGACAAACTGGTGAGGAAGGCAGGCTCTATTGTAGGCATGGAGTTGGACAGTTTGACATCCGTGTCAGAGCGACAGATGCTGAGCAGGCTCCTGTCAATCATGGAGAATCCACTGCATCCACTGAACAGGATCATCTCCAGACAGAGGAGCAGCTTCAGCGACAGACTGCTGTCACTGTCCTGCTCCACTGACAGACTGAGGAGATCGTTCATCCCCCACACTATGTGACTCTTCAATTCCACCCGTAAACATTAACATTATACAGAGTTATTGTCTGTCTCTTATACCTTCATTGTTATCACTCTTTAATTTAATATTGTTTTTTTATCAGTATGCTGCTGCTGGAGTATATGAATTTCCCCTTGGGATTAATAAAGTATCTATCTATCTCTCTATCTATCTATCTTCAGTTATGGAGACACAATGTGGGCAAGTACTGCTTGTTCAGGTTAACTAGAATTCTGTCCTTCTCCGTAAGAGAAATACATTCCCTTCTGTACCAAATAGCACATCCTACTAAAATAATAGGGTTGGATGAGAACATGGTTACTTTTAAAAACATTTGGCATCAGAAATATAAGTGGAACATCTGTGGAAATCCAAAAGTGTATGCACTTGTGTTTGGCTTGTACTTTAGTTACACCAAATACTGTTGTTTTTTTGGCATTGGGACAAAAATGGCAGGGAGAACCACGATGTTCAGAAAGAATGGCTAAACATACCACATGTTTTCCAGAAAAGAAAAATGTGGTAAACGGTTCACTTGTTGACCGTTTACCTTCCTCCTCCACATATAAAACTTTGAAATTTGAGAAACTTTGTTAAAGCAATTGATAAAACATAACTGAGATTCGTATACTTAAGATAAAAATATTTCATGCCAAGATTGAGGAAGACATTTTTGCAGGTCCTCTGATCAGAGAAGTTTTAAAAAATGAGAGATTTGGAGAACAATTGACAGAAGTTTAGAACGCAACATAGCAGAGAATTAAAAGTGTTTGCACAAACTTTTTGTGAAATTCTTAAGGATGAAAAATATCTTGAAATAGTGAGTGACCTTCTCAAATCATTCCAATCAATGGGATGCAGGATGTCATTGACGATTCATTTCTTGGACTCTCACTTGGACATCTTTTGTGAAAACCTTGGTGTGGTCGATGATGAACATAGAAAGCTAATTTAGCAGGACATTTCCAACATGGAAAAGTGTTTCTAAGGCAAGTAATGTCCCTATTTGTTGGCTGACTACTGGTGGATTCATGAAGTAGGGCAGAAAATCAAAATGGCTACGTTTTAGATTATAAGTTTATCATCATTTTAATAACATGTGCATTGGATTCAGAAAGTATTCAGACCACTTCACTTTCAGCACATTTGTTGTGTTGCAGATTTAATTTTAATTGGATGAATTTACCATTTTGCCCATTATTCTACACTCAATAACCCATAATGACAAAGTGAAACCGTGTTTTCAGGCAAGTTTGCAAATTTATTATAAACCAAAACCTGAAACCTTCCATTTACATAAGTATTCACACCCTTCGTTCTGTACTTCTAGAAGTTCCTTTGTCAAGTCTCTAGAAATTTGGCTCACCTGGGTATGGGCAGTTTCTCTTTTTTTCCCTACTCTTCCTGGCTGATCCTCTGGAGCTCTGCTAAATTAGATGGGAACAGTTTGTAAACTGCTGTCTTCAGGTCTATCCATATATGTTCTATGGGGTACAAGCCTAGGCTTTGGCTGGGCCACTCAAGGACACTCAGAGACTTGTCCTAAAGCCACTCCACCATTGTCTTGGCTGTATGCTTCGGGTTATGGTTGTGCTGAAAGGCGAACTGTCACCACAGTGTGAGGTTACATGTACTGTGGAGCAGGTTTTCCTCAAGGACTTCTCAGTTTTTTGCTTTATTGATTTATTCTGACCAGTCTTCCTGCCCCTGCTGTTGAGAAGTACTCCATAACATGATGCCACTACCATAATGATTCACCATAGGGATGGTATTGGACAGGTGATTAGCAGTGCTTGGTCCTCACCAGACATAGTGCTTGGAGTTCTGCCCAAATAGTTCAATTTTTGCCTCATCAGACCAGAGAGTCTTTTTTCTCCTGCTTTCACAGTCCTCTAATCTGTCACATGCCTTTTACTCAAGAGTGGATCTCGTCTAGCCACTGCACCATAAACTCCTCATTGATGGACTGCTGCAGAGGTGGACATCTTTCTGACAAGTTCTCTCACTTCAGCAGAGGACTTCTTAAGCTCTACTAAAATTACCATTGGGCTCTTGGTCATCTCCCTGACCAAAGCCTTTTTTGCTCAGTTACTCAGTTTGGCCAAGAGCTGTCTAAGAAAAGTCCTGGTGGCTCCAGACTTCTTCCAATTCACAATTACTGAGGCCGCTGTGCTTCTGGGAACACTCAAAGCTTTAAAAATGGTTTATCTCCTTTCTCTAGTCTATGCCTCGCCACAATTTGATTGCAGATGTGTACAGAGTTTCTTGGACTTCATGGCTTGGCTGATGTTCTGTGAACTGTGGGACCTTCTATGCACGAGTGCGTGCCTCTCTAAACAATGTCCAATCAATTCAAATGGCCACAGATGGACTCCAATCAAGTTGTAGACACATCTCAAGGATACTTAAAGCAAACAGGATGCACCTGAGCACAGTCTGGAGTGCCACAGCAAAGGGTCTGAACACTTATATAAATGAAAGATTTCAGTTTTTGATTTTTAATTCATTTGCAAACCTTTCTGGAAGCATGTTTTCAGTTTGTCATTATCCATTATTTAGTGTGCACTAATGGGTGCAAAGTTTCAAATTTATCCATTCAAATTTAAATCTAAAACAAAATAAAGTGTTCAGATAGAGAAGGGGTCTGAATACTTTCTGAATCCACTCTTAATATATGATATTTTAAAAATTAAGTTGTATGTCACTATAAATATTTTTTTCTAGAAATATATGGATTCAGCACATAAAATACTATAAATTCAGGAAATTTCACTTGATGTTTTTTTTTTTTGGTGACTAGATTTATTTATTCATCACTGGGTTTGTCCACAAAGTGTGCTGTGCTTTATTAGCAGTTTTGGGATGACTCGATTCTCTTAAGGTTATAGACCAATGCTATTGACTGCAAGGAAAAATGCTTCATTTATTTTGAGTCACAAAAATTTGACACCAACTTCTTTTGTATTCTAGTTGTAGTTACACTCTTTTATGTTTTTTTTTATATAGCAAAGTCCACTATTAAATACATTTAGGGGACTAAAAGTAATGAGGCAATGTGTGCACATGGCAGTAGCAGTATGTTAAATAAGGATTAAGCATACAAGAACATGCTAAAAAAACATAAACTCCTGAATGCTGGAAGATGATAAAGTCAGTGAATTAAGCCTAATCCAACTGATAACAATGCTGAAGCATGCAATACCATATATCATTAGTGTTATATTTATTCTAATACGATATGCACGAGCACATATTTCCAATATAGACTCTCTAATCTACTCTACATCTGTCCCATCTGCAGATCGGGACTTAATGCTATTAACAGAGCTCTTCAAGGGGCCTCAGGGAGCTCTGATCTTCAGGGCGGCTACAGGAATGCCACTGCACTTCAGTCACCCATTCTGTTGATGAGCAAGACAGAGATTTGTACACGTTTTTTTTTCTCTTCTAGTACAACTGTAAATCGTGTTTTTGGGGGGTTCCATTTATATAGAAGGCACTAATTCATTTTGAAGTCTGCCTTAACAATTTATACTTTTACTTAAGTTCAACCTGATTGAAAATGTGCACACGACATTGTTATGTCTAACAGATTTTGCTATTGATGGAAGGTTTTTCTTTTGACCTTTAGTTGGTTACAAACAGTAGATTTAACTAGTATTCCTCTGCAGCCAACTTGGATTACATCACTATTTGTGAAATTCCTCAGCTCTTTAGAATAACACTGTTCAGTGAGCCAAAATGAATAAAATATTTGAGAAAAAAAATTGTTTCTGTGGGTGTTCAGCTGCAGCTGAAAGTTTTGTTGAAACAGCTTCAGTGTCAGCTTGGCTCACTGAACTAAATGGTTAATTAAATCTCGTGAATTTAACAGAAATTGTGGCTCAGAGGAGAACCTTAAGAATCCAGTTGCCCTTTTATCATCAGTCAGCACAGATCTGCATTTTCTGACTTGAATTGCTTATCCCTGACTTACAAGACACCCACTGCTTGGGGCCTGGGTTCAATCCCAATGTGGCTCCTACCAATGGGTGTACAGTTTTGGTGATTCTGAACTGGCCTGGCATGAGTGAGTATCAGTGGGTATAGATGTTGGTCCAGCATTGGCTCTTGTCATGACGGCAGTGTTGTCAGTGTAGGTGTTTGACACTCTTGGCCCCTGCAATGAAAAAAAATGGGTGGAAACAGATGAAATGACCAAGCTTATTAAAATAATATATGATCTCTCTAGAAAACATGTGAGCCTTATATAAGAAATACTTTATGATTTATTATAGACTAGAATATAATTTTTTTTTATTTTTATACAAAGTGTTATAATTTACTTTGAGTATGTTTTCATTTTAATTGTATTTTTCTTCTATTTTTCAAAATGTTGTCAGCATTTTTCAAATAGTTGATAATTACTAATAACATATTAATAAGCAAAATGTTTGTATAAAACCTTGCCTTTTAAGTTAGAAGGTTATTTGGTGTTGCATGGAAAAAAAGAAAAAAAAAACTGACAGGCTTGTTACTGTCACCTAGTAGCTGGAGTTAAGTAATCAGGCTCTGAATGACAGTGTGAAAACATCTGTTCAATGGATTTATTGAATGGGCCTCCGTTTTTTTTTCACGCTGTTTATTATAGGCCTGACCTAATGAACTTAATTTGTTGACATGTTTCTCCAAGTGTTTTGCCCTGTCCCTCTCATATTTCCTTCTACTGTGCTGTTTCCACAGCAACTGCAACTACAGGAACATCAGCACTTTCACCCACTTCGACTGTACCCAAATCAGTCAACTCCAGTTGGCATGACAAAACCGGACAAACATCAGCCTGCTTCCAGAACCCAGTCTTCTCCTACTGCATCAATCCCATCACACCAGTTACCAGAACAGCCTGTCACGCACGCCTTCACTACTGGTAGGAATCCCACAGGCTTCACTTTCACAGCCAGGGTAATAGCCCTATTCACATAGGATCAAGTGATTTAAATGCCCGGAATGCCACAGATAGTTGAACATTACTGTGCAACATCATTGTTCTTCCCATTTTCAAGTTCCTCTGGCACTAGCAGTGCCCATTGGCTGGTAGTAATTCACCCTGTGTAATCTCAAATTATATCAGGAATTTAGGGTAGCGTAAGATAAACAGGTGCTGCTGTGTTCATTTCATTTTTAAAGTCTGTACAGTTTATAAGGGGATCGTCTTGTTTTTAATTATGAACTACAAATTTCTTTTATGAAAAGTAAAGAAGCATTTTCCATCTATCCTGAAATATTTTGTAAAATATTTATATAATGAATGTATTTAAAAGGTAAATGGCAATTGATCAAAAATAATATCTACATTATTTATAGGAAACTGTTTTTTCCTATTTTATTATAATTTTAATGTAACAGCTTTAGTTAATATTATGCCCCTTGGCATGATTTTAAAAATTGTTAACCACTGGCACTCTAGTGGAAAGGTTGCAGCATCAAGACATGAGGACAGAAGTACCTTGAAGAGGAAAGTTCACTTAAACAATCTCTTTTGAATAAATTATAAATATGAAGAAATAAAAATGGTTAAAAATATAAAACTAATTTAATTTTTTAAATATCTTAAGTCAGTTTGTTAAAGTAAAAATTATAAAAGTAATTCTATTTAAAGAAATATTTTACATTTGATATACCTCTCTAAACACACAGGTATAGTGTATGATACAATAATGCTTAAACATCAATGTATTTGTGGCAACTACACGGATCATCCTGAGCACTGCGGGAGGATACAGAGCATCTGGTCAAGGCTGCAAGAAACTCAACTGCTTAACAGCTGTGAGGTACGCTGAGTTAACTCTATCTATCTATCTATCTATCTATCTATCTATCTATCTATCTATCTATCTATCTATCTATCTATCTATCTATCTATCTATCTATCTATCTAGGATGCTTTATTAATGTTTATTGTACTCTTTCATAGTAGTTGAAAGTTGAATTTACATACTAAAATGTAACTGATCAAATAGACACATTTTGATAAATTTGGGTTATTTAACTGCAATTGTATTATAATATTAAATAAAGTTATGTTTAAAATAAAAAGTCTATCTATCTATCTATCTATCTATCTATCTATCTATCTATCTATCTATCTATCTATCTATCTATCTATCTATCTATCTATCTATCAGTCTTAGTTTGCTGTGATGGATTGCATTTTTAGGTTACCAAGAATTCTATTTGTAATGGGTGGTGTGACTGCAGCTGTCATTACACAGCAATGTGAATAGTCATTGCTTGCTCACAGCACAAATATTATCTGGAGGTTTTTATACAAAGAGTGATTTATATGACCAATGGGAAATGTAACTCTGCCCATTCATTTCCTTTGTATTTTTGTTCCTTATAATAAAAAAGAACAGTAAGAGCTGAATTACTATAAGTGAAAAGTAATTTCATCATCACTACAATGGTAAGCAATCAGTAGAATAAAATCATGTAATTCAATGCAAAAGTGAATATCGCTCTGAAGAATCACCCATTACCACTCTGATTATATTTTGCATCTCCATTTTGGACAAAAGTTAGAAGGAAGATAAAAAAAACAGGCCATTTTAGAAATGATTAAAAAAGGCAAAAGGTACTTGATAGGTAGGACATAATTTGTCTAATTCTTCATATCCTTAAGAATGCCTTCTTTTAATACAAGTAATATATTTTGTCTGGGGTTGTCATATGTTATCTACAGTATGAACTTGCACAGATCTGGTAAGGATTATAACACGGAATTGTTAATTGCATTGTTCCCTGTTTTGTGGATTTTATTTCAGCATAATAAAGTAGGTTCAATATATGAAAACATTTGCTTATTTGTCTGTCTATCTATCACTCCTTACATATCTTCACTTTATATACAGTATATATTCTTTATATGTAAAGAATGATGACATATATCCTGTATATACTATATATGAGGGAGTATTTATGGTGCTTATTTTGTAAGTTCCCATGGATGCTAAAAACTATAAAGCAGGTATCATGCTGTCATTCCATTTCTATGACTAAAGATATACCTCCAGAGACTCATTCTGTTCAGCATTTTCCAGGAGCAGCCCTCTTCATATCCCACAGTCAGAGATACTGGGTTTTTGATATACATGTTGATCTGATTCTGAAATATGTAAAATATACTATAATTAGAAAATGATGAAAAATGATTTGCTCCAGTCCACATTACTCCATATTTTATGCATTTTTTGTGTGTTAAAGATAAACAAACACACGGTCTTTGGGTATGTAAAAGTGAAACAAGTATCAAGTCTCAGTCTATGCATTGATTTAGAGTGACTTTTACCTAAAATAGCGTTTTTGCTTAAAGATTTCTTGACAATCACTGTGAAAAATATAAAGAAATAGAAGCAGGACACAAATATTTTTCACAGCACTGTTCAGGCACACACAGGGAATGTATAATGTTCAATGAATCTTCAATTTGCCATGCTGTTCTAAAAATACTGTGCCTTTTTAAAGTGTATCATTCATTTTCTATTGCCAGCAAAGTTTATTTTGCCTCTCCTGGGATTGTTTTTACAGTTTTTTTTCACTCTTTATTCCCACAGCGAATCAGGGGTCGAAAAGCCAGTTTAGAAGAAATCCAGCTGGTTCATTCTGAGCATCATTCATTGTTATATGGCACCAATCCTCTGAACAGGCAGAAGTTAGACACCAAAAAACTGCTAGGTCTGTACTTGGCTACAACATCTCATTAGTTTCGTAAGCAATGAACCACTTTCTTTCTTTCTTTCTTTCTATCTTTCTTTCTTATTAATTACCATTTTTTATAATAACGTCCATGTGTCAGTTTTTATTATTTTTTTGTACTTTTGCTATTACAATTTTTGAAAGTGTATGTAATATTTCTTAAGCATTAGTAACATGACAAAAGATATATTTGAAGCAATTTTTAAAGTTTACATTACTTTGTAACATATGTGAAAAACAATTTTAAAGTCCAAGCTTCTGGAAGTACAGAAATAACTCACATCACACAGTAACTTTGCCTCAAGAGTTTGCTTTGTGTGTATTCACTGCTGTCTTTCACATGAGTGTTCAAAATGATTTATGGATGCTTAGTTTGCTCACTATTGCAGTTTCAAATGAAATAATCTCCTGTTTCTGGAGAATGAATACAACTTTGAATACAAGGAAACAAACCAAACAGACTTTATACAAGCACAATGCTCTGACATCCTTATTTCGGAGATTTCAATTTGGTCAAATATTTTTCCAGGCTCTAGCACAAAGAATGAATCACTGCTTGTCAGTAGACTATCAACAAAAATTCTGCAGTTGTGCATCTTTTTCTTTCTTTCTTTTTTTTTTTTAGTTTTTGCCAAAGTTAATTATGCTAGGATTACAGTGGTTTTCTTACATGCTCAGTGCTACTTCAAAGTTACTATATGACCCTCACTACAAAATGTGAAGTGGAAGTTTGCTTAATTTTAAAATTGATTGTTTTCATTTTTTTCCACAACCAATTTTTCTTTTGTACCTTACAACTCCAGCCTATGCAGTTGAATAAATTAACCCTTTATTTGATTGCAGCAACATTTATTGTCTGGATGATGTCACAGGAATGTTCATTGAGGTTCTCAAGTGAGAAAACATTTTGCTGGGCCACAAATGAGTGTCCAATGATTGGCTCCACCCGTGTGTAACATTTAACTCCTATTCCCAACACAGTATGGGCTCCACTTAGCTTTTGAAACATTGCCATTGTGTGCTGGCAGAAAAAGTTAAGAAGAGCTGCCAACGCCGGATGGGATGTCAGTCAATTGAACGGCAGACTCCCTGACATCAGGCTAATTTACACTCTCCAGTCAACCTAACCAGTGCATCTTTTTAATGTTAAAGGGGAAAAAAACCTATGCTGATGCTTAGTGAACTAAGCTAATGCTAAGCCAGAATTTGATTCCAGTATCCTGGATCTGTGAGACAGCAGCAGTATATTTTTAATTATGATTTACAAGTCAGCAAAGTGAATAATGAGACACTTTTGGTATCACTATGTATTACTGTAACTTCTTTGTTGTTTTCTGAAGCAGTAGCAGTGCAAATTATGATGCAAATAAAGTTTCAAATGTTGCAAAATAAAAATCTAGCAGTGATAATGTACTTTATTCAAGACCAAGAATTTGGCAGAGCTTTCATGATTTTCTGTTTATTTCTATATGGTTTAAATCTGCGGTACAATTTGCCAGTGCAGAGTTGGCTTGATCCCCCTGTGTTGTCATCACTTTCTTCTGTGAACACTGGCTTTTTCTCAAATTTCAAATGTATGGTTTCAGAATATCTCAGAGTATTTATTAAGTTGTCCCAGGTTTTATGTGTGTATATCACTCCCATAAGTCAGCTGTTACATAGCTCAGTGTAGCTAATATAGTTCAGTTTTGCACCCTTGGCAATAAATTGAGCTGTTCTGATCGGAAAAGAACTTTTCTGTTATCTTCTCTATTATGTAGGCCTATTAAAATCTTGATTTTACTAAAGTTTTCTCCCTGTGGAGATTTAAATTGTACATATACTGTACAGTCAATGCTGCAAGAACAAGTACTTTTGGAACCACAGATGCCAGGTATTGATATCTGGAGGATATCACACTTTATTACTGCATAACTAAATAAAAATGAGGGCACCATTGAATAGGAAGGAGCTAACTAGGAGGTCTGAGCTTCTTTTACACAAGATTGGAATCTACTGGCGTGGTTTTCATAACAAAGCCGCACATAGATATGCTATTCATAAGCTGAGAAAAAGACCAGGAAACAGGACAGGCAGGAATCAAAAACCGGAAGGGCACGCTGTATGTTCATGAAAACCAAAACTAAGAATGAGAATCATAGTCAAAAAACATAGCCAAAGGGTCATTACCAGAATAAATGTGAATCAAATGGAAATGTGACAAAGTCTTTAAGCTTCTATCTGTCAAACTCAGATAGAAAATGATCACCTTGGATGACCTTTCAACTCCTTCCCATAATTAACACTGGGGTTGTGATTTCTGAAGTCATGCCCCTGGTAACCCTTTATAACAACAAGAGCAGAAAAATGGCAGCTTCCCGCTCAGGTGAAAAACGGCTTCCAAAACCCATTGAAAAATAATAATATCATATATTAATATAATATAATAATAATAATAATAATAAAAGGGTTCTGATTCATATTTTCAGACTTTTGTTCACTCTTTTGTGATTATAATTTTATGTTGATTATATGCATCATTTTTAGTTTTTGATTTTGTCAATGTATATAAGCTGCCTTTGTTATGTTGTGCTTTTCTCTATCTAATGTGTTTAGTGATTTTCTGGCATTTTGACTTTTCATTCTGTTTTTTGACCATTCTTTGGATTTCGTATTTGTACTTATTGTTGTATTGGAGTGCCTTGGTGTTCTGGGCCAATGCTATTGCCATTATGCTCCAAAGAAAGATTGTACAAGGCTCTTTTTTTGTCAAGGCAGGGTTTGTGATGGGATTTCCCTCTCTAGTAGGCATTTTTGGAGCTGCTTTTGGGACGTATGTGCTTTGGGACTCCTAGTTCTGAACACAAACAAACATAAGAAATAGATTCCTTGTTCTCAAAACCCCAAAATCAAAGTTTAAAGTGTGAAAATATCTCACACTTACAAAGGTAAGAAAGTAAAAATTAAATTTAACACAGACTCCTAACAATGAAAGGTAAGAGAGTTTTTACATTTATAGAGAGGCTACATTTACATGCAGAGTGTGTTAGACATCTGTTCTTCTAAGAACTGACTGAAAATGAAGGAAAAAGTTTTTTTTTCCTAAGAACCATGAGATGGGAAAGGCACAAATTATAGTCAGAGACAAAAACTGAAAATAGTTCACCCAAACATCAATCAAAAGACTGAAGCTGAAAATGTCATGCAGAGATCTTTTGCCTGAATAAATTTGTTAAACTCTTACTCATAACCAGCACAACCAACAATTCTTTGCTTTTAAGAATCTAGAATCTTGGATGACCTACTACTCTACTTGGCACTACTCGATGCTGCCTTATTACTGTTGACCCAATGACATCATCTGGTTGGACTGCTTTGATAACAACTATAGCAACAGCAAACAGGACTTCACAAAATGGCAGTGCTCTGTGGAAAGCTAAATGTTGCCACCGAGAAACATACAAAATATTAAAATTGTTCATAATGAAATTGAAAGGAAAACTCAACATTTAATTTAAATTTCCCAAATTTTAAAACCTTAAATAAAAAAAATGGAGAAAAATAAAAAAACAATTTTGTCAGATCAGCATCACAGCTTTTAGGAAAGATGGTAATATACCCTAGTCCGGTCATAAACTATTTGGTGCATAAATGAGTGAAAATTAAAGTTACAAAGCAAAATAAAATCTTGAAGTCTAACAGGTTTGACCATCATCATATATAGACAATGCAAAAAAATAATAATAATTAATTTAAAAAAAGAAAAGAAAATCTCATGAAATGCCAGAATAAGAAACTAGAAAAGACTCACTAAATAAATGCAGTATTTGCTAAAGCATGCAGGCAAAAACACAAGGGAATTGGATGAAATGAGACTAACTATTGCTAAGCAGTCAGAAACACTACTAGCAAACAGTCTAGAGAGGATGGCAAGTCAGCATCACTATATTATTATGTAACAGGGTGTTTCACAAAATGCAGGGAAATTGTGCTTGCTAGTTATTCATCTATCCATCTTGCCTTCAGTTTTCAAACAAACTTAACTATATATTCTAACTATAAATATTTAACTGATATTCTCCAAGGAATGAATGAATTCTAGATCAAGCAAGTGGTTTTAGTTTATATAGGAATTTTTAGATATTAAGTCCTTTGAATACAGAATTATACAGTGGGACATACAGTACATAAAACCCTTATAATGACTGTCCTTTGCGTGACATACTTTGGTTAATATAAACAGTGGCAATGAAAGAGTTTGTACAGTTATTTTCCTTTAATGTAATTACAATGTTGCAAGCAAATCAAAAAAATATTTAAATGTAACAGAGGTTGGTGCTGATTTTTATAAATGCTTATAATCATTTTCTGTACCCACTTAATAATATAGACATTATGTGGAAAGAAAGTGTCCAAAGAAAAACTATTGAGCCAGGAAGAGCCAGGAGTTGAAAGGCACAAAAAGGAGCAGGCAAAAATCATGGTAAGGAGAACAGGCTAAGATCAGTAGTACCAGAATGACACAAAGTAACTGACTGAAAACAATAAAAAATTCAAAAATAAAGTCAAAGAAATAAATAATAATGGTCTCTGAGGGCCATACATTTGGAGACAATCATGAGTGAATTCTGCTTAAAAGTGAGTTGGAAGCTGTAAACCTATCCAATGCCTCAAGAAGGCAGAGCTCAGAGTAGGTACAAGGATTTAACAGTAAAGAGTAATGGTGCACTTGTTAACTTGGTCTAAAAGACAACAATCTTCTGGTCATGAAAAATACCGTCTTTGGCTGAAAAGTCTCCTAAAAAGATCTTTATTAAACATACAACTGTGCATCATGTGTGCAGAAAAGAGTTTTCATGTGTTAAAATTAAACACAACCTATTGGTGGTAAAAGTGAGTGATGCACTGCCACTGGCTATACGTGGTGTCTCTCGCTCTCAGTTACAACGATACTGCCACAGTTAATGTGATGTTGAAAAAAATGACAGCCAAGTCTGCAAAAAGATATAAACATACATTCAAACTAAAGGATGTGAGTGGCACCCATCTAGGAATTGTTCCTGCCTTGCACCCAATGATTGCTAAGATAGGCTCAAACTGCACTCCAACAATACCCTCAATAAAGATAAGTGTTAAAAAAAGGTTTAAAGAACTGCCATTAAGCGAGTTGTTAAAGAATATCCACAGGAGATGTCATCATCAGTCAGTACACCTGAAACAGTAAATGTGCCTAATGACACTGACACAGCTCCAGCAGAACCACGGATAAGGCTGCACAGCACAAAACAGCTCACTACACTTCTAAAGGAATAACTAAAGAGAGTTAACATTACTGTCTAATTGGAAATGCCAAACATGCATAACCTGTAAATGGCTGAAGTGGTTTAACATATGTTTATATGTATATATTGTGATATAAGGCGCTATATTGCGCCCGACACAGACTCACACTGAGGCACATGTAAGACATAAAGGACTTTTATTTTTCTTCAGCTGGAGGGCATATCTTCCCCGTAAACCCCCCAGCCACAACACAGTCCAAATAAGCACACAACAAATCATCCCAACTCTCCTGTTTGGCACCACCACTCCTCCTTGGCAACCTCGTCCTCCTCCTCCTGATTCTGGCTCCTGAGTGGTGGTTGCTGGCCCTTTTTATAGCCCACCAGGAAGTGTTCTAGATGCTTGATCACCTGTTTCTGATTGCACTTCCGGACGGGGCTGTCGAGTTGTCCAGGCCAGCTCAGGGACCCATGCAGCACCCCCTAGTGGCCACCCCAGATGCCAACAGGGCTGTGGAGAACTCCCTCTCCCATGGAGTCCTGTGGGAAACTGAGGCACCATCGTCAGTCAGGGAGGCTGCCACCAAGCGTCCTGTGGGAGGTACTGAGGGGCCCATGGTTGTTCCCCTGGAACATATATAGAAGGGGCGTCCCGGCCGGCCACCAGCCGCAATATATATGGATAATGGATATATATATATATATATATATATATATATATATATATATATATATAATGTATTATAATGCTTCTCTTATCTGAGATATATGAATTAATGATTAAGCTTCTGATACTGGGCTCTCATTGTCAAGTCTCCTGTTTAGCTTCTTTTTCTATTTATCCCTGTATTTCCACTGTTATTTTATGTATGTCTAATACATAAGGAGAAATGGGACACTGCACCCCTGAATGTTTAAAGTGCATGGACTGGAGTAGGTTATTAAGAAGAAACCATGTGGGAATAGCCTTTTCAGCAGCAGATTTTGCAGCTATTCATGAGAGACTTCAAGAATTATGTCTGGCCCCACAATACTAAAAAAGGTTCCAGTCATAACTAGAAATCTTTGGCCCTAACTACAATAAATTGTTAGACAAAACAAATAATTTGTGGTTTACTCCATGGCTTGGATGCCAGATAGTTTGCAACACTATCTCAAATAGGATTGGAGCAATGACATCAATCCATGCAAACATGACCTGTAATGGGCATTGTCGCAAGATGGCATGGAAATGACATCACTATCATTATAATGATAAAATATTTCAGCCACTGGAAAAACTAATTGCACAAACTCAAAATGAAAAAAGTGTGTTCCAGATGTTTAAAAACCCAGATTAGGACACATACAGTTACTCACTTAATTAATTTGTGATCAGTCCTTTGAAGAGGATATTGGAGTTCATTTGTTCTGTATGAATGTACCGGTTGATTCTTACCGAGCCTACTGGAATATTCAGGATGTCAGTTGTCAGTGATTAATAACACATGAGAAGGAATGGGACAATGCACCCCTGAATATTTAAAGTGCACAGACTATAGGAAATCAATAATATGACATTACTCTTGTACAAATGCTGAAGGGATAGTCATTCAGTGCACATGTATTTTACAAAAATCAATCATGCAGCTTCTTTAACCAAAATAGTATTTATTGTTAAACATGCTGCAGATTAAAAAGTGGTTAGGATTAGACTTAGACTAATGCTCAATAATACTCAATATTGAAAATGCAGCACTGTTATAATACTTTTGTGAAACTGAACACTTGATTTTTTTTAATATGGAACATTTTCAAAGCAGAATCATATGGAATTGTTTTACAAGAAATGATTGACTAGTGTCATCTGCAAGTTCACATGGTGAGCCTAAGACAAGAACCAAACCAATAAATGCAACTAGTATACTGTTCAGCTCTTGTAAGTTTTAGGCTAAACTCCTTGCTGGAAATATATCCCACATCCTCTAATTTTTTACTTTTTAATAATTTTGATGCATTTTTCTGAGTTAACGTATTTTTGAAAGGAGTGATTTTTTAAAATATCTTTCACTTTCAGGAATTTCACCGCAGAAACATTTCACAGTGCTTCCGTGTGGAGGACTAGGGGTAAGTCTGAAAATAAATTTAATAACTATTTATTTAATAGGGTCATCTAATAAGAATAAATGTTCAGAGGGGTCTTAGATAATTGTATATTTCTTAACAGTTATTATACATGTTTACATTCTAATGTCTTCATGTTTCCATGCCATTTACATCCCAGTGCTATATATAGCCAGAGTGTTCCTGTTCATTTGACCCTTGCAACAAGTAAGAAAATCTTGAAATAATTTTTCAGCCTACCATATTTTAATGTCATCCTTGATAGGCAAGGAAACCACAAAAGCAAGGAAGAGCAGGCTTTTATGACAATGTCGTCATCAACTCCACAGCTTCAAAAGCTCTGGCGGCGTTTGTTGTCATTTATATCTTGGAACAAAAAGAACTAGCAATTCCCTGGACACGCTTAGTAAAATTGATAACAGATTGCGCGCTTCTTTCTTTGTAACTCAGAGGAGAGAGCTTGAATCACATCACTATTGGCAGTCAATATTATTTTTTGACAGGGTCATAAAAGTATAAAGGGGCCTGATGACATTTGTTTAGATGAGGAATGGGCTTCCTCGCTGTGCAGGGGTTTCTGGGTCTGGATTAGCAGGGTAGCTGAGGGAATATGATTTCTGCAAACAGGATATGATTTTATATAAATTTGGGCTTCATTCTCTGATCTCAGGGGAAATGCCAAGCAGACAGCAGAGAAATTTGCTTTTATCATTTAAATTGGAGATTTTTTTTTTGCTTCTATAAATTGGCCTCTAGTCATGGGAAGGTAAAGACCAAAAAGCTATTATTTACTGTAAGGGCCGCACTTCCTAAACTGTGGACCCAGTATATCACAGTTTAGAAAAGAAAACAAGTTTTGTTTGATCGTAGCAATGTGACACAAGAGGTTAACTATTCTGGCAAGTTACTTGGGATTCCACAATAAACTCAAGGGTTGCTCAAACTTAAGAGAAGAAAGAACTAATATAAGTGACATGCACGAAAGTCTGCAATAAATCCCAGGGAAAATATCTCTTTCAGGAGAGTTGCCTCTCCACATAGCATAATGCATGTCCCTCTGAAGACAGTTTCACATTTTTTAATTCTGGGAGTATAGCTGCATGAAACACACCATGAAAATTCTTGCCAAGTGATGTCAATATCACTGTTATTTACAAAGTGTGATTATCACAGAACTTTTCAGTCATCATTACATTTTCTTATACATTAGGTTTATATTTGGCAATAAAAAGAGATGACTATATAAGGCTAACTGGTTAACCCTTTACGCGCAAGTTTGTTCATTATAACTTTGCAACAATACTCGAGGAACATAGACAATTAATCCAACATCTAATGCAACATGATGGATCAAAATTTAGATCAGGGCTGTGAAAAACCTTCTGGGGATGTTAAACACATATGCCATCTGGTAGATAGTGGGGAGGAGTGTGTGGTGAGGCATTATTACCAACATCTTTTTTAAGTTATCCTTCCACATATTTTCTAACCCTGCTTATTCTAACAGGATTATAGTTGCTGATATTGAAAAATATAAATATTGTGGAAGCACTGCATTGCTAAAGTTTTAACAGGGACAAGTAACCCCAAACACAGTTCCTGATGCAAAGATCCCTAACAGATACCTAAAACTAACCTAAAAAAGAATATTATGGAGTTGAGGTCTTGTAGTTGGACTTGCAAAGGCTTTACTTCCTTTACCAGAACCTACAAGATCAGAAGTGAGTACTTCTATAACCAACAGCGTTCAAATTAGCAAAAAATAGACAACACAGTGCTGATTTTCATGACATTGTATACTTTGCACATATGGTCATGTATGAGACCATGGCTATCTCAAAATTACTAGAAATAAAACTACTGTTGACTAGTAATATTCAACAATGCGGTTTTCTTAGTGATGTATTCGCCGGCCGTATTTTTCCTGAATATTTTCCTGGAAATTCGCCATGTGGCCATCTTAGACAAACTTTTTTTTCTCATTACCCTATGTTGCTTTGTAAGACCAGTGTAACATCACAGACTGGTAGCAGCCAAAGCTGCGAAAAATTAGAAGGAATCCTTCAAATACCTTTTAATAGAAAAAATGCACCCAGAAAGAAACTGAAAATATATCTGTGTTTTTACGTCTTGATGGTAATAATAATTCTTTGCATATATATATAGCTCTTTTCTCACTACTCAAAGCACTCAGCAATTGCAGGTTAAGGGCCTTGCTCAAGGGTCCAACAGAGCCGAGTCCTTTTTGGGACTCAAACGGGTGAAGAATCCACATGCTTTAGTGAATGTGAAAAAGTGCCAGGGGAATAAACGCACCTGTACGTATTGGTTTGAGAAAGATGAGTACCTGCTATTAAATCTGTGATGGAAAAACTTTAGTGAATTCATGTTTCTTGTCTGTCACTGTGTGCAAGAAATGTTGCTGTTCTGATATTTAATTCTGTTAGTTTATCTCAGGGAGGTTTTTAGGCACAGTGGTTAGCACTGCTGCCTCACAGCTCAGATCACATTTTTGGCCACAATAATCGGCCCAGCATAGTTGGCAGATGCTTCTCTAGCCATCAGGGACACTTAAAAGACTATTATAATCCACTCAAAATTTGTTCCGTTTCTCTTTCACCTTTAACTTTAATGCATTTCACTGACTTCGCTGAAGTTGCTGAACACTTCCACTATTTTGCCAAACTTGAGATGAAGATAATTCAGCAGAGTTCACTTGCTCATCACCAAATAAAACAACACAAAAATAAATGTCAAAAAATACATAAAACAATCTAGAAACGTGGTATGTTCAACAAATGGCTTTTCCTTCCAGTATGTGCAGTATATATAATGTACATGCTGTAATTACTTTTCTAGAGCAAAAAATACAGGAGTTATTTTGCTCAGAATGAACTGGTTTCTAGAATTTTACAATGCTAATACATTTCATTTGCATTTAGCGATCTGTTTCTGAGTCAACATGTCCATAGACTCATATCCTGACACATAGATACCAACACAAAAAAATAGCATATGCACACAGACATCACTGGAAAAGTAGCCAAATCCTATTCATCAATGACTAACTATGTGAAACTTTTAAAAACTAATCATGACCCAGTCATATTTCTTCCCTTATAAATATGCAAATAGAACATGTAGGGAAGATAAAAATAAATTCATTTGACTGTCAGACTGGATAAGTGTGGGGCCTTTTCTAGTCATATCAGGTAAAAGACAGGAGCCTTGAATAAAACTCATAGGGCACACTCACACATAATTATCCCAAATAACTCATTTGGATTGTAGGAGGAAGTCTATTTAACCTGGATTACCCCGTGCAGAAATGTGAGTCAAGGTAAAAAAATGTATTTCACATTAATCGAATATTGAAGCACTGGTTTTAGTAACTGCAACTTTGCTTTTAATTACCTTTGTGCCTTTCGATGCAGTGAATGAATAGCAAGTATGGTTTTAATACAAGTCAAGAGCTATGGAGCCTTGCCTCAGTGGAATTTACATTCTAAATGTAAATAAAATTTTAAGAATGTACTTCATTTAAACTTATTGACAATCATATGTTGGGCCAATTATTAGTAATCATGGTACTAAAATGCAGATAAATGAATTTTGAGAATACATTTGAAAGACTGAGTTAGCCTGGCACACCCTTAACAATAAAAGTCACTCGGTAATATTTTTCTCCTGTATGGAGTACATACATTTCTTTTGGTAGGCTACCTTAAAAATTCTAGGTTTAAAACCTATAGCAATCTTTTTTATTTACAAAGTCAGTTGTATTTTGTATGGCTGTTTGATTAATGTCATTGGCACAAGAACATTTTTGTCAACTGTATGCCACAGATTGCAATCAATGCTGGCTTATTACCTGATGCAATTTGTATGTTGACCGTAAGAATATGTATCTTATGTTTCAAGTGCTTTACAGCAATAGTCCACCTGCAACATATAACCTTGCCTGATAAAGGGGTCTTAGCTGCCCCGAAAGCTTGCATTTGTAATCTATTTAGTTAGCCAATAAAAGGTGTCATTTCACCCTACTTTCTCCTGTATCAATCTATGGCTAACACAGTACAACACTCTACTGCTCATAATAAAGGGAAATAATTAATACATTGTCCCATTTTATGTATTGCATGACAGCAACAAGTTATCTAACAGGTAGCAAACACACATATAGACCTGAACCCACTTACTGATAGATAGATATAGATAGACTGATAGATAGATCCATTTTCATTGGAAGCAGCTGTATAAGATATCCTCTTTAATAGATTTCTATCAGACAGATGAAGCATGTGTTCACATCTAGAGTAAGTGCCAAACTCCTGGGGGTAACAGTCTTCAAAGCAGACTAAAAATACACTTTTTTAGCCTTCATCCCACAATATTATTTACTATAGACATGTATCATTTTAGCGGGTTTCCTGCATCCATCTTGCATTCCACCTGCATTTTTGCTAGTGCTTTGATCCTGTGTTAATCCAAATGGAAAAATGGTGACGTGAATAAAAAAGACTTCTTAACTAACTAATGTAATGGGACAAACTGCATTACTGGCACAATCTTACTTCTGCTGTTTGCTTTGGGATTACTCCTAATACTCAAAGGCTGGCCACCAGCAGTCTGTGAACATTTATAGGTGATTCCTCCGTTTATGAAGTATAATCAGCTGCCAAGCTTCAAACAGTTTAGCGAAAAAGTCAGAAAGGATTATATCAGTGAAGTCAGCAATGCTAAGAAGGCAATTAAAAAGCAGAGACGTTTATGCCAGTAGTACCTATGACTTAATAAAAGGATGTTCTAAATTCAGTTCTATGTAGTCAAATTAAAAAAAAAAAGTAAAACAATAATTTTCCCCCTACTCATCAGTTGGAGTTGAGTTTTAATATTCTAAAATCATTATTCATATTTTTCACTGGTCTTTAGATACAGAATTATGCTTGAATCTGAAGAGAAATGATATACTCTACTAGCCTGTATTCCATGTTTTGCTGGAAAATATGCTGTATGAACTCTCTGCTTATATGAACACTCTGCTTATATAATATAAACTCATTCATTTCCCACTCATATTCTTGTATGCAAGTACAAATAATCAAACAGGAAACATCTAAGTATTAAGAAAACACATGATACCCAATTGGTTCACTCAAAATGGAGGGATGAAATGCATAAAAATGGACAATTTAAAAATGTTAAAGAATATATAAATGGAACTAATGGTAGATAATTTTACATACAGTATATAGATTAATTCACAAATGGTATACACCTCTTTAAATGAATTAATTATTCCTATACTGTTTACAATATACCACTTTAAGATATGCTTTTTAAAGTATTACATTTAGTATATTTTACCAATTATCTTACCATATTAATCTACTACAACAATATTTATGTAAAGAAGCATAGTTTCTATCTACAGCCAGTATGATGCCAATAATGGTTGAAACTTCTGACTACCTCGTTGGGCATCATGCTCACTTACTCATCACTTCTAAACCACCAAAGCCTTCTTATCATCTCACCATTTCTTTCTTTCTTTCTTTCTTTCTTTCTTTCTTTCTTTCTTTCTCACACAAAATTCTGACCACATTTTTTTATCTTGATCCTACTTATAACCTTACATCCATACTTTCAGCATATACTGGCTTCTTGTATGAAGCCGCTTTTGTAATTATCTAGATATTTCTAATCATTTTTCCTAGAAATAATACATTTTCCTAAACATTTTCTGCAGGTAAAATCCATGTCTATTGGGCCAAAGAATCTATGGGCAATACTATTTTTTTAGTATTGGAAGCTTTATTTTAAATATAGAACTTACATATTTTTATTTTTACTGCAGTGTCAGTTTTTTCCCTGGACATATTCATTTTCTTGACCTATTTGCATGTCCCCAGAAGTTGCACTGGATTGCGCCATCAATTTGACATTTTGTAAACCAGCCTAATGGACTCATTCACTGTCTTAAGTTAGTGGATATCTAAAGTTATCATGCACTAATCTCCATAGTTAGTTTATTTGGTTTTCTGCTCATTTTGTTTATGACTATGAGCTCTTTTTCCTTCATTTTGATGAAAGTTGTTTCTGTTTTTCTCAGTTTTGACTATGATTGATTTCCTGTCCTACTATGGCTCTCTCCGCTTTCTTTTTGCTGACAGAACAGCTTTGAACTTGCTTGCAATATCTGGGCTCAGAGTGAACAGATTTATTACTGTTGCACTCTAAGACAGAAGTCCCTCTAGTGGCACCAGTGTACTTTGAGTTCTCACAAGTCCTTAGGAGTCTATGTCTTCAAAGCAGCATTTCTCCTTGGCAGCAGAATGTCATCCAGTGCCAGCTCTAGCATTATTGCTTCCCCAAAGCAAATGTGACAACATTTTGCCCAAACTAGAAATTTGGAGTTTAGGATTAGTCAGGCATGAATGTGAAATCAAAGAGGTCTCAGGGAGTTAGGGTTCCTCCATGGGGTTTCTTGTGAGTTGTGCACAGATATCAGAAGGGTCAAAGAGAAGAAAGTTGCAGCAGGGAATATCAAGGGATGTAAAACAAAGATCATCAGAAGCCATCCACTCCCCATGCCACTTGTTACATCCATTACATTTTAAAAAATGCTGCCCTCCAAAAACTTGCCCACCATAGGTGACCAACTTTGTCTATATGGTAGACCACCTTGTTCCACCTGTCCCAACTATGATCTGTCTGCTGCCACTGCCAGCCTAATGATTATTTTTTCCTTTTTCTAGTTCTCAATGTAAATCTCTATTTCTGGTGATACAGAATCAGGCCCCTCTGGCACCTACTAGATCACATGTTTGTAGCATCATAGGGCAAAATTGTATATTTGCATCCAAAATGCCCTCTATCTTACTTTGTCTCCTTCTAGAGGTTTTCTGCAATGTGGTATCTTGGTTGGGTGCATGTCTGCATCACTTCACACTATACATTGCCATTATGTGTTTGTTTCTGTATACAGGGTGGTCCAGATTTAATTATGCAATTATGAAAAGGCGAACACATCGCACCCGCTGTTCGACTGACAACCGTCTCCCCGCCATTTTGGAATGCAGGGCAGGTGCTTCCATCTATCGGCAACAAAAAGAATTCTCTGTGAATTCTCTATGTAATAAACTTAATAAGTTATAGCATAATGAAAATTGCATAATTATATCTGGACCACCCTATACATACACTTATCAATAAATAGAAAATGAATGATCTAGTATTGCTTAATAAATCTTATGTTCTGTCTTTAACAACTTTAAGTCCTTCTAATCTGATAATTGTCAAATGAAAATATCTCCTGCAAAAGTTTCAACAACCAAGTTGGATATATTTTGTCATATAGAATGCTACTTCCACATTTTTATCACAATGCAATCTGTGCTCTCTGTCTGCCTTTCAACACTTTAATCCATTTCCTGTACTACTGCGGCAAAAATAGGCTAATCTAATTTAATAAACTGATTTCTAAAAGAAAGAATTGTAATTGCAATAAAAAATAAATAAGGGTAAGTCACATGATCTTCTATGAGTAATAGAAAAATGGAATGTGAAAATTTGCTTGATGAACTGTTTAGACTTGATAATGTTGATATTTAAATCCCTGCTTTGATATGCTGACTTTGCTTTCCTATCAGACTCTGATATACATGCAACATTTCTTTTTTTTTGGCACACAATTCAGTCCCAAGCCCATATCAAATCTACTACTGTGGCCTAGCGTCTAACATGCCTGTAAGGAGGCCAGATCCGGCCCATGCGTGTAATGTTGTTTGTAATGAGAAATCTAAACAGGGAACAGCAGTGAGGCATGACTGGAATGTGTTTCCATTGGAGAGGTTCTGTATAAAAAAAAGTATAAGCAAAGTTACGTCCAGAAGGCTCTCTCAGCTGGGCCAAGACGGAAGACTAATGTTATTGTACATTGGCTGTCACCCTGCCAGCCCTCCCTCACAGATTTGTTTCTTTTTTTTTCCCCTCTCTCCTTCTTCTGCCGACTGTTTGCTCAGGTGGACAGTGACACCATTTGGAATGAGCTCCATTCGTCCAACACTGCACGCATGGCCGTTGGCTGTGTCATCGAGCTGGCTTCCAAAGTAGCCTCCCGAGAGCTGAGGGTGAGGTCCAGCAGCGTTGTGTGTGGGAAAACTGGAGGAAGCACAGACAAAGAGAGCAAAGTGAAGGAGAAAGGGGGCCTTCAGGTTATGATTGAGTATAGGGATTGTTGAATTGGAACTTTAATGGCCCACAGAGTTTGCCTTACAGTCATTCTTTAATTTCTTTTTTTTTATTTGAGTGTATGGAATTTTCATTTTTGTTAAACAGAATACCAGTCTAAACACCAAGATAAAAGTCAAACAAAAGTATAATTTATTCCCTCTTGCACATTTATGAATGTGTAATAAATGTTTTTTTAAGACAAAGAGAGCTAGGAAAGGTGTTTTTTAACTGGAATTGAACAAAATAACAGAATAGCTTTAAGCTGTACTTAGAATACCCACAGAAAAAAAATATAAGTCTTGTGCAAAAGCATTTCATTACTGGGAAACCTGCTGCTGTGTATAAGAAACCTCATTTTCTGTAGGGATTGAAACTTTAGTGATAGAGTAGGTAAGTTATAGTGTTGCCTTCATAATGCTCCTCCATTTTTATTCTGGCAATCTAAATAGAATTGATTATGAGGATTCTTTCAAACTCTACCTGAGGCTGGTGTTTTTAAGTAATACAAACAGTTTTTCTTGACTTTTTTCTATAGTGAACACCATCCCAAGACACTTTGCCATGGCAGTAATGTATTATAACTATTTAGATGTATTTTTATAAATTGTAGCAAAAGCAGGTTAAGTGATTTTCTCTGGGTCTTACACCGTAAGAACCAGTCTCTTTGTCATTTACAGTCCTAAAACTTTCTTATATTCCATACTAAAAATGTGCTTATGCTTGAAAGGCTGAAACAGTGTACACACAGAAAAAAAATGAATTATAAAACTGTACATACGCCATGTGCTATGCCAACTTCCTTTATAAATCTCTAATCAACTTGAAACTATTTATGTGGGCACACACTTTTAGGCACTCCCCATCACTGCTTGTCAATAAACATATATTGGTATAAAAAATGCATATTTTTAAATATTCACAATCTGATCAGCATATAAGGTTGCCCGTGTTCCTGAGCAACCGCTTTACTACAATTCAAGGAATAATGGAGGAATAAAAAGCAGAAAATGAAACTTAAGTGAATGTGACCTTGAAGTATTAAAACTCTAAATGGAGAATCACAGCATAATTTGATGCAGGCTGTATGCGCAGAACTGCAAGGTATTAAAAACATTCTTTTTCAACTTTTTAAAAACAAAATAATTTTTCAAAGTAAATGTTAGCATTGCCATATACACAAGTCTCTTTACAATTGACATAAAACATTCAAACGTCTTTGAGTTGCCATTGTGTTGATGTCGTGAGGGACAGGGTCTGGGTCATCTGTGTGTTCATCTTAGCCTATCTCAGGAGGCAGAGGCAGTCCTTGTTTTTGCGCTCTGCTGTGTGGTACTGCACAAGCCATTACAATGCATAAAACATTTGTGGGACTGTACAGCAATGTGCCTCCTGACGAGTCCAAACACAGCTATCTACCTGTTACTGAGCCGATGATCCGTTGTATCACCAATTGCTTGCAGTGCCTTTCATTATATCTTCACTCTTGTGATGTGCCCACTATCATCTGAAAGAAAGTTTTCTGTAATGTATTAAATTTTAAAATAATCCTATCAATTAGGCTTACTAACCAAGAAGACAACCGCATGCACACAGCATGACAATGAAGTCTGCTTCTCACGCTGCAGTTTTATAAAATAAAAATTCTTGGTTGAGCTATGCATCAGCGTTAGTCAGAAACATTTTATTATCACATATTAGTTTTATATTAATTGAATGAAAGTTCTTTATTTTTACAAAAGCAAATTCATTGTGGAGACCCAGGTTCGCTTCCCGGGTCCTCCCTGCGTGGAGTTTGCATGTTCTCCCCATGTCTGCGTGGGTTTCCTCCGGGTACTCCGGTTTCCTCCCACAGTCCAAAGTCATGCAGGTTAGGTGGATTGGTGATTCTAAGTTGGTCCTAGTGTGTGCCCTGTGTTAGCTGGGATTGGCTCTGGCAGACCCCCGTGACCATGTGTTCGGATTCAGGGAGTTGGAAAATGGATGGATGGAAGGAAATTCATTGTGTGATGGCGCCATTATTGCAACATTATGTGCAGTTAGTTATTTGCACCAATTACATTAGGAAAATCAGCAATCATGGCAAATTGCCTTTTGATCTCAGCTTATTCATCCCGATGGTAAGTATATTGCATATTCCTGGGTAGCATCTTAAGCATACCATTCAATATAAATGGCATATGGCTCGTGGATGACACTAACATTCCTAACCAGTCAACCAGTTTACGCTAAAAAGTGCCCATTGCCCAATACCCTATGTTTATTAAAACCTGTAATGAAACAAGAATTACATGATTTCTGCATGACCAATAAATAAACAGGGTAATGTGATTTCCCAGTAATGCAGGCTCCAATTTACCAAACAACTTGAAGGATGGATGGCTCTAAGAAGTCTAAAGCGGCATATAAATCAGTCATCATCATGAGCCAAAAAATCATTGCAATCTCTGAAAATATGCAAGTTTTCTCAAGTCCTATGCAGATTTTATGGTGAGGGTACACCACATGCATACAGCAAAAAAGTCTGCACAGGACTTATGGATGGCTGAAACTTCCCATAACTTTAAGCCAAATTATGCCCCATGTTCATGTTTTCTAAATCCAAACTTTTGTGTAAGAAATGGCTTATGGTATGTTTTTCAGGCACTTATCCTCTGCTATACGCTGCCTGCCATAGACAAACATTTCCACAGCCAGTGACTTACAGTTTTTCAGCTTTGTGACCGGTTACTCTTCTGTTTACCTGTGCTTATTTTATAATGGAGGCTTAGCAGAATAGTATTTCCCATTGCAGCCTCAGACCTTAAGAGTCCTGGGTTTGAAGCCCTAGGCCTACTCTCAAATTCTAGAGTTGAACATCGGAGTCTACTTCATGATTCTATTTTGATTGAGTATGAATGAAAGTGGAAATGTGAGAATATGTTCTCTGGAATGGACACCCTGTTTATATGGGTAGTATGTTTGTCTCCTTTGCTCCTGGAATTAACACCAGTTCTCCACAATGCTGAAATGGATTAGTGGGTTGAAAATTGGATGGATATTTAAAAATTGAGTCAAACTATATTTTTTGGGAAAAACATAGTGCCAGGATGGCATTGAATGATCTTCATGGACACACATTATTTTTGTAATGTCTTGTCTAATCAAAAAAATTTGATGTGTGTACTTTTTTAACATTTCTTCAATGTTTGTGCTTGTTATTTGCTTATCAATGAAACTATGTTACTTGAAGCATTAACTTTCCAAATTGCACCTGTCCCACATAAAGGTAAAGGCAGTATAGACAAAGCAGAAAGGTCACAAATAGTTAACCTTTAAAATCCCCATCCATTATCATGGCATGTGTAGCACAGCTGCTTGATCACAGGAGCAATAGACTTTGAATTATCCAGTGCTAAAATAAAAGATTTACAGCATTACAGTGAAAAAGATAGAAAATGTCGGTTACTAGACTTAGCGTATAAACACTATATGGCCAAATGTGTATTGAGACCTTTCTAAATTACTGAGTTCAAGTGTTTCAGCCACAGCCATTGTTCAGCAGAGAAAATAGCAATGCGGTTTGACAAACATTGGCATTAGAATAGGTTATACTGAAAAGCTTAATGACTTTAAACATGGCACTGTCATTGGGACACATCTCTGACACAAGTCAGGACATGACATTTTAGCTGTGATAGATCTACCTGGTCAACTGTAAGTGCTGTTATTGTGAAATTGATTTGTCTATGAGCAACAGCATCTCAGCTATGAAGTGTTAGACCATGCAAACTTATAGAGCGGGACCACCAAGTAGTGAAGTGCATAAAAATCTCCTATCCTCTGCTGCATCGTTTACAACTGAATTTCAAACTGCCCCTGGAACCAACATCAGCACAAGAACTGTCAATTAGGAACTTCATGAAATGGATTTCATGGCCAAGCAAGTACACACAAGGCTAAGATTACGATGTGCAATGCCAAGTGTCAGCAGGAGACTTGTAAAGCATGCCACCATTGGACTCTGGTGCCGTGGAAACTTGTTCTCTAGAGTGTTGAATTATGTTTCACTGTCTAGCACTCTGATGGATGAATCTGGTTTTGGCTGATGCCAGAAGAATGCTAACTTCCATTATAGTGCCTGCTATAAAGATTAGTGGAGAAGGAATAGTGGCCTGAGGCTATTTTAAAAGGTTCTGGCAAGCCCTTTGGTTCTAGTGAAGGGTACTGTTAATGTTACAGCATACAAAGCCATGTTAGACAACCTTCCAACCTTGTGGAGATAATTTGGGAAAGGCCTTTTTCTTTTCCAGCATGATTATGCCCCTGTGTACAAAGCCAAGTCTATGAAGACATAATTTTTGTGTTTGCTGTGGAGGAACCTGAGTGGCCAGCAGAGAGCTGGACCTCAACCCTATTAGACATGTTTGGTTTGAATTGGAACACTAATTGCCATCCAGGTCATCTTGTCCAACATCAGTACTTGGCCTCAGAAATGCTCTTTTAGCTGAATGGGCACTAATTCCCACAGACAAATATCAAACTCTTGTGAAAGGCCTTCCAAGAAGAGTTGAGACAGTTATTACTGTAAAGGAGGAGCAACTCCACATTAATGCCCAAAGTTTTGGAATGGAATGTCCAGTATGCTCATACAGGCATTATAGTCAAGTATCCACAAATGTAAATATGTGTTCAGATATTCTGTGGATTTACAAAATTTCTTAAAACCAAATACACATATAAAAATACTTTCATGTAACTAAAGCATAATCTAATGTCTCCAAAATATGCGGTACACATTTAAGATATGTTATAGTATAACTGTATGTATAACTGATGTCGCTCCTTTCAACGTGCGTATTTTTGAGACTCAGATTAAGGCACTCTCAGGATGCCTTGTCTGTTGTCTAAGTGTATGCGCCGACCACAGTGAATGATGTCTCGGTGTTGGACAGGGGTGACTTCAATGTGACTACTGGCACTGACAGGGCTGGCTGTGAGGATTGTATTGGTCCCAATAGGTCCTCTGGTGAAAGTGGCTCCATGTTCCTTGCCTTTGCTATAGGTCAGGGGCTGCGGATTGCTGGATCCTGGTGTTGGCACCCTGAGCCACATCACTGGACTTGGTACTCCAGTGCTGGTGGTACGGTGAATGAGATTGATCATATCCTCGTGGGAAGACACTGGAGGCTCCTATAGAACTGCAGGATCCACTGAAGTGTGCGGTTTGTAAATTCTGACCACAAACTTGTTGTTGTTACACTGAAGATCCAACTTAGGTCCAGTAGGCTACAAGCTAATAGGATAATGATGCTGGACCTGGCCAGACTCCAAGATCAGGCTGTTTCTAATGAGTTTGCATGCATTTTGTGTGAGGAACTTGCAGACTTGGGTGAGACTGATGATTCTAATGTGATGTAGGAGGCCTTCTGTGACAAGACTCTAAAGGTTGCTGAGGGTTGTGTTGGTGATGCCAGTGTTCCCAGAAGGAGACATGTTATTCTGCAGGGCACCCTGGATATCGTAAAAAGGAATTGCAGCACATGGCTTGATGGCAACTCTGTACAGTGAAGGACGGCTGCGAGGGCTCTGAGGGTAGAAAAGGAGGCACTTGTTAGAGGAATCTGTGAGCAAGTGACACACCATCTATGGTCTAGTGACCCACGTGCTGCTTACAGAGGAACTGAAGCATCGCGCACATCCAAATCTGTTTCTCAGAGAATCGCAGTCAGGGCGGTTGATGGAACAGTCCTTAAGGATGACACTGCAATTGAGACACACTGGGCTGGCTATTTTGAGCAGCTGTTTAAAACTGAATCTCTGTTTAAGACATTGGACATCTCTGGATCCACGGTTCATGAGGCTGATCCTCTAATTAGCTATGAACCACCCAATCTCACTGAGATTGCACAGGTGGCAAACCATCTGAAGGTAGGGAATGCTGCAGGGATCTGTGATATCCAGGGTGAATTTCTCCAGCCTAGTGGCAGGGCTGTCCTCCTTGCATTATAAGCAGTCTTTGCTTCCCTTTGGGAGACTGTCATTATCCCAAATGACTGGAAAATGGGACTTATCGTTCCTATCTGGAGAGGGAAGGGTGATTGCCTAGGTCATGAGGTCACTGGAAATGGGTGTGTGGTGCTCATCATATCCCTGCAAAAGGACGAAGGTCCAAGTGTTTAAAGTCCTGGTGCTTCCTGTTTTGCTATATGGTTGTGAGACATGGATGATATCACGAAGACTGCACTCCTTTGGTACTGTGTCTCTTCAGAGAATCCTTGAGAACTGCTGGTCTGACTTGTAACAAGCGGTTGCTCATGGAGTCTCAAATGAGGTGCATTACCTGCATTGTGAGGGAGCGTCAGTTACGGTACTACTATCATGAGGCGCAATTTCCTGAGGGTGATGACCTGAGTGGCCTGGATCAGGCCAAGGGTATGCCCACATAACACCTGGTTGCAGCAGATAGATGATCATTTCCAGGGGAGTTGGACTAGATGGTGTGTCTGTCTTGGGGGTTGCCAACCAGGAACCTGGCTTTATGTGTTATGATTATTTGTTTGATTGAGTAGTATACCACTTTAAAATTCTACTTTTCAAAAATAAAATAAAAATTCATTTTAAAAATATACTATTGTAGTTAAGGAGTTCTTAGTGATATTTTGACCACAATTTTTGTCATATTTTTTATTTTATGTACCAAACAAAGCACAACAAAGTCAGAAAAAAACACAGTAGGTTCAATAATATGTTCTGAACACATACAGTAAATTTAAATCCAGTCCATAAAACAGAACACAGTACTACACTTCACCTGACTTAAAGAGTTATACAACAAGATGGCCCCTTGTAAAGTGGTTCTTCATATAGAATAAAACAGCAGATACAACAGAAGGGTTTACCAGAGGTCAGGCATGCTTACTTTACAATTACAGTAATAAATTCTTGCTGAAATTTTGAAAAATGCTGAACAGATCCTCATAACAAAAAATGGATTTTTCCGAATTGAGATTATACAGAAAATCACTTTCCTGCTGAGTTATAGAGGATGGATTAGGATTCTTCCAATTTAGCAAATCATAATCTTTTTGTAATACTTGATGTATTAAGAACTCCTGTGCTCAAACCTCTGCCTGTTACTTGTCTAGTTGTCTGCCTGGTCCTTTGATAGGTCATCATTTTCTGGTTTGAGTTCATAAAGTCAAAAAAGTTTCATCTGTGAATGAGCTGTTTACCACTTTTGACTATAATACATAAAAAATGTATTCCTTCTATATTGCCACAGATGCATATTGCAAAGATTACGAGTGTAGAGCATCCTATGCTCTGTTAACTTTTAAGTGGAGTGTTTTTGTTTATAATCATTTCACAATTTTACAGAAAAGGAAAGGCCTTAGCATGAAACATGAAATTTATGAGACATACCATATTAAAATCAAGTTTCCATGCACACTGAAAAATAATCCTGTCTCAATAAGTGCAGCTCACAAGAGGACATGAAAGATGATTTATAATAAAAGCTTACAAATACTGTAGTTGTTATCAAAAAAAGGACAGAAGCAAGAAACTGTTACAGAAATTGTTTGATCAATTATTTCGGAGCTAAGCTCTATGAGCAAAGAAAAAAAATACACACTGAACACCTTAAAATAAAAAGTAAGGGGATGCTGATTTTTACATGAAACATTTAGCAGTCACAAGCACTATGGGGTATAAGAGCGCCGCAAACACCAGACACAGCTTCACCAGCATAGTCACAGGTTCAAATAACAATTCTTTAATGTTCACAAATGCCTCTTACAGGCTTCTCTGCAAATATTACAACACAAGATACACAGAACTGACATTGATTATTCCTTTACACTCCTTCCACATCTCCCAGCAAGCGTTGTCCACCTCTTCCTTTTTATGCTGGACTGGGATCCCTTCTGGTGCTACAATATTGCACTTCCAGGTCCCCTTAAAGTGGAGACACTATGCTTCTACAGCTCCCTCTAGCAGCACTCCTTTTATATCTCCATCCAGGAACATGCATGTCCTCCATCCCACCTGAGACCTCAGACTGATGCTATCCCCTTTTATTACAGGGTATTTGAAAATTTGATAGCACTTAACACATTTTGTTTGTTTAGGGAAGTTTCAGAATTCATTGTGAAATAAGATAACAGTGACTATTAGAAATTAAAATGCAGATCTGAAAACTGTATGTTCAAGTCATATTTTAAATATGAATCAAGCTAAATTCAGGACTGACAGCTCCACTGTAAACAGAAAGACTCACAAGAGCTCTTTCAGTTTACCTGATGTGTGTGTGCATATGTGTGTTATGCACTAAAATTGAGTGTTCCCAGTCTTATGTGGAGATTGCTAAGATGCTTGAAATTTTCTCAAGATAAAAAAAAATACTTAATATATTTGGTGTTATAAACTGAAACATTTTTTATTAAGGGCTACATGCTTTCAATTCTAATATCAGTTCAATGTAAAGTGTCTCAACCCAATATGCTTAAAAAAAATCATATTTAATATTTTAATATATACAAATTTAATGTTATTGTTTCATGGCTGGAGTATTATATAATATCATATTGTGGAGCAATTTATACTTTTTAAAGTCCGTACAAAAACTCAATTTCCTCTGTTCCTCACTAACTCTAAAAATGTAAAAAAACGGGTTCAGCACTCATATAAATAGACACTGTGTGCCATCATCTTAAACAGGTGCACCCTAATGAAGTAACACATTGGTCTTTTGATTGGTAATAGACATAGCAACTGTATATAATGTTGTGGCCATGCAAGGAAACAAAAACACAAAATGATGACACTAGAAAGATCAAAAAATGAATAAACAAGATGAAAGAAATATCAACAAATTGCATGTGGGATGTCAAAAACATAAATTCATCACTGACGGTTTAGCAGTGGGCCTAGCTACTAGATCAAAGAAAAGTGATTTGTATGAGGGTTAGGTTTTTAGAATTGTGTACATCAGTATTCTCAGGAGAGAACATATTTTGTTTATTTATCATGTTGGCTGCATCACATCTGTATATGTAAATCTATACATGCAATTCTCACAAAAAATAGGAAAATAATTTTAAAAATTCAAGACTGCATAAGTATGCACAGCTATTATATTGTAGGTACTGAATGTACACAGATTCAGCAAATCAAATTCCAAAGCTGATGTTGGTTTCAGCCCTTACGTTCACCAAAGTTGACATATCGACAAAGGTATGTAAACCATTTGATGTCCTCTGCATGTATACATAGGATTGGAAGATAATGTAAAGAGCAAATTGGACAGTACTGGCAGTTATACTTTCACAGCACCACAGTTATTTCTAATCGGTATTTAATAAATATATAGTCACTGAATTGTTTCTGCTTTTGAACTCAAAAATACTGTGTCAGAAGGGCAGAGTAAAATATTGTAACCTAAGTTGCAGTCCTGCTGACCTTTATTCTTACACAAAGCACAATCAAGTCTGGAGACTCACCCTGAAATGGTAAGAGCTGTGATTTCATTCAAACAATAATACTACCTCGACATAATGAACATTGATATGGCATTAGTTATTAGTGTGATAATATTAGGCATAATACTATATACATTCATGAGTCAACAAAAGAATAAATTACTTATATTAGATGTGCTGGAGCTTGATGTCCCTAAATGCACACTTGTCAAGAAATGTATATTAATATGGATACATTTCCAGTCAGTGGAAAGAAGCACATTATACATATATTGACAAATGAAGTAACACATTCATTGTGTAGCAATTAGACTTCACACTGTAAGCCTAATTAATGTTATAACTGGCATTAAAACCTAAAAAATAAAATCTGCAGGTTTTTTTTTTTTTGTTGTTTGGCTGAGAAGAGTTTCATTGAAAGGTTATTAAATAAAAGAAGTTTTACCAGTCATAATGTAGTTGAAACTAAGTATTGTGTGTGTTTCCATTATGAAAAACGATGTGGGCAAATCAAAAAGTTAAGATAATTTGAAAATAACATAGTAACCACAATGGACAGAAGCAAACACAATACAACACATTCTAAATGTCTTATAATTAGTTTGAACACGCACTGAACTGCGCTCTCCCATTAATCTACTTGAAGCCAAGGCCAAATGACCATGGACACTCTGCTGCAGGATTTAACCATTGTTGAACAGCACACTGTACTGAGATTTCTTAGAGCGGAGGGAGAGAAACCTGCTGAAAATCACCAAAGGATGTTGGTTCAGTATGGAAATAAAAATCAAAAGTTTATGAATGGGTACAAAGGGTTAAACTGGAAGGACAAGTGTAACCAATGAAGCTCAACCTGGTCGACGATCAACATCGTGCACACAAGCCCACATCAACATGGCAAATGCCTTCATCAGGGAAGACCAACAGACTAAGTTGTCCACTGTTGCTGCACATTTGGATAGCAGCTTTAGATCTACATATGCCACATGGCATGATGGCTTGGGATACTGTAAAGTTTGTACAAGATGGGTACCCAAACAGCTTACTGATCTACACAAGCCTTTGGTGAATATCAGCAGTCTTCATACCCTCTTTCCAAAGAAATCTCACTACGGCACATTGTTCAAAAATTGTGCAATCCCACAGCAGGGTGTCCATGTTTCATTTGATCTTGGCTTCAACTAGGTAAATAGAAGAGAGCTGCACAGTACATGCCATTGCAAGCATGTTATATTGTGTCGACTTCTGTTCATTACGGTTACCATATAAATTTCAAATTGACTTTATGTTTTGGTTTATTTTTATATTATGAAAGGCAAATAACTTTTTGCCTTTATCTTGCATAGTTTAGAATTATATCCATCCATCCTTCCATTCCATTGTCTATCCATTTTCCAATCTGTTAAATCAATTTCAAGGTTGCACGGGTTTTGTCACTGTGGGAGGCTGTAAATGACACTGATTGCTACTACCTAGCAATATAGTACTTCTTTTTTACCTTTTTCATCTTGATTAAATTATTGCTTTCACTTCAAAATAAGGTTGATTGGACATGTCTCTTTCAATGAACATTCTTTTGTTTTTCCAGAATGGATTTGCTGTAGTACGACCCCCAGGCCATCATGCTGAAGAATCAACAGCCATGTAAGTAAAACTCATATTGTTCATCTCCAGATACCAGTTAGCTAGAAATCAGCTGTGGAGTAGAAATCTCCATTAGGCTGTAATTTCTAGCAGATGTTGCTGGATGTTTTTGGAGAATGTTATCCTGATACATTTAATAAGCTATTGATGGATTTAAATATTAAGTAGCTTTACATAAAAATTCATTTATTGCCATGTTTCTTACATTTCTATTCTTTTCTAACTTTCAGGGGATTCTGCTTTTTTAACTCAGTGGCGATTGCAGCAAAACACTTAAGACAAAAGTTGAACATTAATAAGGTTTTAATTGTGGATTGGGTAGGTATTTCTCAAGTGGGTTACTAATAAGGTACATTGCTGATGTTTGAGATATATTTTATGAAGACAAATAAAAACATCAAACCATAGACAAAAAAACTTTAATTAGCATAGTTCATAATATAAGTGTATACCTGAGGGAAGGCAAAGAAAGGTAAAGTGAATGCATATTTTTAAGTATATGAGAAAAAAAGAATACACCAGAAAGTTGCAAGCAATGTTAAGACCATGAGATAGCCTCTATCTATTTTTCTGACCATAATTTATCCAGTTTAAGGGTGAAACAAGTCATTGGCTATCTCACAGAAGTGAGCCATGGTGGGATTCCAGACTAAATGCCAAGCAATACACAAATTATCCCTGGAACAATTAATGTAACAACATCATCCAATACTGTGGAATGAAACTTTTGAATTGTACTATGAAGGCAATACCACTGTTATGTAAGAAAAGGACATGGCAGGCATCACAAAGCTTAAAACCAAAACTGGCCCAATTATCACGTGACCTCCTCACCCAGGTTCATGTTGATTGACATTATTAAGATCACATATGGTTTTAGTTTGAAGTTATTACCATAAACAATTTACGGATATAGAAATGTACTTTTTCTACGTATAAATATTCAGTTATGTAAAATCTAGTACTGGAAACCAGGCAGAAAAATAACAAATGTTATGCACAAATCAAAACTAAATCACATATGTTTAGCAACCTGTGGATGTCAAGGCTGTTTGTCATATGTTTCAGAATAAAATAACAATATAAATATATTGATAAAAAGAAATTTGCATCAAACACCCCATGACCTCTGGACACCAGTTAACTGGCTATAGGTAGAGTCCAAAAACTTGAATTGAAGCAACATGAAGTTTAATAAATATTGCTGCACTGCCAAAGGAGACTAAAGAAGTACCATTTTCAACATCAAAAACAATTTATAAAGTCTTCACTGAAAAATGATGACACATTATCATTTTGTTTTACAACAAAGCCCAGCACAGTTAAAAATCACCACTTAGACACCTGAAGAAACTTGCATATTGATTAATGAGCACAATTTTTATTTTGCCAATTGTTCCTGAGGTGGTGTTCTAGGCCCCTTGACAGAGCATAGACAGGAAATGAACCCTGGCATTAGCCTCTAATCAGTTACATCTGGAATCATTTATTTATTTATTTATTTTCACAAGTGATAAAAGATTTAGAGACTAGTGCGATACAATTTCTCAAAGAGAACACGATAGTCCAATAAAACTTCCCATCAAACTGTGTCCTGCTGATCACTTCCAAACAACTTATATCATTCAACATAAATTAAACAATTTGTGCATGGAACAAAAAGAAAAAATGGCAAGAAAACGCCAGATGCACGCACACACACACGCACACACACACACACACACACACATTTAGCAGTCCCTTATATCAAAGTATTTGAAACAAGAATACAACGATTTGGAAGATTCTTTTATTTCCACCATGTTTAAATTTGAGAGAATCTGATTAACATATGGGTAGTTTTGTAATAAAAGAGAACATTTGATGGGTAACCTCTGAAGATTAAACAAATGGAAAGAAGAAACAATTGATGTCCTTCAAGAAGATAATTAAAGTTTTTAATTAAAAAATGTGAAGTTTTGGATATGGTATTTTATGTTTTATTTTAAATGTGCTGCACAGATATTTTGAATATTGTTAATTAAAATATCTTTTAGCATTCAAGGGACGTTTGCAGCTTCAATCAATATGTCAATTATAGCTACAATCTGAAATTAATATATTACTCTTCAATATTCTCAGATACTACCTTGACTATGTTTTTTAAATAGCTTCTTTCATAAAAATGAGTTGTCAGTTTATTAGATGCAGCCAGCAAAACTCACAAAAATCTACTTCCAGCTCGTCATATGTCACATGATAGCTGTGTTTGATATAAATCAGACAGACCATTGTTTTCAACATTAGTTGGTGTTCAATTGAGCAGTAGAATGAGCAAAACTAGTGAGCTTGGTGACTTTGAACTTGGCATGATAGTTGGCGGTAGGAGTGTGGAGTCTAGCAATTTAAAAATGACTGTCATCATATGATTTTTGTGCAAATTCATTTCAAAGAATAACCGAGAATGTTGTGAAAAGAAAAAAATAGGAGATCCTGTGAACAAAAACAGCTTGTGGATCAATGGCAAACATTTTACAAGAAAGCAGACATGTCATCTCAGAATGCACCACTTATCAGATCAGATCAGAAATAGTTTCCCCATCAGACATATCCAGGTCATTTTGTATGCTGGTAGACAAATAAGAATATGCACCCAACAACGTGTCCATGGAACCATCCTGTTTGGCGTCAACAGTACTTTCTGGTAGAGGCAGTGTGATGATGTGGGGAACATTTTTCTGGCACACATTAGGGCTCCCAATACTTACTGAGGATTGTCTGTACAGCATAGCTTATTTGAAAATCATTTCTGATACAATACAATACAATACAGTTTATTTTTGTATAGCCCAAAATCACACAGGAAGTGCCGCAATGGGCTTTAACAGGCCCTGCCTTTTGACAGCCCCTCAGCCTTGACTCTCTGAGAAGACTAGGAAAAACTCACAATAAAAACCTTGTAGGGAAAAATGGAAGAAACCTCGGAAAGGCAGTTCAAAGAGACCCCTTCCCAGGAGGTTGGGCGTGCAGTGGGTGTCAAAAGTAGTGGATCAATACAATACAAAACACAGAACAGAACAATTCCTTAATACAGCATAATAATAAACATTTTAGAAGTACGGTTTAACAGTAGATGATATGACATAATTAGGTTTGGATATTTTTAGAGTCCTGGAGACCTCATCCATCTAGCTGCCTCCCCATTTGGCCATGCCACGGCTGAAACGTTGCTCCATTGAAAGGACCCCTCTTTCCCATGATTCCTGTGATCCTCCATCAGGGATGACTTTACCATAGGCAGGCAAACAACTTGGCAGGTGGGCCGTGGCACCAATTGCCACATTTGGATACCGAGAAAAGAAACAGAATAGGTGAGGGTTAGTATTCAAATATAATTATCATGTTACTTATGTTATAGTGCTAATGACTAACAACAGAGATGCAGTCTGTACAGTTAATCAGCAGCTCTAGTCAGGATATGCTAAACTGAAGTAGTGAGTCTTCAGCCGGGATTTAAAGGCTGAGACTGAAGGGGCATCTCTTATGGAAGCAGGAAGACCATTCCACAGTTTAGGGGCCCTGTAACTAAAAGCTCGACCTCCCACTGTTATTTTATTAATCCTTGGAATCCTAAGCAGACCGGCATCTTGAGATCTTAATGCGCTCAGGTTTGTAAGTCATGATAAGTTCAGACAAGTAAGCGGACCTTGGCCATTTAATGCTTTATATGTTAAAAGGAGGATTTTGAAATCTGCCCTAAACTTAACTGGGAGCCAGTGTAAAGATTTAAGAACTGGGGTTATGTGTTCATATTTTCTTGTTCTTGTAATAATTCTTGCAGCCGCATTTTGGATTAACTGGAGGCTGTATAGAGAACAGTTTGAACAGCCAGTGAACACCGCATTGCAGTAGTCAATCCTACTAGAGATAAATGCATGAATTAATTTCTCACAATCCTGTTTATTTAGAAAGCGCCTTAATTTCCTAACATTTTAAGATGGAAAAAATGTTTTGGACGACTTTGTAATATGTGCTTTAAATGACATGCTAGAATCAAAGATAACTCCTAGATTGCGGGCTGATTCAGTAAAATTAATTGGGATTCCAACTGAGTTAAATGACGACAAAATATTGCTGTGATCAGCGTCATTCCCTCCAACAATTAACATCTCTGTTTTATCTGTATTTAAAGACAAGTAGTTCTCATTCATCCATTCCTTTAATTCACTAACACAACTAATTAAAGACAACATCGGAGAAACTTCATTTGATTTAAATGAAAGGTATAACTGGGTGTCATCTGCATACGAGTGAAAATTAACATTATGTTTCCTAATGAGAGATCCCAGTGGAAGCATGTAAAGTGAAAACAGTAAAGGTCCCAGTACTGAGCCCTGCGGGACACCATATTGAACTTATGTGTATAATGATGGAGTACTGTCTGCACATTTCTGTACATACTGGAATCGATTTGATAAATAAGAACTGAACCAAGCGAGCATGGGGCCTGTAAGCCCAACATCATTTTCTAGCCTGTGCAGTAAAATAGAATGGTCAATGGTGTCAAAAGCTGTACTTAAGTCCAACAACATAATTACAGTGGAGTTTCCTTCATCAGAGGATATCAGAATGTCATTTACAACCCGTGTTAGTGCCGTTTCTGTACTATGACCAGATCGAAACCCAAACCGGAATTTCTCAATTAAATTGTGATGCGTAAGGTGTGACTGAAGCTGACTGGCGACTACTTTTCTAGTATTTTAGAGAGAAATGGTAAATTTGAAATAGGCCTATAGTTATTTAGTATGTGTGGGTCTAGGTCTGACTTTTTAAGTAAAGGTTTAATGACTGACACTTTTAGTGCATCAGGTACTGTGCCATGCAGTAATGAACTATTGATAACGGTTAGAATAGGCTGCAAGAACATCCATTGCACTTTTACTAGTTTTGTTGGCACTGGATCTAGGGAACAAGTAGTGGGCTTCATTTTAGTAATTAAAGTTAAGACTTCCTGGTGAGTTACAGGATTAAAATTACTAAAGTGCTGAATGCAATGTGCGGCAGGGTCTGCTAAGCTAGTATTTGGTTTGTACTGTGATGCTGAGATCTGGGATCTTATATTTTTAATTTTCTCATTGAAGAAGTTCATAAAGTCTGTACTGCTAATATCTGATGGTATTTTGCACTGTTGATCTGAATTGCCATTTGTTAATTTAGCCACTGTTCTAAACAGTACCCAGGATTTTTATTATTGCTATCTATTAATGTAGAATAGTATTCTGAGCGAGCTTTAAAGAGGGCTTTTTTATATTTATTTACACTCTCTGTCCATGCAATTTGAAAGACATGTAGCTTTGTTGTTCTCCATCTGCGCTCCAGTTTTCGACACTCTAATTTAAGAGCTCGAGTATTTTCATTAAACCAGGGAGAGTTTCTATGTGCTTTGATCACTTTTGTTTTTAGGGGAGCCACTGTGTCCAGAGCATCTCTCAAGGTCACATTATAATGTGATATTAGCTGATCTAAATTGTTTTCCATTTTACATCTGATGTTAACTGATCTAAATGGTTTTCCACAATTACACTCGACTTACTCAAGGTATCTATAAATTTTGAAGCAGAATTACAATCTAGATGTCGCACTGTCTTTGTTTTAATCTGCGAGTGCGTTGGCATGGGCAGAACTAAATCAAATGTAATTAAGAAGTGATCGGAAATAACTACATTATTTCCGATCAAGTCAGTCCCTTCATGGCTACACGTTATACACAATTGTTTGGACAGTTGCAATGTAACAATGCATTATGTCCCAAGCACTTTCGGAATGAGATGAAAAAAGACTGTTCTTAGGATAACTTTTCAGCTGAACATTTTGTACCAACAGTGAAATGCAATCATTCCTGAATAGTATACAACATTCCTGAACAACGCATCAAGGATTTTGTAGAATCCATGCCCAGAAAAAAATTTATGATGTTTTGAAGGCCAACGCATGTGCAATACAATAAAAGATAGGTGTTCCTAGTTAACTTTCACCTCATTGATAAATGCTGTAATTACTGAAGCCTTTAATAATGTACAAAATGTACTGTTCACCTGATTCCACTGAAGTATATATTTAATTAACAAATACAATACATTACCGGAAGTAATTACTGCAGTGAAGAACATGTGAAAAATTAATTAACAACGAGTTACCCTGGTTTGTTAAAAAGATCACACTGAGCCAAATGACTCTGTCAGATTGCCAAATAACATAGCATTTGCATTAGATGTGTTCATATTGAGAGGGATAAAAAATGTAAAATCTTGACCAAATTACATTGCATTTTAATGGTGATGCAGAGCTTAGCATTTCTGTGCTGCAGCTTCAGGAGAGAAAACCGATTGTCACTTCATTACAAGTTATTCACACACATCAATTTGCAAAAAGATGGAAATTTAATACACTATTTATGCAAAAATCATTGATGCTAGCCCAAAGCTAGATGGAAAAAATATTAAAAAATTGCCCTTTAAAAATTATACCTTTCTGAAAAGTTACTGTGGATTCAAACGTTATGAGATCTTTGTGGGGCTGTTATGTGTCTGTGTGCTACACCATTAAATTTACTAACTCTCTGTTAAGTGCCCAGATTATTCATATCTAGCTAAAAAGAAAGCTGCATTTTTTCCAGAGAAAACTTTCAAAATGCAGCTTTCCACATGTATTATATTGTTTATTAATTGCACTTGTAGTCATTTCTCTCAGTTATCAAAATTGAAAATACTATTGCCAGTGTTTTGAAAGAATAAAAAACAATGAACAAACTACTGTTCAACCATCTCAGCAGTAGTGGTTTACAAATCTGTTGATTTTCACAACCTGGACTACTTTTTGTCATTGCTAACTTCATATCATCTTTCCACATACTGTACTTATTGTATATTTTAATATAATTCCATGGCCATAATGCAAAACTCTTAGCTAATGCTTTATAAAGAGGACATATTGTGTCTTTGTAACATCAGGGCTTCTGTCAGGACCACAAAATAGTTTTTACATCTTTATGTTCTTAAATTTGATCATTTGTATATTTGCATGATCGTTTTCATTTTTAGAGTGAACTAAATGTAATATAAACATCATTGCTTTCCCATATTGTTAATAGTATTCTGACTCTCACTATCACATACTCAAGGAATATTCAAAGTTGTAAAGAAACCAAACACCCAATTCTTTCCACCTGCTTTCATACATACATGAGACAAGACAAAGCAGGTCATTAAGTACAGATCTTCAAGACAGGGCACACATGCAAGGAGCAGATTACTATTGTGCAATCCCATTAAACATTGACATCCAGAAAACACACTCAGATTTCAGGCGTACATTGATATTTCATTAATTACTATATTTCAAAGCAGGAATATGAAAAAAACGACTTAATATTGAAATTTTGGAATAAATGTTGAGCCAAAGTTGTACCAACACTTAATTTCCAATGATTATTCTAGTCACTTTAGAAAGTGTGGTGTATTTATGAGGCATGTAAAGTGAGCTTTGGCATTTAATGGGCTTCTGTGAGAGTATGAAGGGAGATTTACTTAAGTCTACAGTATATGTTCTTGCAGAAATATCAAATATAAGATTGGTCTGGGGTAACACCAACTCTTGTAGATGGTATGATGATACAGTACTTTTATCTGTGTTGCTTCTGCTCCAGTTTTGTCTGTAATATTCCATCTTTGTTAACATTTAAATTGGTCTTGAAAAGCACCTTTTCTCAGTTTTAGTCAGTTCAGCTGTGCCTAATACTGTACTACTCTTCTTTACTTAGTTCCTACTGTTGATGCTGTCTGACTGGTGCTTTTATCAACTTATAATGCCTATCTGTTCTTATGTAAAGTATTTTCAGTTGATTGTTTTTCATATAGACATTTGTAACTTATGTTTTAGCATTCCTCTGTGATTTATCACTTTTAATTATCTTGCTTTGAATTTTATTATCATGCTGTTATGAAGTACTGTAAATGCTAGGTGAAAGATAACCCTACAATCTGATCAATTATATCATTATGATCAATTAACCTCATCATTTATTTGATTAGGTGTATCACTACACTACCTAGATAAGTTACCTAGATTAGTCCTGTATGAAACACATGATAGATGTTTAGATAGAGAGACATCATTTTATTTGTCCCAAGGGGGGAACTTGACTTTATACAGAAACTCAAAAAGTAAGTAAGTAAATAAATACATGCATATTATAACAAACAAATACACAGAATTACAGAAAACTTTTGACTTGGACAAAGATAAAAATTGCAGTCCCAGTTCCAGTGAGGCATTATAATGGCGGATTGTCATTGGTGCAGCATTTCCTTACACTCTGTTACTATATAATTTATTCCCTGAAAGTACTCAAAGTTAGTGTGTCAGAGAGAGGATGTGTGGCATTGTTCATGATGTCCATCAGTTTTGCCCTCATTCTCTCCTTCACTACTACCTCTACTGGGTTGAGAGTAAGTGCCATAAGTGAGCCTGCTTTTTTAATTAGCTTGATAATTTGGTGGCCTCGTCTTGAAGTATCATATGCTTCTCAAGATGAAATCAGCTACTTGTCTAACTCTTTGAGTACTCATTTATTTTCAATCCTTTCATACAATGCCTTTTTTAACACCATCCACAGATCCATGTACAATAAACCGATAATGTAGTATGATCTGAAGAAGATCTCATTATGTTCTGGGTAGGTAATAAATAACTAACACTGACAGAGTATTAGTGTGTCTAGTAGAGCAATTTAATCAACAGCAATAAATGATATATGATCAAATATAATCTTAAACAAACAAGTACTTTATTCCAAACATGACATCAAGCACAAAATACCTAAAAAAGTATAACTAGCTACCCATCAAGAATTTCTGGCACAAATTCAAACAGTATTAAAAAGCATTGCATCCAACCATATTTCAGGCTAGTTGCATTTAATTATTAATAATGAAAATAAATAATTATTTAAACCTTCACAGACTTTAAGATTTATGTCAACTGCTGTTCAATTTCCTTACGTATTAAATGTATAGGTTTTCTTGTTGTTTGTAACCCAATGTGAGTGCATAAAACCTAATTAACCGAATTAATAGTAGCATTAATACTGAGTACAGAAAAATTCCATCAGTTATCGATGAGCACTACAATTACATGCACACTTATGGAAAAGCAATCTTGAGCCTCCTTCTGACTTTTGTGCATGTCTTTGAACATTATAAAGATACTGATTCTTATGGATGATTCTTATAAGAACACAGAGAAAACTGTGAAATCCAAATTAGCCCTGGAGACCAAGCATAGTGAAGTGATAATTTACATTTACATTTATTGTCCAAATTGTCTTACAAAGGATTTCAATATAAGTTAGTAAACACCAGTATGGGGATTGCGTGGGAAACAACTGTTACAGGACATACATCCATCCATCCATCCATTATCTAACCCGCTGAATCCGAATACAGGGTCACGGGGGTCTGCTGGAGCCAATCCCAGCCAACACAGGGCACAAGGCAGGAACCAATCCTGGGCCAATCCTGCCAACCCACCGCAGGACACACACAAACACCAAGCACACACTAGGGCCAATTTAGAATCACCAATCCACCTAACCTGCAAGTCTTTGGATTGTGGGAGGAAACCGGAGCGCCCGGAGGAAACCCACGCATACACGGGGAGAACATGCAAACTCCATGCAGGAAGGACCCGGGAAGCGAACCCGGGTCTCCTAACTGCGAGGCAGCAGCGCTACCACTGCGCCACCGTGCCACCCCCTACAGGACATACAGTAGGTACAAAATTGATCATCACAAGTGAAGTGCTCAAAAACAAAATACAATTCCTATTGTAGGTTACAAAATCTAACATCAGGTCAATAGAAATTCACCAAACAAAATAGTCTTCAAAATCTTCTTAACCACATTGAGGAAGTCAGAAGTTCAGACGAGGTAGGCAGCTTGTTCCACCCGCCAGGAGCTACACATGAAAAGAGCTGGGACTGATAATGTTACCCTTTGTTATATTCTTTATTAGTTAAATGTTAGCATTTTAAAGGGGTGGTGAAAAAAATAAAATGTAACATTTTGCTTTCCTCAGAATTAACCACTTCACTTATTAGGGATGTGATCATAATAATACACCTGCTGAATATAAACAAAAGGATAGGCAGTGCACTCTAGTGGCTTAATAAATGGAACAGAAGCCATGATGATTTCCATTCAGTCTTTAACTTTGGTTTACTGTTTAACGTGAGTATCTGACTATGTTTAGTTAAAAAATGTCTTCCAAGTAGAAAATATTCATGTTCTAGATTTACATATAAAGATCATTTTAATATTCACCTGATGTTTCCCAGTCTACAACGGAGAGCTGTAAGCTGAAAAAAAGTAATGAAACCATGTCTTAGCTGCCTGAAATAAGAGTGCAGTAGGTAGAACAGTTGCCTGACAGATCAAGCCTCCAGCATATGAATCCCACAGCCCATTTTTACATGGGGTGTGAACGTTCTTCCTGTGTCTGTGCTGGTTTTCTTCTGGATACTCCCCTTTTCCTTAAATATTTCCAAAAACATGCAGGTTAGACTAATTGGGCCCTTTCCCACCTTGTATCCAGTGCTGCCACAATGTAGTGGTCCATATTTGAATTAAATGAGTTTGAGAATGTTTGTATGGCTGTATTATTTAGTTGACAAAGGACTGTTTTATATACAATAGATGAACCTTATGTTTTTCTGTATGTATACAGTATATAGATAGGATTAGGAACAAAAAATGTATGTTCATATTTCTTTTTTACACTTTTCAACCATTAGAGTACTTTCCCCTTGCACAGAAACTCAAATTTTTGTCTAAAACATTAATAGTAAAATATGCACCCTGCAGTTGAAACATTTGCATTTCTTCAGGGGGCAAGAAATCCAAGTTAATTGAGCCTGAGGGGTTATGAACTGTTGGCAGTTAATAAGTCATAAAATTCCACCATAAAACAGGATGCTAGATTCCATCAGTAAGGCTCACAGTACAAAGAGCTGGTGTATAAATATCTAATTGTAAGAGAAAAGACTGGGATTTCTCAATGACTGCTCATCTGGGGTCTCTGGGGTATGTTAGCTGTGGTTTCCTGATTTTTAGAAGCCAGTTTAAAAAATGAGCACATTAAGGAGTAATTTGCCCAGAAACGTTCAGGAAGTTATGGGGGTAGGGAGAAGAGATTGGTGTGTGTGTGTGAGAGTATGTGTGTGCGTGTGTGTCTGTGCATGTGTGTGCTTGCGTGTGTGTGTGTGTGTGTGTGTGTGGTGGAGTTGAGGGGGTGGTGGTTTTAGGGGTTGGGATGTTGGCATGGAAGAGAAACATCTACTCGATCAAACTAAATGTTGTTACATTTGCCATTTGTTTTCTTTAGGATGTTCACCATGGCAACGGTACACAGCAAGCTTTTTTTGGGGATTCCAGCGTTTTATACATTTCCCTTCACCGATATGATGAAGGGAACTTCTTCCCTGGCAGTGGTGCCCCAGACGAAGTGAGTTTTTAGTTTCATGATCAGAGCCTCCTTCTGTAAACTGTTCTGCTTAAATTGCATTGCATGATTGCCTCTTATTTTCTCAGAGCCCTTCACTGCTGAAGTTAAATTATACTCGATTATAGAAATTGTCCTCTGGGATTCTCCACCGAATGTGGAACATTTACAGAACCCAGAGTACTTCTTGTCAAGCCAGGGGATGAGGATCACATAGCATTTAATTTGAGGAGCACTGCCAAAACCATAACTATTTCATGTTGTTTTCGCACTGGTATTTCCCTGTTTTTCAGTGTGGAAGTGGTCCTGGCGAAGGCTATAATGTAAACATTGCTTGGACAGGTGGATTGGATCCTCCTATGGGAGATGTGGAGTACCTCATGGCTTTCAGGTTTGTGCAATTGTGCCAGATTTTGTCACCGTCACTTATTCAGATGTTATAGTGATGCCATTGATGAGAATCACACTGTGGAAGGAATTTCTAGATCAAAATAATAAAAAAAAGTCTGCCTACTTGTTTATTATTTTTTCCTTTTGTAAGTCCTTACACAACATTATAATGCCACCATGTTTGGAGAGTAATTTGCAGAATAATAGACCACATCTATTTCCTCCTAGTATGGAAAAATGTTTAGTTGATTGATGCTCTGATGCTTAACGTTTAAGAAGTACATTGTAAACTGTGCTCATGATTATGGATTACACAATGCTAGTGCTCCCACCTTATATGCTTATACATTGATTTGATTCCCAGCTTGTGTGCCTTCTGTGTGCAGTTTCCATGTGCTCCTTGTGCTCATTTGGTTTTTATGTGGGCACTGTGGTTTCTTCCCACAGTTACAAACATGCTGTAAGGCTGATTGGTGATTCTAGTTTGGCTCAGCATTACTGAGTGTGGGTGTGAGAGTCCCACACCAAGCCCACTGAAGCTGGGAAAGGCTAAGACTCCTTGAAGTCCTTGACAGAAATAAGCAATTACACATAATTAATTATTTAAAAGATGAATAAGAATAATAATTTATTCCTGACATCTCTACAATATGTTATTAAGGGATGAATATACACTTTATTTTTTTCTGATAAATCTACAATTCTGTTGAGAGGCAGTTTCTTTTTTTACATACAGTTAAAAACAGTTCAAAAGCGTATTTGTTTATTAAGTAAAATTAAATTTAATTAATCAGAACTTTTTTTTCTATCCATCAGTACTGAAAATACTTACAGTAAATACTCAGCATAGGTTTGTTGAAAGGAAATCATACTAATGCAGTAAACCTATACACTGGTCGTGAAGTATAAATTATTTATGTCAGAATGTTACAAATGTCCAGTTACCAATGTGAAGATCAGATTTTCAAATTGTGCATTTCTATATTGCCCTTACAGTTGATGTAGAAATGTTGGTGGGAAAAGTGAATATATTATAAAGATACTTTAAAACAAAATCAAACGAAAAAATGGGACTCGAAAGTTTAAATTGAAGGAAAATACAATGTTTTACCAATTACGCCATGCAGTCACTTTGGTGTCATTCTACAGACATTGTCAAGGTTCATAATCCCAGTGAGGTGGGCCAATACATTAGATAAAACCTGCTGGAAGCTGTAGGAGGTTTACAATCTGTTACTTAAAAAGGGATGATAATCAAGTGGATTAATGGCAAGAGCTTTGTGTATATGTTGAAATGGAAAATAATTTTTTTGGAAACATTTCAAAGAAAATTCAACAAAATAAAATTCACAGCTCTTTGTTTTCACAGAAGTATGTTTTTTAGTTATACTTCATTTTCAAAAGTGGGTAAGGGTAAGGCAGGATTAGTCTTTATTTTATATTGCTTTAATGTTGCATTAAGTATTATATTTTGAGAGTCGAACCTGCAGTGCTGTTATTTATTTTTTTGTAAATGCTTACTCATTTTTTTATTCTTTTGTAAATGCTAACTCATTCTTAATGCACATTTACATTGTTATAATTGAATTTAAAACTTTACACTACACACTAAAGACGCCTTTTGTCCTAGTCTGGTGGGACTGATAACATTTATTTTCACACAGATAGCAAACAGTTCTGCTAGAAAAAAAGTTGCATATAAATGAAATTTCTGAAGTTTACTAAGATCCAACTAATCTACTGAGACATATGTAGTTTGCATTCTAATTAACACAAAGCTACAGTTCCACAAATATTCAGCTTTCTCATACAAACATTTGGCACATTGTCTTCTTAGCTCCGTATCTGTCATTTATATGTGAAGTGATTTTTCATTGAATCATTGTCTCTGCTTAGGAATTCACTCAGGGTGTCTCCCCTGAGACAGTCACAGTGGAATGACTTCAACTTGGGGCTGTGGTATTGCAGCACAGCATTGAATGCCACTGAACCAAAGGTGTTCTTTTTACCACAACTGGATAAGTTGCTTCTTAATGGCTTAGAGACCCTGTGTTCATGGCCAGCCTTTCTGAGTAAGGTTGTAAAAAGGGGAGGGACATGGCCTTAAGTGATTTCTCGCTAGTGACAACTGCTATTATTTTATCTCTGCATGAAATCTGCATGTCTCATGCAATGAACTGACTGACAACAGGTGTTTTTCTATTTTTCTGTCTTAACACTCATAAACTCAAAACATGAATATGGCAGAAACAAGGCATGTTACAAGAACATAAAATCAATTAACCTAAAACATGCAGAAAACTTTTACATTAATAATGCTATAAAAGTTTTGACCAAATATTTTGGCAGCAGAACTAATTGTAAATCGAAGAAATAATCCCATAAAAACTTCCCTGGACATTTGGCTACAAAAGTGCACCTTCATGAATTTAAGAGTATAATTGCTTTTTCTTGCTCTTATGCAAAATCACTTTGCAGTTAGGGACACAAGGTCTAGAGTTTGGTTATTTTTTTTTTTAATTTACCCATGATTTAAGATACAAAGTAAATTATGTCAAGATCCAAGTCTTGAACTGAGGCATCCTGCTGTATATAAGACGTTTCATCATCTATAATGTCATTTAAAAATATATGCATCTGTGCTTATTGAATTCATATTGAATCTGGAATCTCATCTTAATTTATTTCTGCATTAATTTATGACAAGAAAGAAAGAAAGAATGTCCCTCCATATGGTACACATGACATTTCCTTCCAGGCCAGGCAAATCAGTTACAGAATATTCAGATACATTTTAAAAGAATCAAACAAGAGCTGAAAAATCTCTCTTACTAAAGTTGAATATGGGAGCTTTCAGTGTGACCGATGCAGCATTCACCTTATATAACCAACCTTAAGTCTTCCTTCTATAAAACTGTGAACTGTGTAGTTTACGCTTTACTAAATCTCAATAGATGTACTTAACTAAATGTTATCAGTTAGCCTGTAGTTAACTTTCTGAAGCCCTGAGTTGCATTAATGGGAAATGAACGCAATGTCTCTGACATTATTGCATGTAAAGGATATCCAGTTGTTCCAGTTTTCATTTAACTGTGTTTCAACTTCTTTATGCCTGCAATGTTCATTTAAATTAACCTTTAGTCTACTGATGTTCTTGTAAAGTATCTCTTGACACCCTTCTATGATACAACTCCAAAAGTGATCATTTGACAATCACTATGAGTGATAGGAACAATCCAAATCCATCCATCCATTTTCCAACCCGCTGAATGCGAACACAGGGTCACGGGGGTCCGCCGGAGCCAATCCCAGCCAACACAGGGTGCAAGGCAGGAACCAATCCTGCACCAACCCACCGCAGGACACACACACACATACCAAGCACACACTAGGGACAATTTAGGATCGCCAATGCACCTAACCTGCATGTCTTTGGACTGTGGGGGGAAACCGGAGCACTCAAAGGAAACCCACGCAGACATGGGGAGAACATGCAAACTGCACGCAGGGAGGACCCCGGAAGCAAACCCAAGTCTCCTAACTGCGAAGCAGCAGCGCTACCACTGCGCCACCGTGCCGCCCACAATCCAAAGCATTCCATATTTTACATTTATAAAGGAGAAGTGCATCTGACACTGAAACGAAGAAACACTGAGGAAGCAAACTACTCAATTATGAAGTTTAACAGCCAGTAAATGAATGAGATATTAGGACAACGTAGCTTGCCACACTAATGAGACTGACACACTAAATGTAATTTTTCTCAAGTTCTTGTTTTTTGATGCATATTTTAATGTCTACTCCTTAAACACTTCTATTTGATAATGAACCCAAAGACATGGAGACATTAGACAGCACGCTAGTGCATTGCAGGGCCCTTTCACTTAGAAGGACACCAGCTTAGAATTTAGCAAATACACACTCCTTTAAGGCATAAGAGGTAAACTTGAGGATCCCAACACACACCCAAAACCTGGACAGGGAAAATATCTTAATTTCACACAGAATGAGGTCAAGTATAGAATATGAATCCAAGTTGTGTGATACAGCAAAATGTATCACTGTGCCATACTAAAATACTTGTGTTGCTATTATAGAAATACTTCACCCAAAATTTTATTTTTTTAAACGCTACTGTTCTCATGTGGTTTGCAGTGTTGGCTGAGAACATTTTTAATCTCATATTTTCATGAAGAATACACCTAACAAAGTTTATGCTTTTGATGGAAGCGGGTGGCGACCAACGCAACAGTTGGTCTTAAATGATAAACGTGAAACGTGTTTGCTGTTGTCCAGCGTTGGTCATCACTCGCTTCCATTAAAGCGTCAGGTTTGTTAGGTCCATTCTGTATTAAAACATGAGCTTAAACTTTTCTTCTTGGCCACCTCCACAAACCAATTGGGAGAAGTAACATTTAATACTTGCTTTTGGGTGGAGTATTTCTTAAGGTGTGCAGTATTGACTGAAAGAAATTTTACATTACCTCTTTAAAGTGGAACTTATACGTATCCTTCTCCAAAATATGCATGTGCAGTTAAAATGAAAATGCACTTTATATTAAAAAAATCTTTTTTATAGGGTGTATTAGATATTTTACAGTGTTGGTGTAATTTAGCTATGCTGTCAATGAAAGAAAAAGTACAAAAGCTACCAGAAACCCCTAGTGTAAGCGTACTTTCTAAAAGAATTCCCTGACAAACAAAATAAATTGCGCATATATTGGACCTTTGAGGCCTAGGGCTAAGAATGGAAAAATTATTTACAAAAGCATGAAAATATTTAATCACTAGAGGCAGGGGGCAACAGTGTTTTAATTAGCAGGTCCTGAGGCCATTGGCTGGCTGCAGGCTTTCTCAAACAACCACAAACTCTCTGACTAGCTGCTTGCCAGCCTTAGGGTCAGGCTTGAGATGAAACAGATAAGATAATTGGCTCTAATGAAAACCAGAAGGCATTGCCTTTTTTTCCCTGAGCTTGGATTTGAACAGTGCGTGTGGAAGTGAGTCTTAATTCAAACCAGTGCTGCACCGGGCTCAGGCTCCATGACTTTGATATTGTTTGAAGTTCTAAAAGTGTTCACCACACCATTGGCCTGCTGGGCTGGGTCTCCCTGGTTACATTAATTACCAGACTTTATTGCTGACTTTACTACACAGGAAAGGAGCCATTATATGTTCTATCGACATTCTACTCTTTTTTGGGCTGGGGGTAAAGGTCATCTAAGGGAGCCAAAAATGTTTCACTTTGAGATATTCAAGGCATTAAGAAAACAACGTGGTTTACATAGAAATACACACACACACACAAACATAAAGTTAAGATGTTCTGATGTCACTTTTTTTTTTGTTCCTCGTTTTACTCAAGTGACTATCATTTTACATCAGTGACTCTGCAGTATGTAATTTGGTTGTCGATTTAATTACAACTGTGTGCAAACATGCATTCTAATATGCTGTAACTGATATATGCAAGTTTCCAGAGGCGTAACTCTCATTTCAAAAGTTTTTGGAGGACAAGTGTTCATATGCTTCGAGTTTCAAACTGGCCAAAGTGTGATGTATGGTATTCTGTTCAACTTGTACATGCACATGTGGATATATCACACTTTAAAACTGTGTTATATTTTGCTTCATACTGATTGGTGATTCTAAACTGGCCCAGTATGAGTGACTGTGGATGTAGTAACAAATATTTCCTGTAGTGAAAAGTTAAGCAAAATGACACTTTTTTTGGCAAACTGGAAAGATTACAATGTGCATGATTTTGAGTCAGCTCAGTCCCCTTCTTCAGGTAAGTTGCCTCGAAAGCTTGCATATTGAAATTTTTCTGGTTAGCCAATGAAAATTGTCATTTTGCTTAACTTCTCAATACAGCCATACCGGCTAACATGGCAGAGCACCCTAGTACTATAACTATTTCCTGCAATTGATTTTCACTGGTTAGCCATTTTTGTCTCCAAACTTACACCCTGTGATGTCTAGGTAGGCTCTGAATCTCGTAACTAAATTCAGCAGGTTCAAAAATGATTGGAAGGATGGATGGTTAAATAGTACAACAAGGGTGGCTGAAAAGTGTTAACAAATTGATTACAAAGGCTTTTCTCACATAGGGAACATAATTGTTAACCTATTCTAATTAGCACTGACCACGTAACATTTTTTAACATTTTGGAAACACTTCTAGACAAGAGATAAACACCTTTTCTACATTATTAGAGTACAGTGAAATTCTTACTTGCATGTGCTAATCAACATGCAACACGTCAGCACTCTCTGGCACCAGGATTAGTGGATCTACTGTAACTAACTTACCCTGACACTTCTGTCTTCTTTACCAAAAGAACATTTGCCATACCCTAGCAATATAACAGTGTGGACACTCTAATTTAATTTATTAAGAGACTGTAATGCATTTAAAAAAAACTGATAATTTGTAACTTATTTGCATTCTGTGCTGATAAGCTCATTTCTAAAATCCTCACAAAGGTATAATTAAAGCAGACCACGGTAGTCAGAGCCATACTGTGCAAAGTGTGAACATTGGGCTCTTTTGCTGGTGTAATAAAAATGCTCAGCAGTATACACTGCATGCACTTATTGGGATTTTTAGTGTCCAAGATCAAAGTTACTCTTTCGTGTCCTTAAAGATTTTACTGAATGATTCTTTAGAGCTAATGACATCATTATATGCAATTTCTTTGAGCTTTATTTTGAGCAATGCTTCCTTTTTGTTAATGTGCACGAAAAACTGGCAAACAGAATACCATTTCAGAACTGTAACAGAATATATTTATTGGTTAATCATTCATTCATACATGGATTCATTATCAAGGCCACCTAATCCAATTTAGAGTTGTGAAAGCATACACAAAGTGGAATCCAATTATTTTTATATACCAAAAAAGTACAATAATAATGAAAAATAGCTGATAATATCCACCAAAGTGTATCACCAAAGTAAGACCTTTGCTGTAGTTGGAAAATGTCCCTATTTAAAGTAATCACAATTGATAATCTTTTCACAATTTTGTTTTAAACTGTACTTTCAAAAACATATTAATAGGAACATTATGCCTAGTTCTCATATTTAAGGCAACCTTTGACAAAGAGAGGAAAGATACTACTAAATTCTTCCATGAGAATTAGTATATAGAAAAATCTTTAAATGCGGTTATACTTAATGGCAATGGACCACTGAAAAGCTAACCTTTGTGGTCGCTAGTTTAAAAATCTCAGCTACCACAATTTATTTTCCTTTTCCTATGGATTAGTACCATTCCAATGGTGATTAGCCATATACCAACAACCACCAGGATAAATAATAAGAAAGTTCCTAATTTTGCTTCACCTTGGTTTTTTCCTTTTGATATACAGTATATTTCTCAATAGCCTTCCCATTTTATACTTTAACAATTGTTTCTGTATCTGCTGTACAATTAATAGGATGATAATATTCACATAGTGCCGTTTTTTAAAAATCAATTGATTTATGCTTTTGCTGCAATGAAAATGATTAATTCATTAATTTTTTTAACACGTCTATTCTTCCAGAGAATCAAGCCAATGACTATTCAAATAGCCTTGAAAATAAAGCAAGAAACAAATCTGAGTGAGGTGTTTGTCCATTGCTGGGCTGGGCATACTCTCACACATAAGAAGCACATTAATCCAGAGCACACACCTTTGGGATGTGCAAGGACGCCAGGGAACTAAGAGAAGATGTTTGTAGACGCAAAGAGAACCTGTAAACTATGCAAAGAAGGTGGCCTGAAGGAATATATGAGTAACTCTACTAAAGACTACTCCATTGGATTCTTATAGAAATAGAAGATCTTACAGAGCATGACAGATCTGTTTTTATTCCATATTTTGCTTTCATATGCACTGTACATATCAGGTGGCACTGCAAAGAGTAAACATTCTGATGGTTGAATGGATAGCACTGCTGTGTACGGGTCCTAGAGACTGTATTTCTGGAGATTGCAAGTTAACATGTCAGCAGGTAGTCTAGTTTTCTTCTTATATCCTAAGGATGTGTGTTAAGTTCATTGACAACTCTAAACCAGTCCTGTATAAGTGAATATATGTACCACAGTGAATTGGTGTATCACCCAGCATTGATTTCTGCCTTGCCATCAAGGCTGCTGGAGCAAACTCTGAGCTACGTAACACTGAGCTTGATAACATATGGATGAAGAGTTTGCATTTAAAATGGCACCTGTTTCACCAGGTTTGTTTGACAAGTCTTTCATAGCTACTCTCCCCTTTCTAGATATGCCATCTATACGTTTATTCATTATCTGAATCTAGCTTATAAGCATTGTCTTTTTTGTACACCTTCACTTAAATGTCACCGAACCAGTGTACTTAACAATATAATTTTTTTTTAATTTCACTTTGGTTTTATTTATTCCTTTTCTCAGAACACAAGCTGAGAGGACTTACTCAAGTGTTTAAAATCTTTCATCATTGATTTTCAGTTTTGGAAAAGAAAAAAAAAGCTAAGGGAAGTATCACTCTATCACCCCAAAATGGTTTATAAGTTCATGATGCTCCTTCTTCTCTTCCCTACAAGTTAATAAAAGAAACTTTTCATTTACAATGATATATTTAAATACAACAAGAAAATAGAAAATGTCTCCAGATTTTATTGTCTCTACAAACTGCTTGTTAGTATCAGTGATTACAAAATCAAGTGGGATAATACTGCCTCTAACACGATAAGAACTTCTTTACAAAGCAGACTCTTCATTTTTACATGCTGATGACAGGAGATCTAAAGGACACCACGTCCATCGCTGACCCCCCTCACCCTTTAGCAGTAGACTGTATTTAAGTCAAAAGAAAATGAAACAAAAGAGGATACAAGCAAACAGTGTGATACCCAAAACATTTTTAAATCACCAAGAATGAACTCATAAGACAGCTTTTTATAGCCAGCCATGAGATAATTCACTGAAGTGTACTGCTGTTTTAATGTCTACAGGGAAACTAAGGTAAATACAACATAAAAATAGCAGTTTGGGAAGTCACCACACATATGCAATCGATAATAATGTGTTAAGCATTCCAGATGTTTGGGTGCAAGCAAGATAGTTAAAGTGTATTATGCCTATAATCTGCTTTATGAATTTATTTAAAGACCATTCCTAATATAAAACAAGACGCCACTGCCAAATCAGCAAAAACTATACAGTACTTTGCAGACTCAAAGACATAGTCACATTAAATCATTTTAAAAATTTGCATTAACTGAGAAGAACAGATTAAAAATCTCAAAATCTTGTCAATCACAATAATTTCAGTAATCATCTGATAAATCTGAATTATATTTTTGTTAAGATTATAATAATGAAAAAAAATGCTGTACATTTGCCTAATAATTTAATATTCCTTTAAATTCTATTAATTTTATTTTTCCACTTATAAGACCAGCAGACTACACAATAATTCCAAATATAATAAAATAAACGCAACATATACACAAAGTTAAGCCTAAACTTGGAAACATTATGCAATAATGCCCCTATAAAGGTTTTCACTCCTTGGAAGTTTTCGATTTTATTATTATACAATATTGAATCACAGCAGATTTATCTGTCAAAGTGAAAACAGATCTCTGCAAAGTGGTCTTAAATGAATGACAAATATAAACACAAAATAATTGATTGCGTACGTGTTCACCCCTTTTAGTATGACACACCTAAGTCATCAGTGGCACAGCCAATGGTTTTAGAAGTTACATAATTAGTTCAATGTAGAACACTTGTCTGTAATCAAGAGGGTTTCAGATTAGTGCAGTATAAATACAACTTATCTGGAAGGTCCAGGTTGTGCTGAGTCAGTATCGTGGTCTGACCTATATAATGAAGACAAAAGAACATTTCAAGAAACTGTGAAAAGGTGAATAAAAGCACAAGTCAGTTAATGGAGACAGAAAAGTATATAGAATATCCCTTGGAGTCTACTTAAATCAATCATTAAGAGATAGAAAGAGCATGGCAGAGGTGTAAATCTGCCTAGAAAAGTCCATCAACAAAAACTAGATACAGTGGAACGTCGGTTCACGACAATAATTCGTTCCAAAACTCTGGTCGTGAACCGAAGTAATTTCCCCCATAGGATTGTATGTAAATACAATTAATCCGTTCCAGACCGTACGAACTGTATGTAAATATATATATTTTTTTAAGTTTTTAGCACAAATATAGTTAATTACACCATAGAATGCACAGCGTAATAATAAACTAAATGTAAAAACATTGAATGACACTGAGTAAACCTTGAACAACAGAGAAAACTAACACTGCAAGAGTTCACGCTATGGCGCTACGAACTGCTCGCTGAAAACACTTTTTTTTAATGAGTTTTAAGCCTAGGGAAAAAAAAGAACATTAGAAAAATCCGTAATTCAATAAACCACCAAGAAAAGTAACATTGCAACAATGCACGCTATGAACTGATCGCTGTAAACAGAAGTGAAACCAAAAACAAGCCCGGTTCATTCTTTAACTGCCTTCTCTGCCTTATCTCTCGCGTCTGTGTGTGTGTCTGTCTCGTGCGAGCCTGTGTGTGTGTGTCTCTTTCTCTCTCTCTCACTCGCACGCACGCAGCCTGTGTGTGTGTCTCTCGCGCATGCCTGTGTGTGTGTGTGTGTGTCTCTCGCGCGTGCCTGTGTGTGTGTGTGTGTGTCTCTCGCGCCTGTGTGTGTGAGTGTGTCTCGCGCGCCTGTGTGTGTGTCTCTCTCGCGCGCCTGTGTGTGTCTCTCTCGTGTGCCTGTGTGTGTGTGTCTCTCTCATGAGCGTGTATGTGTAGCGCTCTCTCTCTCGCTGCACAGGGAATGCACAGGGAGAGACTGAACACGTGCGGAAATCATCGGCACTCACAAACTGAAAGGGAAACTGGCTTGTTTGTATACCAAGCGTGTAGTCATGAAAAGATGCAAAAGTTTGGCGAACTTTTTGGTCGTAAACTGATTTGTATGTGTTCCGAGATGTTTGTGAACTGAGGTTCCACTGTAACGAAAAGAAGAAGACACGTAAGAGAGGCCACCAGATAACCAGATGGAGTTACAAGCTAAAATAGCTAAGATTAGAAAGAATGAAGACAACAGCTGTTGCTGAGAGGATACCAGTGGCAGAGAGAAAACCACCAATAAAAAACAGCATACATAATGGCACATGGGAGACTCTGAAGTCAGCTAGAGAAGCCCTTCTGGTTTGATGAGTCTAAAATTGAACTTCTTGGCCATTAGACTAAAACATCATCTTTGGTGAAAGTCACTGCATATTATCAATAACACACCATCACAACTGTGAGATATGGTGTGTGGCAGCATCATAATGGGGAGATGCCTCTCTGCAGCAGGGCCTGGAAAGCTAGGGAACCTAGACAGTACAATGAATGAAGCAAAATTCAGAGAAACACTGAAGGAAAACCTAATGCAGTCTGCAGGAAACTAAATCTTGTGAGAATGTTTGCTTTCAGGTTACACAAAACAACAATGTTAATGGTCTGAAACTGTCATAGCCCAGATATCAATCCGATTGAAAATTCCAGGCTACACTTGAAAAAAGCTGTTCACTCACAAGTCCCATGCAGCCCAACAGTGCTCTAACAGTTTTGTAAAGAAGAATGGGAACAAATTGTAGGGCAGGCATATGCAAAGCTAATAAGGAGACTTGTCCATATAGGTTCAAGGCTGGAAAGTCTGGAGTTTTATACTTTTATACTTGTAACTAATCTAGACCACTTTGTAGAAATCTGCTTTCATTTTGACATTAAAAAGTCTTTTTCTGTTGATCAAATTAAAAAAAAAAAAGAAAAAATCCACTGTGTGGTCAGTAAAATGTGATGTGATAAACTTCTGAGCAGATACTTTTTGTAGGCATGTATATGCAAATATATTTTGCTTAAGCAAAAGACAATAATTTAGTTTGACTAAAAGATATCTGAAGAAAGGTCCATGATATTTATGGCTTAACACAACCAAGAAGCGAAGGAAAATGGAAAACACCTAGTCATAGCAATACAAAAGCAATTATTACAGTAAATTAAAAAGTACCTATGTGTAGCAACTCAAGAGTAGGAGTGTATTCTATACTAAAATAATAAACCTTCAGCCTTGGTTTAAATGCTAAACACGCAGGGCTTTTCTAACAGTAGTAGTTAAAAGATTCCAGTCTGGGTGCCCCATAGCAAAAGGATATGGCTCCTACTGTATATTAGTTGTATTTTTGCTTGAAGCTTTAAGAAGTTCTGTATCTTGGAATTGCTTTCAATACTTCATGCAAATAATAGCTCATAAAGAAAATATCATTGAATAAATAGTTCCTCCTATATTTATGAAATGTCGTTTCTTGGGCTCTATGTTGGGCTCACTGTCTACAATAGGGTGAGTAGCACAGAAATGTAGCAGAACCTCACAAAAGAACCATTACCTCTCTGGATGAAGAATGGCTTAGTTATATAATTTGTGCATGTTGCTGAAATGCCCTCATGGTACCTTTCACTGGAATTGTACCAGGCACATCCCACTGGAAAAAAAGAAAAGAACAGTGAAAGACCCAGGGCATGTTGTAGGGATTATACCTCTTACTAGGGAACTCACCCGGAGGAGCTTGAAAAAAGTTGCTATGAGTATGTTTTCCAGTTTGGTATGCTGCCCTGCATTGACCCTCACAAGGACAAGTAGATTGAAAATGAAGTATATCAAATTCAAAAATATTTCATCCATCTGTTTTTCTACATTAGTACTTTCATCTCCCCAGTGCTTATTTCCCCATTAAGGGTGGGGAAGGTGACTTTGAAAGTGAATAACAGACACACTTTTGGCTAGCATACTTTAAGTCTTATCTCAGCAACATTAAATAGAAAAATGCAAAACTGGGTTGAGTGAAAAATCCATTTATTACTGTCTGCCTGTCTAAGAGCAGATGAAAAAAACTTTTGGTTTGAATTTTATTACATTGTTTTATTATATAAAAGAAAATCAGAATGAAGAAATAGCACAGATCAGATATTGAAGCTTATTTTCATTAAAGAAAGTTACGCAATATTTAGTGTCCTCTGTGAAAAAGTCAGTCTTCCCCAGGACTCAAAAACTAGTTAAACTAAACATTAGTAGAAATTGTTATAATGGGAGGTTTGCCTTGATTTTTTTTTTTTAATTCTCCAAGCACTTTATCTAGAGTTCTTTGCACTCCACTATGGGCATTTTAGCTATAGAATTAATTTCTTTCATGTATTTTTAATTTTGATTTAATTTATTTTGCTTTTCCATTTTCAATGTTTATGGAAGTCTCCATTTTGTAAACATGTTGCCACAATGTTATTTAGTGTCAACTGGAAGTGCGTGACATGTGACATCACTGTCATTCCCAGATCATTACATTAGCACCATCATATAACATCAATGGTTTGGGGTTCTTAGTATGAAAAGCATTGTTAGCATGTCTCCAGACATACAGTAAGCTTTGCTGATTTCAGTCAAAAGGTTTCACTTTTGATTCATCTGCTCTTTGAAAATTATTCCAGAACTTTTTAGGATTGCTACAATTAGAAAACCTAAAATGAATACTTGGGTTTTATATTTATTTATATATATAAAACTGTATGTGTACTGTATATTAAATATTTGAACACACAGGTGCACCTGCATAAAGCTTGCAGTTATTTAAAAATCACTGAATTGCATTGCTCAGTCAGTGACTCATGACACACTAATGACCCTCTCCTTGCCTGACTTGGCTGTGCCTTTACTTCAACAAATTATTAAATGGAAAACATCTGCTCTCGAGACTGTCCTGATAAACTGCAGAAAAATAAAAACACAGTACATTTGTTCATTACTGTGATAGCAGGTTGCTTGAATAACCCATAAAGTGGTGCCAAAAAGATTACAAAAAAATTGTTAGTTATATAGGGAATAATTAAAGAGGTAGTATGCCTAGTTATTACAAGGATGGGATAGCATCTTACATCAAGGATCTGGGAAAAGTTCTGTGGTGAATGTGCACTCTTGCTTTATGTGTCTCTAAGGTACAATTTATTTGTCCAGTTCTGTTTTCATGCTAACTATGATGATATTTTCTTTCATTGAAAGTGTGTTTGTCTGTAGTTTAGCAGTAGATGCAGAGATAACAGACTGTGGTTGGTTCTTGTATTATTTTGTTATTGCAACTGCTTACAAGAATTAAGATCTTTGTGGAAGAACTCCATAAGCATGTTCAGTAAGTGCCAACTGATGCAATCATTTCAGAGCAAGCTGAAGTTAATCAGCATGATCAATATTTCCAGAGAGTATTTTATAAATACATACATATTGTAAATACACACACACACACATATTTAGAAAATGTATATCATTTTAAAAAATGTATATATTGTAAAAGTAACTCAGATGTCAGCCTGTATGTTGAACTCATCGTGTGTACATAAGTACATCTCTCTCTACAGTATATAAAATTCAACATCTGTCTGTCTGTATGTCTGTCCACTTTTCACAAGAGCACTATTTAACAGATTTAAATCGGGTTAATGTTGTGACTTTTCTCATCTTGCTAAAATTATATTTCGCTTGCAGGAGCAATATATTCGTGCTAATTCGAGACAGAGGCTGCAGGCCGAGGGGAGGGGTAAACGTGACGTCAGGAGTAAGGAGCCGGGCAGGGCCCTCCTCACTGTTCTGTTTCACTTCTAGGCGGGTAGAGCCGTGGGGGACGGCTAGTTAATTGTATATGAAGAAAACCTCACAAGCTAATGTATAATGTATATTGCCTAATATAGATGAATATAGTGATGAGATGCTCAGCAAATCAGAAGAGCATCACCACCATGGTGACACAGGTGGTGCTAAGAAAACAAAGAGGAACTGTGCACGGTGTGGGGAAACAGGTACAACTCTGGGGCAGAGACCCTACCGTGTGTGATGTGTGAGAAGTGAAGTTGGTTTAACCATGAGAGGGAAAGCGAAAGAAGCACATTGATAGGAATATTTCTTTATCACAATGTCTAAGGGTAGATGACCCAGAAAATTCTGGGGTCGCTGGTATTCTAGCAAGAAAGAGAGGATGGCAGCTGGAGAGAAGTTTGATGGGAACCTGACATATCAGACCCTGGCTGTCTGACCTATGTAATGATAATGACGAGATAGCAAAAGACAAGATCTCAAGCAGTGGACACTAGGACGAGGTTCCAATTATTAAGGATGTGGTCAGAGAGGACTGGCAGAAAGTTAGTACTGTTTTGCCCCTCTAGAGAATCCATGGCGTCTGGAGTCAAAAGGAGATATGAAGTGAAGAAGAAAGGGTCATGAAAGAAAGATACAGTAGAGAGTCAGAAACAGAGAGAGAAATACTGAGAGAAAGAACACTGTACTTCAATGACCAGTCTACTGTAAATTAGAAAAACTAAAGTTTACTCCAAGAACATCAGCAAAGCTATGGTATCAAATATGGCAAATATGAAAAGGTGCCCCAAGAAAGACATCAAATTTGCAGTGTCACCTGGAAAGACATCACCTATGTGTGCTATATATGTAAAGAAGGCAGAATACAAAAAGCAATGTATTTAGTTTTTCAAGTAGTAAGTCCCTCATTCTAAAATATTTTCTGAGTGACAAGATGACTCAAAATTAAAAAAATTAAAACTGCATTATAAAAATGGTTGTTAAATATGTAATTCCTATGAGGTTGTTCACACCTCCTGCTTTTATTGCTTTGTATGGGGAAATAGCCCACAAAGTTGGCACCTCCTTAAAAAGTAACAGTATTAGAGTTCTGGTACTGATATAGGTAAAAAGGAAAACGAATGCTCTTAAAAAACTTGATATAAAAATGGATGCTTATGCCAAATAATGCAATCATATTAGAGCAAGTTATATTTATAGTGATGGCATAAAGAAGTCAATGATACACAAGGAATTTCTTTAAATGGACAATGACATTGTGTTGGTAGCTATTTATATTGAGCCACTGTATTGAGTAGCCTTTACAGGTGATCAGCAACAAAGAACTAGAAATGTTTTATGTTAAATTGCCATCCTAATGTAGTCTAATGTTGGAGGAAGATGCCCTCACCTTTTGTAGTTCCTTCATCACTGTCATTACCTTCAGATACAGAAGAGGACCATATTTCAAAAAGGAACTAGATGAACAGGAGCAGTCAAAACATATTCGAATAAATTTAGAGGAGACTTTGAAAGCAGACCAACTAAAACATTCAATTTTAAGATAAACTTGCAGAAGGCAGTAAAATGAATTGTTAAAACTGATTTCACAGTGCAAATAAATGAAAAGGAGGCGATACTTACATACCCTGAATTGTGCAAAACACTGTTCTTATTTAAACATTTTTATAATCAATACCATTTCTCTGAATCATAAAGTCTGATGTGAGAGCAACAACAAGATTTAACTGATGTATTCCTCTTCCTTAGAACAAATTCATTTCAGTAATGTAACTTTTGTTCACTTGACCAAAAGATGTTCCTAGTATATTTATCCCGGTTTTGTAGCTATTGAGAACACTGTAGCTTTCCAAACCATTTATTAAATTTTAACAATAGTTTGAAGGAGACTTTCTATTTACCCTAAAATCTGGGATATAAAATAAATATTCACAAAATGCTATATCACTAGCATTCTTGTAAACACAATTCACTTCAAATCAGATTTTATTTGCATGGACATGTTGGTGTGTTTTAATATGGTGTCACTATAAAGGCTGTAGTTCTACTTAGGACTTCAGACTCAACTGCTGATGTCAGAGTTGAATATAACTTCACAGCCTTGCTTAGATCAAAGGTTTTTCTCTCTCTTTCATTACTTCCTAATTTATCATCTAGTTTAAAGTGGGTGAGTTGTAATATCAGATTAGAAAATTTAATGATGTTGTATAACTAATATAGTTGTAAAATATTACCGTATTGTCCTGCTTTTCAAAAACGTTATTTTAAATTATAAAAAACTGACAATATATAATGCTTATAGTACAGTTTTGTAATATTACAATATTGCAATGACTATACCACATTATATGTGCAATATATGAATAATAATTATCATAGTAATCAATCATTAATATATATTTAAACTATGATAATAATAATAATATAGTGGGATAAAGTATTGAAAGAAGAATGCTGCCCACAAAACTGCAGCAATCTGATAAATCTGTTTTCAATTTTTCAAAGAAGCCTTTTTGTGGTTGTGAATTTTGGAGTGACCCATACTTAATAGATTTACATAAGAAAATGTGCAAACTTCATAAAGACAGTGACTGGACAGTGAATTCAAACTCTGTTTCCTGAACTGTGAGCTCTGTAACCACTCTGTTAACTTGAAAAATACACAAGAATGGTCTGACACATTAATTTGATTTATATGAACAGTGATTTGACATGCTATATCAATATCTGAGGCTAAATCAAGACTTTAATGAACCACAGTATATTACATTTCACTTGCATTATGTATTTCAATAATCCTTCCATTTTTCTAAATCCAGGTTTTCCATTTCAGAATCGCTAGTTATCTTTTAGAACATAGAACATAAGAAATTTGACAAACAAGAGGAGACCATTCAGTCCATCAAGCTTGTTTGTTTAGCTAATAGCTAAGCTATCCCAATATCTCATCCAGATACTTCTTAAAGATTGTCAAAGTTTCTCTATCAATTACACATCTCAATAGTTTGTTCCAGATTCCCACAACTCTTTGAGCAAAGGAGTGCTTCCAGGTTTCAGGCCTAAATCTACTTCCCCTTAATTTTATTTACGTGATTTACTGTTAAGTTGAAAGAGTTCTTCTCAATCAGCTTTATCAATGCCTTTGAGGATTTTGAAGACCTGGTTTAGGTCCCCACATTGTCAGGTTTATTTCTCTGAGTCTGTCCAAGTATGTCATGTCCTGTAGTCCTGAGATGTGCCTCTACTCTCCACTGCCCAGCTTCAAGTGCTGCTTTGTCTCTCTTGAGGTGTAGCGACCAGAACTGCGCAAAGTGCGGTTACAGTCTAATGTAAATGTAAAACATTTTAAGTTCAAAAGTTTTTATAATGTAACTTAACTTTTTTTTGCCTTTTTAATAGCTTCTGCGTATTGCTTAGATGATGAAAATCTTGGGTCAATATAAACCCCTAAATCCTTTTTTAGAGATTGGACAGTGTCTCCCATCTTGTATTAATAATTGACATTCCTTTTGCTAACATGTAACACTTTGCACTTTTCTACATTAAACTGTACCTGGTAAGGTAAAAATGTTAATCACTTGGCACCTGTTCAACCAATAATCTTTTACCTTCTTAAAATTTGAAAAAACAGGGATATAAAAAGAAACAATAAAATCTACCAGAAGTAATATAACTGTTTAAAATATGTTTAAAAAAAACAAGTTATTTAAATTAGTACTATGCAGAAAAAGTGTGTTATTATGAAAAATCCAGAATGCACTTTGTAAGAACTAAGTGTAAGAACTGTTGACAGTAAGTCAAACTGCTGCTGGCTGGACTTCAAACTGCTGGTGCAATTTTTATTTCAAACTCACTTTGTGACCCTCACCAAGTCACCTGATTTACAAATTGAAATATATCATAATTTTGTAATGTACCTTAGGTAGAGGTGTCAACCGGGTATAAAATAATACTTCATCCACTCTTCAACCCACTGTGATCTATGTAGTGTTACAGAGCCTGTCACAGTTGCCATTTGTGACAAGGCAGGAACCGGAGTTGGATGAGACACCACTCCATTGATGGCATGATTATGCACTTTCCCGTTGTTCTTTAAATCTTTGGTTTGTTGCAAGAAAACTGGAATAACTAAAAGAACCTAGACATATAAGCAGATATAGCGCTAAGTGCACATTGTCAGTGACTGAGTAGGAATACAAACACAGCCACTTGAATTTATAAGGTAGCAGTACTAACGATGTTCTTGCCCCTTCATGCAAGTTCAGTTCAAATTCATTCAGTTCAAAGCTTAACATAATATTCTCAAACTGGTTTTGCCCAGTTTAATGTGGGGTCCATAGCCTGTCATGCTAGCATAGGGTACAAGGCAGGAAAGAGTGGTGAACAGGTTACTTGTCAATCACAAAGATCACAAACACCTATTCTGTTACTGACACAGGGATACTTTATAATTGGCAGTTAACCAACAGACTTCTCTGCCTTTCTGTTGGCCCTGGAATGACAGAAGGAAGTTTTTCTAGTGGTTAATATCCATCATCTGCAGAAAGGCATTAATAATGAGGATAATTGCTACTAACAAGCACTAATTATGCATGAAGAACACTTGTGCATTGAATTGTTGTTCATAAGGAATACCTTACTTTACAGCATTGATTTTCCAGCTGAATACTGTATGTGGCCATGGACGGTAGAGTGATGTCAAGGTATTGCTTAAAACCAATGGCCAACAAGCCAGTCCCAACCCAGGAACAACAATGCTCTTTCCACATGCTAGACATGTTGTATTCTGGCATGCAACCTAACCTAACATACATTTGGAACTCTGGCGGGAACCCATAACAGGGAGCATGCATAAATATTCCCATATCAGTTAACCGAAACATGCTGCAAATCTTTGAAACTTAGGTGAAAATGTTAGAGAAAAATGATAGGGTATAGGAGAACATGCAAACTTCACAAAGAGTGGGTTATGACCTGAACAGGCATCACTGTGCTCATCATACACTTAATTTTAAAAAGCTGATTGCATTTTGACTTATGCATACAAACTAAGGCATATGATTTTTCTGTTTAAAGTTTGCTTTTACTTTTTATGATTTTCTTACTCTTACATTTTTATTGATCATCTTTTACTGTAAATACTTATGTTATCTATCTATCTATCTATCTATCTATCTATCTATCTATCTATCTATCTATCTATCTATCTATCTGTCCTTATTGTTGCCATTGATAATTCAGCATGAAAATTACAGAATTGCGGTAAGGTCACTAATTTCAGGAAGTAATTCGTAACAGATGATATTGTACAAAACAACCAGGATGGGATCAAGTGTTAATCTGCACGTTTTGCCAAGAGATTGAACATTTTTACAGCATCCTGTGCAGATAAAATGCCAGCGATACTTTCCCACACTGTATACAATTTACATAAATCCTTCCCATAGAGAGTTAATGTAGTGTAGCACAGGAAAAAAGTCGTAATTATGGTGGTACTTCTTTGTAATGACCTCTTCACGCAGCAGTACTAAATGCCTAATTATGGCAATTTTGGTGTAGACCGCGATAGCATGAGTGCATTTTTCACACTACACTAGCACGCACAGAATCATTAGTGATAGACTGTTGAGTGCAAAACCAGCATAAGATTAGGTCCTGACTGAATTAGCAGCCATTTCTGGAAATGACAAGGGCTTTACGTGCCTCTAAAATTTTATGTTGGGTGAGCAATGTTCGTTCATAGTGTTTTTAGCTAGATGTGCTAAGAAGTCTGAGGAGTAAAATGCAATTCTGCCAAATTAAAGGCCTTTCCTTGTTTCTAGTTTTGAAGCCTTTCATCTCACATTCCCTTCTAAATAAGGCTTCCTTCATTCCATGAGGATTATGCAACCAACACATAAAACAGATCCAACCCAAATGTAGGGAAAAAGAACCAGACTCAGTTGATAAGAAGCACAATGGTATACAAATCTTTGACGAAATCATAAAATGAAATACTTAGCTCATTCCCTCTTAGAAGCTGATTTAAAACTCATCTACCCCTCGGCTCTGAGATGCATTTGAGGCTTGCACTTGTAATCAAAACACTGTGTTATTTCCTTACAGGACTGTTGTCATACCCATTGCTGCAGAGTTTAATCCAGATGTGGTCCTGGTGTCAGCTGGATTTGATGCAGTAGAAGGTCATGACCCACCACTGGGTGGGTACAAAGTCACAGCCAAATGTAAGTCACAAGTGTTTTTTTGTTTTTGGTTTTTTTTTGTCTTCCAGGCAGAATAGCTTACTCATGGCAGAAACAGGTTACAGTGTTGCCAAGTATGACCAGTAATGTACTTTGTATAAGTATTGAGGCTAAGGTGTGTATGCATGTCAAACATTTCCATACTGTGTCATTTTATGATGAATTGGATACAATTGTCTCTGCAGCACTAACTTAAGTTCCAGTCTAGTATATTTGCCAGATCAATACAATTTATTTAAGAAGCACAGATCTTAGCAAATCATTTGATGACAGTTGCAGATGACTGACTCAGTACTTTAAGGCTAGTGAAAGTGTTAATGAATATTTCATGTATTTGTTAGGATGTATCTGAAATATCATTATTCAAAATATTGTGACCAAGCACCATGATAATATTTAAAATTGAACTCTGTCATTAATTAAAAGTTATTCATTTGAAGGACATGTGGTAAAGACCAACAGCTGAAAACAGATTTTAATAAACAAATGTCCTTAAACTTAACAGAAAATACTGTATACATATTCAGTTTATTAAAATCACTTTACTAACAAATCAATAATATTAGATATTGATGCACACCAGAGTGTTCCATTTCAGCACTTTGCTAGGAAAATGGCTTCACACAATATTAAGTATTTACCTCTTTGTTGTGTAATAAACTTTTACATTTACTTATTTGTCTCAGTATATTACTGTTACTGAAAGTGTTAATAAATACTTAATCTGTTTGTTAAGATATATCTGAAATATCACCATTCAAAATACTGCAGCCAAGCATCATGCTAATATTTAAAATAAATCTCTTTCATGAGTACTTATTCATTTGAAGGACATGGGATAAAGGCCAAGTGCATAATACTACATACATTAACAGCTGAAAACAAGTTTCAATTAAAAAATGTATTCAAACTTACAACAAAATATTCAGATTTTTTTTTTCTAACCAAACTAGCATAATACAGTTATGCACACCAGAATGCCTTATTTAAGCACTTTGCTTGAAAAACGACCCCACACATTATATAGTACAGTACTTACCTCTTAATTGTGAATAAACATTTATATATTCGGCTGCTGCTTTTATACAGGACAATTTCTAACATCTGAGATTCAATTGGTTACATTTCTTTTGTCTTTCCCTTTGGGGCACAGGCAGATGATGAAGTGTCTTGTTCATGGTCATACAGTGTCAGTATCAGGATTTGAACCCTTGACCTCAGGGTTTTGTGTCAATAGCCTTAAACACCATGCCACACTACTTGCTAATAAAACTGTGCCCTGATATTTCTGAAAACCCCCTGACAGTCATCTTTAGCTCAGTGTCTAAAAAGAAAATTTCTTCCACACCATAATGAAAATTTTTATATTAAAGTTTTCAGCAAACTCTAAATGATATATTTTGCATTATTTTTAATACTTTCAAATGTACACATTTTTATTTTTGGTACATTTTTACCCAAAATCTGTCTTTTATTTATTTTCTATACTGTCCTTCTTGTGATATTTAAGATATTGACAGTGATTTCCTGTGACTCTGAACCTGAATTAACAGGGTGAATGGATGACTGTTTTGTTAGCACATCTTTTTTGTCACTTTTATACAGACTAAAATATTGATAAATTAACATAAAATGTATGGAAACATTAAGCATAAATCAATCAGGTTTCAACATTAAACCTAATTTCTTTACCACTACTGGCCTTTCCTACTTGGTTAGAGTAAATTATATTTTAAAGAATATGAGCTGCTGGTATAACTAATGGCAATTGCTCACTCTACTAAAATGATAGACGGTAAGGCTGGTGACGCACACAATACAACCCAGGATTTAGTGGATATGAAAATTTTGATGAAGTTTTTTATGAAAAATAGCATGTCGACATAATAGACAGAACTGTCTCATCTTTTATATTCTTGGCTTCACATCCTGGCCCAGTTGCTGTCTATGTGGAGATTGTACATTTTACTTGTATTCTCAGAGATTCTCATTTCCAAAAGATATGGTAATTTGGTTGATTGGTAACTTTAATGTAGACTTGGGTGAATGTGCATTGAATTGTGTGTGAGTGTTACCTGAAAGAGCCCCACAGATGCAATGTTTGCTCTGAGGGTGTTGATGGAGAAGTATAGAGAAGGCCAGAAGGAGTTGCACTGCGTCTTTGTGGACCTGGAGAAAGCATATGACAGGGTGCCTCAAGAGGAGTTGTGGTATTGTACAGTATGAGGAAGTCGGGAGTGGCAGAGAAGTATGTAAGAGTTGTACAGGATGTGTATGAGGGAAGTGTGACAGTGGTGAGGTCTGCGGTAGGAGTGACAGATGCATTCAAGTTGGAGGTGGGATTACATCAGGGATCGACTATGAGCCCTTTCTTATTTGCAATGATGATGGACAGGTTGACAGACGAGGTTAGACAAGAGTCCCCGTGGACTATGATGTTTGCTGATGACATTGTGAACTGTAGTAATAGTAGGGAGTAGGTTGAGGAGGCCCTGGAGAGCTGGAGATATGCTCTAGAGAGGAGAGGAATGAAGGTCAGTAGGAACAAGACAGAATACATGTGTGTAAATGAGAGGGTGGTCAGTAGAATGGTGAGGATGCAGGGAGTAGAATTGGCGAGAGTGGATGAGTTTAAATACTTGGGATCAACAGTACAGTGTAATGGGGATTGTGGAAGAGAGGTGAAAAAGAGAGTGCAGGCAGGGTGGAATGGGTGGAGAACAGTGTCAGGAATGATTTGTGACAGACGGATATCAGCAAGAGTGAAAGGGAAGGTCTACAGGACGGTAGTGAGACCAGCTATGTTATATGAGTTGGAGATGGTGGATCTGACCAGAAAGCAGGAGACAGAGCTGGAGGTGGCAGAGTTAAAGATGATAAGATTTGCATTGGGTGTGACAAGGATGGACAGGATTAGAAATCAGTACATTAGAGGGTCAGCTCAAGGTTGGACAGTTGGAAGACAAAGTCAGAGAGGCGAGATTGTGTTGATTTGGACATGTGCAGAGTAGAGATGCTGAGTATATTGGAAGAAGGATACTAAGGATAGCGCTGCCAGGCGATACATCAGGTGATGGGTGTAACAGAACAAGATGCAGAGGACAGAAAGATTTGGAAGAAGATGATCCGCTGTGGCAACCCCTAACAGGAGCGGCCGAAAGAAGAAGTACCTTGGGATGACTTTGACTGGATTATCTTGTGCCCAGTGCTGCCAGGTACTGGTTCTCCATGATTGTTTATAGAATAGATGGGTTATGCAAAATAGATCGAAGGATGAATAAGTGGGTAGAAGGATTGGCTTAGTGAGTAAAGGACCAGCTTCATTGTTTGCAGATCTTAACTGAGTTCTGAGAGAGGCTTACGCGTTTAATTTGTACTTGAACACTTACTCCAGGGACTCTTACAATCTTAACGTTATAAAATGGGCTGTCAATATTAAATTAGCACAGTGTGAGGAGCATTGTTGTGGCTTCTGCCTTTCGCCCCAGTGCTGCTAGAACAGTCTCTGATTCTACTTATTCTTGAACCGTGAAAACAATTTAAAAAATAATTAGAATGAGAGTTTGAATTTCAAAACTTTGTTGAAATGGTCACTAAACAAAGACAGTGATAAACAAGCTTCCATTGTTCTTCTGTCTGCATATCAAACACAACATTTGCTTTCGCTAAACTGGCATGTACAAGTAGGGTCAAAATTGTCATATCCTTGAATTTGCTAAATAACATGCAAAATTTCGTCACTCTCTGAATCCATTGGCCCAAATTTAGGAACAGTTTCTGTCTATATGCTGTATATTTCCTCCTTGTGGCATATAGTGTTGTACAAATTTGAAAAGAAAAGACTATTTGGTGTGAGTTTAGTGTGATAACTAAAGCAGTTTTAACAATTTTATACAATTTAATTAACCAGAGATACTATAATAAAATGCATGTAGCTTAATTTTGTATTGCTTTTAAGAACAATTAAAGATTAGGTAAATTTAATTTTTGTAGTCAAAAATCAAGAATTTGGACCAGTTTTCTTCCCTCCGATTTAATTGCTTAGTGATAATCTGTTACAAAGTTATTTTAGGTTTTCTTTTGAGTACAGATTAGTTTCTCCAGTAACTAATCTCACAGGATTCACTTTGGCCAGCAGTCCTACTACATGCACTTCAGAAAAGGTCATCCACCTGAAGCTAAGCATGTTTGGGCCCAGCCAGTACTTGGGTTACTGCTGGAAGAGGTGTTGGTGAGGCCAGAAAAAACCTACCCTCTGGTCTGAATGTGAATCCCAATACTCCAGTGCAGTGGCGGGTACACAATGTGCTGTAAAAATGATGAGACGTAAAGCTGAGGTCCCAACACTGTGTGGTCATTAAAGATCCCTGGGCATCCTTTGTAAACAGTAGGGAGTATTCCAATGTCCTGGACTACATTGTCCACCATGGCCTGGTCATTCTGGCCCACTAATCATCCCCTATCTCTGATTGACTATTTCACATCTCCTCACCACCTAACAGCTAATGTGTGGTGAGAGTACTTGCGCAAAAATGTCTGCCAGCGCATCATCCTGGTGGATGCTGAACATTAGTGGTGGTTGAAAAGGCTCCCTACTCACAGTGTAAGGTGCTTTGAGTATCTTAAAAAGTGCTATATAAATGTGATGAATTATTATAATTATTACTTTATGCTTGTGTCCTCAATACTAGACCTTTGCTTGACTTTATCAACAAAAAGTTTTTTTTTTTTGTTAATTTATGTTCCAGATATTATTTTCTGATGTGTTCTTGGTTTTGGGATTGCTCTTAGAATGTTTTAGTCATTACGCATTTATTCCCCTGTAATTTTTTTGTTAGGGAAATGTCATGTGTTGCCTATTGTTTAGGGAGGAAAGGCAGCTCAAAATGCTTCTCCTGCCAAAAAAGTGACAATCAATTAAATACATTAAAGAATTTTTTCTTCTTTTAATTCATTGGGTTTAAAGAGCATGCACCTGAAGGATGTAATCTAAGTAGTAGTAAAGATCAATGTCACATAAAGCATAAAATAATCTCTGAGCTGTTCCTAGCAGAGTATTACAGATTGCATATTTTTTATGCTGTTTGTTTCCATAACATTAACACTTAGCAATAATACACTCGCTGGTCACCTTCAAAAATATTCTGGTAGTCTTTTATACCACCTTGATGATTTAATGTGATCCTGAGTTATGATGGTTATCGTTTATCATAAAGTTTTTGTTTATTTAATGATTAGACTTATTTTCACACCAAAATGTATTGTTTACATAGTGAATCATGAGAGTTGTGGTTGAACCTTACTTTGGTAGCACTGGGTGAAGGTAGGAAGCAACTGCTAATTTTCTGCCAGTCCTTTACAGAGCAGTCATACACAATCCCATACTCTCAAACTTAGCCACTCACTCTCATACTTGGCCAGTTTAAATAAGCTGATTATAAGACACGCACATATCTTTTGAATATGAAGTGATACCAGAGTACACAGGGAGATAATTCAAACTTCTCATCAACTGAGACCAGGCCAGGAATCAAACTTTTTCCTCTGGAGCAATGAAGCAGTAGCACTAATTGCACTGTCTTGTCTCTCACTTTATTAAATAGTCACTTTCAAAGAAGTACTCAAATGTATGCCAAGAACTCGTTCAGGATTATTCTGATCCAACATCTGGTCATTTTTGGATGCCTCATATTTGATATTTTTGTTTTATTAGAATTTATTATTATGTTTCAAATGTCATCATGTCACTATTTATTTGTATGTATTCTGAATATTTTTCTGGATATGTATTGAGGGTATTCCTCATTATTTTTATGGGCATCGCCTTCAGGTACAATGTCCCTTGGTACCATATGATCCAACTTTAAGCTTGATGTTATCACATCACCATTTTAAAAGATATTGGCGCATACAATTCTTCATATGAATTTTGGACTGAAATTCAGAAACCTATAAAGAGTAGTCAAGATAGGGACAGGATAAGAGACAGGCTTTAGGAATTTTGGCTTTGTTTTTCACTTGACTTCAAAGTGTGGTTTTGCTTTGGCTCTAGTGTTTGGTTTGATAGAATATAATGTTCACTGATCTCTTTCTGGCTTATATGTATTCTTTGGCTTATCCCTCAAAAATCCATTAATTTCCTTGTCATATTTTTTAAAATCTCAATCTCCTTAATAGTCCATTTAGATTTTCCATCTCTACAAAATGTTCTTTTACAATTGTGAAAACAATGTAATTATTTCATCCGTATATGTATCCGTATCCATCCATCCAATTTTTATAAACACAACCCCGGACCAGGGTGACACGGTCACTAATCCAGATCTGGATTCCAGAGAAACGGGAGCCTATTCCAACAGGCACCAGGTACAATGTAAGAACAATCAATGAGCTTGTCACCAGCCCATCACAGGTTGAACACACATCTGTAGCCAGTTTAGTATTACCAATCCACCTAACCTGCATGTCTTAGGGCTCTAAGAGAAAACTGGAACAATAGATGGAATCTCACCCAGACATGATGAGAACAAGCAAATCTTACACATGGAACATGAATCTCAATCTCCTTGTTCAGAGGCAGCAGCACTACCAGTATTCCATAGTATCCTTCTTTATAAATTGGGACCATAGATACATCCTGGTGTCTGTTGTGATCATTACATTCTTTAATTTTGAAAATGAATAAGAGGAATTAAATCTCTCTGAGTCCACAGAAATATAGTCAGCCTTTCTTTACTGAATATCTCTGCTGTACCTAATAGAGCAGAACTTTTCAAATGTTGGCATCTTAACCATCCAATTTATTCTACGTCTGTTGATTGCACCACACTTAAAACCATTCTCCCCAAGTGCTACATCTAATTCATAATCCTTCGTTATAAAGCTAAAGTGTTCTTAAGTGCTGATAATTCAATATTAATTGAATTTGTAAGGTTTATATTTGTGAGTATGTACCAAGTAGCCTGTATGCAAAATATACGCCTAGAGTCAAATGGTTTAAAATATAGCTGGTCTGTTGAGATGTTTTACTAAGATTGATGAAATATAATGTAGATGGATCTTTTTGCATAGGCTCTCATTCAGTTTTTAAGAATTTAATGAAAACTATTTTACCCAGAGGCAAATATCTATAACCTTCGATTATGCAATTCTCAATATTTAATCTTTGTGTATGGCCATCCTTTTAGTCACTGGCACATTAGGGGCAACATAACTAGCGAAGGCTAGAGATGTGGGTAGTGTGAATATTTTTTATTGGCATTTCATTGTGTGCAGCAGTTTGATAATATTCTTTAAAAATATAGCAACCTTCTGAATCTCTGTCTGGCTGGGTTAAAAAAATATATACTATTTATATTTCTTTTCAATGATTCTAAACCATTTCTTTTAACTAGTCATCAGTAATGCTATTCCAAATTTCATCCATCCATTGTTTGATAATATTAGGTACAAGACGTAAAAATGAAAGGCACAAAAGATTCCTGTTGTGTCCTGAATAGCAGAGGAAATTCTTCTCTGCAGTTTTTCAACCAAACGTGCCCTCAAAGTCATAAAAAATGGAAATGAGGCATTACAATACAAATTGATGGATGATACAATTGTGTTATTTCAAAATCATTAGGGAACACTGAAAGCACCTGTATACATACTGTGGATGTGCACGCACACACACACACACACAAACATACTGTATATATATATATATATATATATATATATATATATATATATATATATATATATATATATACACAGTATATGTACTTTCCTTTCTTTCAGAATGTTCTTCGGAATCAGTGGTAGACTCATTGAAAATTCACAACACCATCAAAACCTTACTGATCTGTTGTCCTAAACTTTTACAAAACAAACACCCCTTATCTGTAACAGTATTCTCACATTAAGATTTCACAACCATGGACTTCAAAAGCTCACCACAAAGAAGGTTAGAGATGCAATAACCTCATATAGTGGTATGCTGTCTTGATAGGGACAGACAGGGTGAAGGTGAGGCGTCTCTTATGTTTGTTGTTGTGTGTTTTAGCCACATGGGGTGATTAGTGACCATCTGTTTTTCGGTTCGTTAAGCCAGGTTCCTTTTTTAATGTCATGCTGTTTGATTCCATAAAAGGCTACCTAAACTTAAAACCAAAAACTTTAATAATGTTCTGATAACATTTCATTTTTAATGGCACCTAAGGTATTGATGTAAAAGAAGTCTACATGTATTGTTGTGATTGGGAAACAATAGTAAAAATTATTTTATTTACTTCATTGTTCAGAGTATATTAAAAATGTACCTTAGCCTTTTAAGTTATTACATTAAAACCGTATACTTTATTTATGGCAATGAATGTCATTTAAATTATGTACTTAGCTTATTTTCAACAAAGTATGATTTGACAAAAAATTATAATGAATACATTTTAAAAATTTGTGTCATCTTTATTTAAAAAAATAGATTGCAGAAGCACATACTTTACTTCTTGTAACTGAAAAAGAAAAAAATGCTATTGTTTATCAAAAAACTAAATATGCAGCACATTTCTCATAATGCTGAGTGTATTTCACCATTTTATTCTCATACAAATAGTTTATTCGGCAAATCTGATCAGTCGGATGGGTATAGTGATTTACATGAGTACATCTACATCAAGGAGAAAAGGCTTTTATGGATTTGAACTCTTATCATTGAGAAATAAGCAGGGAATAATGTGAATAAAGGTGATGAGAAATAAATGGGTTTCAGGAATCCAACATATGCTTGCAATAAAAACAAAGCTGCATGAAACAGTTTCAGCTCACGGAAGTGCACTACAGAGATTTAAAGTAAAAATAGAAAGAGATCACAAAGCAAGGCAAAAAGAAGGAAAGTGTGGAGCTAAAAGAGTGACCAGAAAATAAAGTTTTTGACATGTTAAAGCGTTCCAGTGTTTTTAATAGGAATAATTCCTCTATTTCGGTAAGTGTTAAAGAGATGGAAAGCTTGAAAAGGCTGAACTGTTCCTTAACTGCTTGATTGAAGGCAAGTTTTAAAATTTCATAAGTAGTGTTCTTTTCGTATTACAACAGAAAACATGTAAAGTGGCATTTCAGCTATACATTCTATTATGTTTGTGTGAGTCCATACTTTCTCATTGTGAGTGCTAATGCCTGCCTTTTTATGCATATATCTCCAGATACCATATTAAATGTGAAATTATTTATTTTTATGAAGATGTTCCTTATTTATACCTAATCTACAAATATGTTTTTATCATAATATTAATTTATTCAATTAAACTTAAACCTGCAAAGAATACAATTGCAAAGCATCCATACTAAGTATCTTTGGTACTGTACATTTATATTAGGTATCAAAGCAAAACTGTCCATATTATGTGTAAATGTTTTAATTCAATTTACAATATCACAAGAGAAAACTTTAATAACTATCATGTAACAGTATTAACCAGTGGTATTGAGGTATTTCCTTTTCTTAAATAAATGCATGCAAAAACAGTCAGTATGTAATATTAAAAGATGTTTCTATTTTTGGATTGGATGGATGTTTTCGCATTTCTTGACACTGCATCACTTAGAACAACCTCAAGATATTCTGTTGCACCCTCCATTGATTCTATCATCTTTTAGCCATGAGAATAAATGGGATGTCTTCGATAAAGTAGGTATCCTGGGTATTACTTAACAACCTAAGTGAAATACAAAACCACACTTATTATCCTGCTTTGAACTTGATTTACCACAAAGGCTTCAAACTGCTTGTTTCCATGTTTTGCTAGGTGGTGCCAGCACCCTAGTGCTAGTTAAAAGGAGATAAGTCTACCTTAAGTGTTCCATAAAAGGGCAGATAATCTGTATAGTTCCTAATCAATATCCTGTGGAGTTAAGTGTACAGACGTCCCCAGGGGGCTTCAGAATTAACAGTTAATTTTTAGTGAGTAAGTTGTTGTTGTTCCAGGTAATAAAGTTAAGGGGTATACTAAGTTTCTGGCCTTTGAAGGACTTCAGTGCTGTAATTAAATATATTTGAATATGCATTATTTCCTTAAAAATGTGCATGCTTTAAGTTTTTATTTCTTTTGTGTATTATTCCCTTTTGTCACCCACATTCCAGCAATTCATAGTAAACATAATTATTTTCAAGGGTCTACATTACTGAGATATGTGGAGATAAATTCATGTACATTTTAACGATGTGTTGAAAGAGGCCTGCTACACATTTTACTGTTTAGCATAAATATTTCATCCTTTCCCCATACAGTGCATTTCATATTCTTAAAGGGCAGTAGTTTAATTACAGAATACATGTGTAGTCTTATTTTTATTTTCAAATGGCAGAAAAACACAGGAAGGAGTCTGACAACTAATCTTTTTAAATGCAATATGGCATTACCGTCAAAAAGTTACAGAAATGTGTACCCTCTGAAGTTTCAATTTTTTAGTCTTCATTTATGTAGTAGTGAAATAGTTTAAATTAAATTTCATATCTTAAACCCGAGGTCATCTGGGAAGATGAAAGTGAAAAAGCAAAACAATTACATTGTTTAAGTACAATACCACTGCCTTAAAGTCAGTATCTTTTTACGCACTAATTTTGCCTTATTTATGTTTCTGGTACTTCATATCTATAGGTAATATAAATCCTTAAAACAAACTGGTAGTGTTTAGGTGCTTTAGTGTTATTATATTCCAAATTCAGAATTGTGTTGCTGGGGAACATTGAAAGACCAGATTAGAAATGTTTTACATAGAACATTAAATAATCATTCCAAGTAAATTATTTTTTCTTACCTAAGAAATAACATTTTTCCTCTAGTTCTTGAATCTTTGTGACTGTGAAAGAACTCTTAAGTAAATAATTTAGATTTTTTCACAACTGGGCCAAACATAGATAAAGTAACAGAAAGCAAAATTAATGAAACAAAATGCACTTAATTGCACGTAAAAAGTATGCCTACCTAGCCAAACTCCACACAAGTGCTCAACTTACAATTCTATTCTGTGATCAAAGAAAACAACACTTTAAGCATAAAATCAGCAAATGTTAAATGGTTCGTCAGTTTTGTTTGAATACCGATGGGATGTATGCGGCTTCATTCAAAACATTATTTATTTATGAGTCTACAAATGCAGCTATTTGATTTCTGAAGGTGTCAGAATTTATTGAAAACACTTGTGAATCTACTGCATGGTTCTTGTTTTCCAAATTACTATCATTTACTTGTTTACGCAACAACCTGCTCTTTCCAACTTTCCCCTTCACATCTACAATTGCTTTCATTTGGACTGAAATATTTTCCGCAGTCTGCTGAATATCTTGCACTGCTTGAATATTTATGCTGTGAATATATAAAATGCTTCACTCATCTGGAAATGTTTAACATCACAAGTGCCCTTGTGGAGAAAAAGCACATTCCTTTAGATATGTATATCCATCAAATCTGCTCCTACTGTACAACGTACCTTGAAAGAGGTGAAAAACATTCCCCCATTTCACCCAGAAGGTGATAGATTCTCTGATGGATATCATCAACCGACTATGAGGTCACTGTAATTTCTTAAACAGCTATAATTACTTAGGCAGCTTACACCCAGCTGTTTTCAGGAAGTTGTATTTTACTGGATTGGAAGTATTATTTAGAAGTGAAAGATTCAAAGTTTTTTTTTTTTTAATAGAGCTAAGTTCGCAATGAGATGAAGTTGCCTTTGTATCCAGTCTCATTTTAATTAGCGCTAATACTTTATGATTTACTGAATTATAATATACTTACTGTAATTAAATCATTAAAATCAATAACATATGTTGATATATTGGAAAAAAATGCCATTATATTTCTTATATCTGGAAACTGTAGGCCAGGTCTCATTTGCATATTTTAAAAAATAATTTCTGTAATTAACTATCTTCCTCCCTTAAAAATCAGAGGGTGACATGTTAAGAAAACTGTGAAGTTCATATTGAAACCCTTAAGTATTAAACAACTAATTTTCAGATAGTTCAACTTATTTTTTTAACCAGACTAAAACCTTAAGATCTCTGTTACAGTACGTGTAGTTAAAGAGCACCACATCTTGAAGATGGCTGCTACTGTTCTCTGACCTACAGAGCTTGTTTTCTAGTGCTTTTTAAAACTCTTTTACATTGTGTAACCTGCGAAAGTCATGACAGCAGTAGAAGCATGGCACTCTTGTAATAATTAAAAAATACTAAGCAAATCTGATTCAGAAGTTAAACATATACAGTATGTTAATGAGACAGCGGGTCAAAACTTATATGTACCTATTATTTTGCAACTTATGTATAATATATGTACTGTATAATCGGTGGCAGTAATGGCATGTTTTTATGGAAACCTACCCAAACCACTTACAAGTCTGACCACTTGACTTATACTCCTTATTGAAATGTTTTTTTCTGTAAGAAAAAGCCAAATATTGTAGATGTACAGTATACTGTACTGGACTTATCAGTTCTGTTTAATGATGTATTCAGAAAGCAATTGTCTTTGCACAGTGATTTTTAACTCTTTTATGTATGGTGGAAACATTCCCTGTGTAAGCATTTTAAGGCAGTTTATTTGAGAGGTGAGATGTCTTAATTTTGGTTTAAAAATGAATAATACATTTAAATGAATTTACAGTATTTACATAGCTGAAATGTTATAGTTTACACAAATAGAATATCAATGATATTTGAGTACATCTCTGATTTGTGTGTGCCACTTACTTTCTGTTTCCTCACGAAAAATCAGAGGGTGACATTGTCTTACAAAATCCATACAAGATAAAGAGAATAATTTAAGAAATGATTTAAGCTAGTTTAGCTTATTTATTTATTTGAATGGGCAAGAACTGTTCAAATACTTATTATTAGTTTCTCTAATTACTATAGGCAAAAACCCATACAATAAAAGTTATGTTTTATATTATTAGCAGTTATTTATGTTACTTTATATACTGTGTGTAAAAGTTAAACTTGATGGAAAAATATTCTGAACTTTCCAATTAATTAAAAGGATTTTCACATTCTCCTGTGAAGTATTCTTTGTAAGTAGTAATGTGTTACTTTTTCTTGACTCACTCAATACACAGAAGCTTCAGACTTCAAATTAAATGTGTTTGAAATACTTATTAGCTTGAAAAGTAATCAGCCTGCTTCACTAAACTTTTTATAAACATGTGTCTACCCATGAAATAGAAGAACTTAATGTACTTTGCTGGACATGCTTCGAAAACATTAAGCAATAAGGAATAAGTAACCCTTTATTTTTATACTGAGTGTTAATAAAATACAATTAAAACAAAAAAGTGACTTCTCGAAAGTATAACATGCAATTACCACACTAAATACGCCTGGTATACCTATTCATTGAAAGTATAAAAGATTGGTGAAAGGTTAAAAAAAATAATAATAATTATTCATAGATTTTTTGATACTGTTATATTTACTATGGTTTTTGCACTCTTTTTCTTATTTATTTTTTTATTAATTATTTATATGTCCAGTGTTGATAACAGGAGTTACTTACATACTGTACATACAAATAAACTGTAATAAAAGATATTCAAATTTTAGTTGTTTATCCATCAGTTTTGGCGTAAATATTCTGGAAAGGTAAATAAGTCATGTTTTTAATATGCCTATGGCTTGAAATTATTTTTATGTATTATAAAACTTTATATACCACAAGCTCAGCAAAGCAAACTTACTACCAATATGTGCTATGTGATTGCGTGAGATGTTTTTACAAACTGAAAATCTGGCTGAAAATAAAAAAGTAAAATTATGTGACTTAACTGCATTGTAAAGTTTCAACCCAAGGAATGAGTCATTTAATTGGCTTAATGAGAAGTGATTTTTTTTAGAATCATTGACATATGAGTAACAGTCATGGTTAAGCTGTAAAAATAATATTATAATTAATAGTATGAATAGATACTGCATATAGATTTTTAATTAAGTGTATGACAGTGAAACTAAGTAAACACATACCTTCATAACTGTATATAGCTAGTTAATACTACATATTATAGACAGTTAATACTACATATTATAGTTTCTTCAATTCAGTTTTTCTCATTCAAATATTTTTCCTGCTTGCCTGCTTTACCACACTATAAAAACTATCTATCTATCTATCTATCTATCTATCTATCTATCTATCTATCTATCTATCTATCTATCTATTCTGCTTAGTATTTTTTATCTTTTTATTTATGGAATCTTTTTATCATTAAAATAATCACCATATTGTAATTATTCTAATTATTACAATATATTACATGCCATATTGGTCTCTGTAGCACTGGAAGTTGGGAGTTTAACAACTGCTGTGCATGACTATTAGGCTCTGAATACTCCATAGCCATGTGACTTGCTGTTAACATTGGCAAATCCAGAGATTCAACAGTTAAACATAACATAAGAAATTTGTTTAATCCAATTCAGCGTTTCACAATCTTTTATATATTTGTCTATCATGTCCAGTTTCATCTGCTACTCTGCTACAGTACAAGCTCTTCCCTGAGTTGTACATTTGCTCTTGTCCTTCTTTTGGACATTCAAGCTTACTACAGGGAGGGTTGCTGAAATAGCCAAGTAGCCGAAAAGCCAATGTGGCAAAAACAGTAAATGCTGTAGATTAAGGCAAAATTTTAAGCAAAACAGTAATAAAAGATCACAATATAAAAACACACCAAAAAAGCAGTATCAAAAATCTTTAAAACATGAGTAAACTCAGTCAGGTTTAAGACACATTAAACAAGAGAAACATATTAATGCTTACTGAATTCAATAAGACTGTTTCAAAACATTTAAAGAGATGACTTAGATTAGCTTAAGTTCACAGTGAATCAACTGCAATGACAAAAAAACCCTTAGTTATTTTATATAGATATATATACAATATAAATACACACACAGTATCATAGCATGCAAAGCAGATGTTTATGAGAGAGTACTGAATATGGGGTTCATCCTCCCTTCCTCTCTCTCTCTCTATCTCTCTCAGAGAATGTTACAAATAACACATTGCAATTAAAAAGGACATATTTTCTTTGATAAACCTTTGAAAAATATAGTTTATGCATATTAAATATATCATACAGACCTTGGATCTAAAATTACTCATATAAATATAAATCTTAAACATAATGTTGATATCAAAAGATGTATATGAAAAGCAATATGTTCTTTTGACTTAATTTGCTTTTGCATTATCTGAGGCTTTTAAGATTTCTTTTTGCAAACAAAATAAAATGTAAAACACATTCTAATTCTTTTATTCTTTATCTGTCCTTTACACATGTTTGATGGAGTTGTCTTCATCTTGAGAAAATTAAAATAATTATTACATTGAAAATTGAATAATTGCTGCTAGCTGATTACAACATATAAATGTAAAATAAAAATAGCTCAGTAATTTTAAAATTAATTAATTTTTATTTTCACTTGTTTATTGTCATCAGGTTCAGAATCTTAACCCACTTTCTGTCATAGTGTTTATTTGTATATTCGCCCAATGTCTGCATACATTTACCATAGTACTCTTGTTCCATTGTGGTATCCCAAAGATGGTTATGCTAGTGAGCAATGTAAGCGAGCATCGATATATGCTTGAATGTCCACTGTGATCAGGGCTGGATCAAAGAGGGCGGGGGGCCCACATTTTTGGGGGATAAGTGCACATCAACTTCTTGGTCTCAAAGACGCACAGAGTAAATGAAGTGACTACTGCAGAGTTTTAGCTTTAAAATAATGGCAAAATTCTGAAGAACAGAAAATAATTTTGACTCTCTGAAATTATGAAGAGAAAACGTATGTTGTATCAAAATTTATATCTTCATTTAGACATTGCTGCACAGATAACAAGTGATCAAGTAACCATCGCAAACCAAGGTTGGAAGAGACAACTATAGATCATTAATACATATACCTAAAAAAGGAGGACTATCGAATACTGCATAGGCCATTCTGTGTATTAAGACAGATACATGTTTGCTTTTCAAAAGTGTGCATTTCTGGATTTCTTTACAACAAAGTGTTTGATCAGATTACTAAAATCCAGTTTCCAAACCGGATCACTCTCAATTAATATCAGAGTCAAATGATTCAGTCCATCCTGTCTCATTGTGTATGTGAGCTTCTTCTTCACTATACTGGGAATGGAGAAAGAGCAATCACTGTTTGCATTTGAGATGGGCAATGTCAGGTAAAGCCTGAAAGCAACATCTACGTTGTACATTTGGGCTGATTTTTTTCTCTAAGAGACTAAAAACAGATGAGCAGATGAAATGCCTTTAGTGCTTATGCATTCTCTGAACTGGACAATTTGCTAACCATTGTGCCACCATGCCTTGAACAACAAAATACGCAGATGGAGCAATAACCACAGACAAAATACCAAAAATGGCCACAGACCAGCAATAAATGAAAATATCTCTTTCTGTTTGTCTCCCAAGCTGCTGTCACTTGTAACATCCAGTGAAGCAAGGGATCAGCATTACTGTTATGATTAGCAGTCTTTGTTCATTTTTTTTGCTTTATCTGGATAGATTTTCAATAAGTACATTTCCAAGTTGAACTTCAAGGAATCTAAAAATAACCTCAGATTTTTTTTTTTTTTATGGTTAAATGTAAAGGTTGAAAATATTTACTGTCTTGCCACAACGTCATATTTGTTTGTTGCTGTGGAGCTATAGTGTTCACTATTGCCATGGCAATCTATCCAAGAATCACCTTGGAAAGTGCAAAACTCGCCTCGTAAAGCATTAAAGAAAATTTGCTTAAGATGGCTATGTGGTGAATTTTCAGGAAATAATTCTGCAAACACAGAAAATGTACTGCAAAAATGCCTTTTTGGGCCTTTGGCTACTGCCCGTGTAAGCCCTTGTTAAAATCCAGTCATGACTGTGATGGACTGATGAACTACTTAGGGTTATTTCTTTTGTTTTGCCTACTGTTCTGGGATATTTTCTACCTTCTGGTTATCAGCCAATGAAGTAAGTGGGCACAGAAAATAGAAAAATGGAAGGAACTACACAAATATATTATGCAGACAAAAATTGAAATTGATTTGATATAATGTCAATGCATATAAGGCACATCTGCACCGATACTCATTTCAGGCTGATGTTGCACCCTGAGCATAATTAATTAGTCATAAAATAAATACGAACTAGTGAATTACATTTTCCTTTGTCTGCTTGTTCCAAAAGTCATTGATCTGCAGTGGACTGGTTTCTTATCTAATGCTTGCTTTATTCATGATACATGAGTCTCATTTCAGCTGTTCCTATCTACAATCTTATTCTTTTAATGACCACACAAAGCGGAGGATGTGGAAATATATGCTATATTAAATTCTTCCTGGTTCTGCCCCTGAGAACCCTTATAATTGCCCATGTAGAGTACTTCATGAATAGAAAGAATTCACAGGGTATACTAACTACATGGTCATACCACTTCAACTGGCATTTCTTGCTCAAGAGCAATGACAGGTGGAGTACAAATCCAAGGAGGTTATATGCAAGCTTTATAACTCTCTGGTGAGGCCTCATCTGGAGTACTGTGTGAAGTTTTGGTCTCCAGGCTACAAAAAGAATATATCAGCGCTAGAAAAGGTCCTGAGAAGAGTGGCTAGGCTGATTCCAGGGCCACAGTTGGAAACTTGTTAAGGATAAATTTCATACAAACTTTAGGAAGTTTTTCTTTATACAGAGATCCATAGACACTTGGAACAAGCTACCAAGTAGTGTGGTAGACAGTAAGATTTTGGGGACTTTCAAAACAAGATGTTTTTTAGAACAATTAGGTGGATAGGACTGTTGAGTTTCATTGGGATGAATGGCTTGTTCTCATCTAGTTTGTTCTAATAGACTTTTAAAGGACCTCTTGAACTGTCAAGCTTCTTATTCTTTCACCTTTAAATCTCGACAAGATTCCTTAGACAGTCTGTTGCGCATGCACGGCCTCCTTCTTTAGGTCACAGCCCAAATCTTGCATTTCTTTTCTAGGGGAGGACCGTCATATGAGATTTAGAGTTGCTGATTATAATCCAGACTCTGTCACAAATGGCTACAAACCAAATCTCATTAAGGTCTAATATTTATAGATTTACAGTTACAATGTTGTCATGTATAAGAGTTTCTGAACATTACTCTCTAGTACTTCATTTGTAAATCATGAGGTGCTAAAGTTCATAGTGATGGTGCACTGGTATTGGCAATTTGGGCAGTAGTCTTAACACTGAATTACGACATCTGTCTAATTTCTTTGGATATCTTGCAAACATGAATTGTTCCACTTTCCACACTCTGTGCAGCACACTCATACTATTATCCCTCAACTCTCATTTCAACATTTCATCCACAACACTGCTCCAGAACCTATTTTATTTTACATACACTGAAATGAGCCAATCAAAAACCAAATAGGCATAACAACACACCATTTTCTTGTAGCTTGTAGATTGTAGCTAAAAGTGCTTTACAAGATGTCAAAGAGAAAGCTACAAGAAAAGAAAAAACAAATAAAATTAGATAAGAATAATAATGAATAAATAAAAAAGAATAATAAATAAGAATAAGTCCATATGATCTTACAAAGCATAAATATATCATTAGTAGTAGAGTAGCATCCTTATATGCAATATCATATTCTAAGTCTCTAAAGTTAAGGACAGAAAAAAAATCCACTTAAGCTGAGGAAAAAAAAATAATAATCTGCCGGGGTTCCAAGACCAAAAGACCACCCAGACCCCACTGGGAATTAAGAAATGTGTTTTAATCATTCCTCACTTTTTCCAGGCATCACCCCAGATGATTTGATGCAATCAGTTAATTTTATAAAGTTTAAATAAAGTCTATTTAATATTTTTTTATTTATTTACATATTATAAAAAATCAAAAACAAATAGTTTTGTATATTTTGGGGTTGTGGAGTTATTTGTAAGTGTGGAGCACAGAGGGTTCAACATCTGAGGTACAGGAGGTGAGATCCAGTCAGCTCCTGCACAAATTATGCATTGGTATTCTTTGAAATTCTCTATTTCAAGCCTTCTAACCCTGTTCATGAAACTTTAAAAAATGATGAACAACCAAAGACACACATAGGGTGCATTCTTTCACCCATTTTAAACAGATAAACCTAATGTGAGTAAACTCAACAGTTTCTCCACAGACGCAAAGCATACAACAGTCCAAGAAATTCAGCAAGACGTCATGAGTACACCGTCTTACATCTCCTTTAATTCTAGATAATGTATTGACAAGATTGAAAACGGTAATGACCTCTTAAATATCTGTTCGTGAACAAAATGTTGGTATAGTGTTCTATGGCTAAAATTCATACTGCTCCTCCTGGATCTGAATTTTGACACTTCTACTTTTTTCTTTTGAAATACATTTGAAGCAGATCTTCAGGGAAACTGAAAGAGTGCAGCACCTCAATAAATGGAACTTACTTTCTCCCACACCCACTTTGAAAAACGATTTGCTAATCTATTTTGTATTAAAAACACTCATCCCACCTTCAACACTGAAATATTTGGCAGTTTTTGCATAAAAATAGTTACAGATATAAGAAAATTTAAAACAATAATGGTTAATCCTGTGTCTTTCAGAAAACCGAGATCAATATACCCTAGCCACGGGCGAGTATAAATTCTGTAGTTAATTCCTTCTTTGTACTTATTGTACTGTAACAAGTTATGGCTCCTCAAGACAACATATCACTAATAGCCAAAAATAAATAAGTAAATATGTGCAGTCAGTTTTTACTGTATTTTTAAAAAGTGAAAGTTTAAAAAATACATTAAATTCAGTTCCGTTTATTGCCATTCAACCTGACATGGCAATGAAGAGCAATGTTGCAAATCAAACTGTTTTGGAAACATACAGCAACAAAACCCTGCATGGTAGAATAACACCGTAAACAAAAATGACTAAGCAGTTCAATTTCAATTAAAATTGAATTAATAAACAAACAATGTAGTAAATATCACTTATAATCAGATAATGTGTTTCTGATATGTATCAATTAGAGAAAGTAGAACTAAGGCAGGGAAACAAAATCACTAGTGCAAACTGATTGGTAATGCTGGCTCTTTCATAATGGGGTCGTGTTCACAGGTCTAGCAGATCTTTGTATGGGAGTTAACAGGGTGGGCATTGCATTGAAAATTATCGTTTCACTTGCTGGATAACAGAGGGACGAGCAGTTTATTGCTGTGGTGCATGGATTATGCTATAATGGAAAGTACTTTTTCAAGCATCTCTTGCCATAAATGCCTTATATGGATGGAAATATGTCTCTAGTGATGAATCTGGCCATTGCCATAACAGATGATGAAGCAAATCTGCAGGGTCTTCACTGTGCATCTAAAGAAATTAGGGAGCACCCAATGAAACTGCAACTTACTTTAGTGCTGTCAAAAAATGAAATCACTTCTTAACAAGGATGGTGGCATTTCAGGACCATGGCAGATCATCAGTGTTGTTCACACCTAAAAAACGTAAACTACTGTCTCGTAACACAGCAATCGGATTAATGTCAAAGACCTCTTCAAGTCTGAAGTGTGCATTTCTAAGGTTTACGTTTTCAGTTACTTGTGTTACTATTTTAAGAATGCAACTTAGCAACTGTTACTTACATTAAGTCTATTGTATTTAACTGATTGATAACTGATTTTATTGTTTCCTCAATCATAAATTTACAAATGTAGCCTCCCTTACCTACCAATGTTTTTAAAGTGGCCATTATGGGTTGAAGCTGTTCCTTTATAGCTATTTACTTAGAAATTCTGCTTAAAATGAATGGATTAACAGCTGGAACACTGTGAGTGGTCTAACTGCCTGATTTTGAATAATATATTTCACAATGTAAATAAAAAGATTATTGTAATCATTAGTGTAGGTTATGTGTGCAAGGCAATAAATGTGTTAGATATATTCTAGCCAAATACTCATTTTGCTATTTTACGTAGCTACCAAAAAAAGATTTTTGTTTTTACTTTTTTTTAAATCTTGATAATTTTGATATCGTTTTGCTGTACTTATTGACTTTTAACTTGAAGTAAAAGTGAATTATTACATTTGAAAGAATTGCTTTGTGCAAGGCTAAATACTGTATGTAATATATGACATGAGAAAATCAAAATATAATAATGAAATTGCAATGTTTGTTATATATTTAAATGACTTCTTAAATAACTTTTGAAAGAAATAAAAGTTAAAGGTGACATTCATCCCAATCTGTGAGACTTTGGTATATAGGAGGGAATGGGAGCACCTAGAGAAAATCCACTTGGACCTGAGAAGATGCAAACTTCATACAGACCAGTTGTGAGCTGAACGCAGGGCTGTGGCGCTCTGAGGCTGTAGTGTTTACAGTAGCATCATATTACTCCTTCATTTGAAATATTTATGCTGAAACCTAGATTATTTAAACCTAATTCTTCTGTGATATGCTTAAAAGTATATTATAAAAATGCACCAGAGAAGCAACACTCTGCACAACAGACTTTTTTCCATTTGGACAAAAGAAACTATTCAGTTTCATTCCTAATAAAATGCATTATAGTCTTTGAATTTTTGTCTGTCTATGAGTTGTTTTGTAGCCCGATAAAAAAGGTTTAATGCTGCAAAAGATGCAAAGCAGGATTTTCATTTGTGGAAAAAGAAAATGTAGGAATCCAAAAATGTGTTCATATATCAAATAGAAATCAATACATTGCATTTTGCATCATCACCATTTAAAAAATACAAAAGTGTATTTTCAATTAGTAAAACCAATTCTTGGAATAAGATGCAAACAGTAAATTATAATTCTTTATTTCTTATTATTTGTCAGTATTTAATTATAATAGTCCATACAAACACATCTTTTGGAGTATACGTACTGTATACACAAAGAACAGAATGCAGGAAAAGAATGAAAGGTGCTTTTAAGGTATGATGGGTTTACTTAAAAGAGACAAGCTAACATGTCAATTTGCCTTTTCTTTTGACCTTTCAGTAACTTAAATATCAAATAATTTTTAAACTGTGCTACAATAAACTGGTAACCTATTAATATATACATAACTTTGAGATAATAAAGAGTATGGTACACATTCTGAGTATATTTTGAAGCGATAACATATATTTCATAACATGTATGCTATGTCTAAAATGTGTGCATTTCTCTGGTGTTTACTATAAAATGGATTTTCAAGCTTCAACACTGAACTTTAGAAAACACACTTTCCACCTTGAGTCAACACTGAATAATTTTCAAAATGTTAAAAAGCAGGCTTGTAGTGTGTATTTGTTTTACTCCTTGGCCTTTTTTCTTTTTGTAAATGGTTTAGTGTTTCAGCTCAGCGTACTTTTCTAGCTATTCACACTGGGTAATTAGAATTCAACACAATAAATATTTTTAAGTAATGTGCCATCAGATTTGCTGCAATCAATGTCTTATAGTTTGTTCTTGGCATAAATCATACTTACTGTTTTCTTCCTTTATTTATGTTTCCATTGTTTATTTGAAAGTGTTTATAAATGTTTCATCATCAGTCATTTTAAAAGCTCTATATGTTGTTTTTCTCCAGGAACTTTTAAACCACACATGCCTGAAAATATTTTGTGGAAAATATCTTTCAATTCCCTTATAGACCAAAAATAAGCAAATGCATGAATTGTTTTCAGGAAAATAAACAGAAAGTATTAACCTAAACTTTAATAATAATATTTTTGGCTTAGGCTTTGGTCACCTGACCAAGAAGCTGATGAAGCTAGCTAACGGTCGGATAGTCTTGGCTTTGGAAGGTGGACATGATCTTACTGCAATCTGCGATGCATCAGAGGCCTGTGTGAACGCCCTGCTGGGAAATGAGGTAAAGTAGGATGACTCATTACTCTGAAATCAGTTGTTGGCCCTTCTCCATGTTATACACTAGTAGAGTGTGCATTGTAGTAAAATCACAAACACCTTTAGATTTGCACTGATATGCACAATAGTTTGTTTTGTGGGATGAAGCTACATTACTTCCTAGAGACACTTCATAACTTGAAAATACAGTACTGTAAGTAATACATACCTTCAAATGATTCAGTTACTTAAATGCTTCATTATTATATTACATTGAGTGAAAACATATATTTTTATTATTTTTCATTTTTTTTATTTGTGATGCTACATACAGTACATATATAAACTATGCTTGGTATAACCCCCTACTTAACCCTTTCATTTGTTGCAGACGTCGATCTCTAATTCAAAACTTCACAAAAATAGTTGATTAAAGAAAAGTTGACACAAATAGACAAAATTTAAGACATTTATGAAGCCTAATAGGTTGTCACCTAAGTTTCTGAAAATATATATAAAACAGAACATAGCATGACATTCTCAAACCTGCCTAATCCAACTCATGATCACAATCAGCCACAGTCGATGCCTGCAACGATGTACAAAAGGCAAGAAGAAGCTTTAGACAGGACACCTGTCCATTGCATCGTCTACTCACACACACACCAATACTCACAGTGGGCTAATATGAAACCATCAATCAACCTAATATGCATGTTTTTGGGTACCCAGAGCAAATTGACACAGGCATGAGGAGAATGTATGTATGCCATATAGACAACAAGTAAGCATAGAGTTCTATCTAAGGATGTCTGATCTGTGAAGAAACAGCACAAATCAATGTGTTACTGCAACACCAATTGTGTCTTTGTGCATATATACCACACAAGTATTGAAACCCTTGAAAATGTTTTAAGTGATTCTTACAGATCTTTATTTATTTGATTTATTTGCTACTGTATTTACTAAGCAGGAAAACATAATTAGCTCATGTTATAGATTGCAAATGTACACCTCACAACAACATCACAACATATACTGATAAGCCACAACATTAAAACCAACTGCCTAATATTGTGTAGGTCTCCCTCATGTCCCCAGTACAGCTCTGACCCTTCGAGGTATGGACTCCAAAAGACCTCTGATGTTAGCAGCAGATCTTTTCAGTCCTGTAAGGTACGAGGTAGGGTCTCAATTGATTCAACTTGTTTTTCCAGCATGTTCCACAGATGCTTGATTGGTTTGAGATCTGGGGAATCTGGAAACCAAGTGAATACCTTGAACTCTTTGTCATTTTCCTCAAACCATCGCTGAACCATTTTTGCAGTGTTGCAGGCCGCATTATCCTACTGAAAGAGGCCACTGCCATCAGGTAATACCATTGCCATGAAAGAGCGAATGTGGTCTGCACAGGTAGTACATTTAAAATTAACATCCACATAAAGGTTTCCAAGGAGAGCATTGCATGGAGCATCACACTGCCCCAGCTGCTGCCATCTCTTCCCCTGGTAAATAGCACACATACACCCAGCCATCCACATGAGCTAAAAGAAAATGTAATTAATCAGACCAGGCCATCTTCTTCCATATCTCCAGTTCTGACACTCATATGCTTGTTGTGTTGTAGGTGCTTTAGGCAGTGGACAGGGATCAGCATTGGCACTCTGACGTTTCTAAAGCTACACAGCCCCATGCATAGCAAGCTGCAATGCATTCTTTGTTCTGACACCTTTTTGCTGTGGCCTAGCATTAATTTTTTTTGGCAACATTAGCTCTTCTGTGGGATCAGATCAGATGGGCTAACCTTCACATCCCACATACATCATTGAGGTTTAGGTGCTGTTCTTCCTTGGACAACTTTTGGTAGTTACTAACCACTGTATAAGACCTGTTATTTTGGACATGCTTGCTCTGACCCAATCATCTAGTCATCAAAATTTGGCCCTTGTCAAAGCCTCTCAGATCATAATGCTTGCCCTTTTTACCTGTTTCCAACACATTACCTTCAAGAACTTACTGTTCACTTACTGCTGCAAATATCCCACCCCTTGACAGGTGCCACTGCAACAAGATAATAAATGTTATTCACACAATGTGTGAGTGGTTTTATTGCTGTGACTAAAATAAAAAAAATAAATAAATAAATACAACTGTAAATTAAAAACATATTTTCAAGTACTCTTTCAATACTGACTTTTTTGATAAAGAAAATAGTATGTATGAAATTTGTATACATGGTTCTTAGAGCATGTCTATCCAAAGAGCGCAAACGAGCCTGTCATCTCTGCTTCAACACAAGTGTTGTATGATTCACAGGATCCAAGAGAAATTACACAAGTCTTTAAGTCAGCTGATGTACAGGGTGGTCCAGATCTAATTATGCAGATTCAGATCGTCTGGATGACTTTGATTTATGCGGAGACGATTCCAGTTCGGTGCAAAGACAATTCTTTATGTCGTCAGTTCGCATACTTCTCGATGGTCAAGGATTTTTCAGGTGATTTTCTATGTAATAAACTTAATATGTTATAGCGTAATGAAAATTGCATAATTAGATCTGGACCACCCTATAGAGGCATAGCTGGTAAAGCCAAAGATTTCATTCAAAGCAAGAAGGTGGAGCAATTCACAGGAGTAGCAGCACTTGTCCAGAAACTAGTATCCGACAGGTTAAGAAAGGCAGTGACATCAAAGGAGCACTTGTAGCAAATTTTGTAGCATATCTAGATCCAGCCAAACATTTCTATTACTGCTGAGGCACATCTCTTAGGAATGTAAAGAAACAGCCTTAACAAATTATTAGTTACAGTGTGTCTCTATCCTGATGTCCTCAACAAATCCCATTTTGTGACATACTGCACATGTTCTAATCAGTATTTTTATTGTACACTCACTTGTTGAAGAAAAAAAGTATATATATCTGTGTGTGAGAGAATAAAGGTAAGTTTTAAAAAGAAAGCTAAAATCAGCAAATCTTAGCTGTGGAGACTTCATCAAGTGTGTGTGTGTGTGTGTGTGCGTTTATGTGTGTACATATATTGTCACCTCCAGAGGGCATTACTGATTCCCAGATCCCAGACACTGCTATAGCCCAGCAATGCCTGGCTCAAAAAAAGTGAATTGTATTTATAGAAAGTACCTTCACAGGTTCCTTTTTCTAGCAAACACAATACAAGCAATCTAATTCTTCTTCCCTAAACTACTCCCAGGCAAGCCTTGTCCATCTCCTCCCAAATCCAGTTCCCCAAGTGAGGTGAAACAGTTTCTTTAATGCTGGATCTGGGAGTTGTTCCACTGCCACAACATTGCCACCAGGAAGTGCTTCCTCCATCAGGCTGAACCTTAATGAAGAAGGGAAATCTTCTCTCTGGTGGCACCCAGGAACCCCAACAGGACTTTCTTACTGAGTCCCATGCAACTCTGAGGGTTTCCAAACTGGGGCCATGCCAGAGGAGTGCCCCCACTTGTCATGTTAAGGGATTGACAATTCTCTGTCTGCAGCTTCCCCTAGTCCACCCATTATTTCCTCTACCTTACTGGGAAAAGAAATAGGAACTGTCCCACCCAGAGGCACTTCCATCCATACGTCTTATCCATTATGGCCACCCGACTAGATAAGGTATTGTACTTTATAAAGACAATACAACCTGTTCAGTTTATGTTTTAGACCATGCTATAACAACACTAGATCCACTACAGTTACTATTAACAGAGCAACACCTTTAGAACAAAGGTAAATAATGATGTAGAGCACACCACATTTCTCATTACTGTCATTGATACTTCCAGTTCTATGGGAATGTAATCTTGCAGGGTGCAGTTTATTAAAATGCAACATTTGTATTCAAAGCAGACTCTGTGACCATAATCCAAAACTAAAAAGAAATTTTCAAAACTTTTGGTAGCTTTAGAACACTTTTTAAAATTGAACTCTTTTGAACAACAACATTTATTTATATAGCACATTTTCATACAAAAGAATGTAGCTCAAAGTGCTTTACAAAATGAATAGAAAAATAGAAGACACAATAAAAAATAAACATAAGTCAACATTAATTAACATAGAATAAGTAAGGTCCGATGGCCAGGGTGGGACAGAAAAAACAAAAAAAAAAAAACTCCAGATGAAGAAAAAAATAAAATCTGCAGGGATTCCAGACCAAGAGACCGCCCAGTCCCCTCTGGGCAATCTACCTAACATAAATCAAACAGTCCTCTTTGTATTTAGGGTTTTCATGGAAGGACTTGATGATGATGGTCACGTAGACTTCTGGCTTTCAGTCCATCAATGTTGGTGCATCATGATACTTTGAGTAGGTGGTGGTGGCACAGGCCGCCACCACAAAGAAACCGGAAAAAGAAACAGAAGAGAGAGTTGGGGTCAGTACGGATTTTGGAGCCACTATGAATAGTTATTGTGATGAATTGAACATACAGAGTATCAGTATTAAATTAAAGTGAAGTTATAAAAAGGCCATGTTAAAGTAATGTGTTTTCAGCAGTGTTTTAAATTGCTCTACTGTATTTGCCTGGCGAATTCCTATTGGCAGGCTATTCCAGATTTTAGGTGCATAACAGCAGAAGGCCGCCTCACCACTTCTTTTAAGTTTAGCTTTTGGAATTATAAGGAGACACTCATTTGAAGATCTAAGGTTACGATTTGGAATATAACGTGTCAGACATTCCGATATATAAGATGAAACAAGATTATTTAAGGCTTTATAAACCATAAGCAGTATTTTAAAGTCAATCCTGAATGACACAGGTAACCAGTGTAGTGACATCAAAACTGGAGAAATGTGTTCGGATTTTCTTTCCCTAGTTAGGATTCTAGCTGCTACATTCTGCACTTGTTGCAAGTGATTTATGTCTTTTTTGGGTAGTCCTGAGAGGAGTGCGTTACAGTAATCTAGTCGACTGAAAACAAAAGCGTGAATTAATTTCTCAGCATCTTTCAATGATATAAGAGGTCTAACTTTTGCTATGTTTCTTAAGTGAAAAAATGCTGTCCTAGTGGTCTGATGAATATGCGATTTAAAATTCAGATTACAGTCAACAGTTACCCCTAAATATTTTACTTCCATCTTAACTTTTAATCCTAATGCATTAAGTTTATTTCTGATAACCTCATTGAATCCATTGTTGCCAATTACCAAAATTTCAGTTTTCTCTTTATTTAGTTTGAGAAAATTACTATTCATCCATTCAGAAATACCAGTAAGACATTGTGTTAGTGAATCGAGAGAGTCGGAGTCATCGGGTGCTATTGATTAATACAGCTGTGTGTCATCAGCATAGCTGTGGAAGCTCACGTTGTAACCTGAGATAATCTGACCTAACGGAAGCATATAGATTGAGAAAAGGATAGAGCCTTGTGGAACACCATATCGGATATCATGTGTCTTCGAGTTGTAATTACCACAACTAACAGAATTTTCTACCTGCCAGGTAGGATTTAAACCAATTTAAGACACTGCCAGAGTGGCCCACCCATTGACTAGGGCGATTTCTAATAATATTGTGATCAATGGTGTCAAATGCGGCACTCAGATCTAAGAGGATGAGAACAGATAAATGGCCTCTGTCTGCATTTACCCGCAAGTCATTTACTACTTTAACGAGTGCAGTTTCTGTGCTGTGATTTGTTCTGAAACCTGACTGAAATTTATCAAGAATAGCATGTTTATTGAGGTGGTCATTTAATTGCATAATGACTGCCTTCTCTAGAATTTTACTTAAGAAGGGCAGGTTAGAGATGGGTCTAAAATTTTCAAAAGCAGTTGGGTCAAGATTATTTTTCTTGAGCAGGGGTTTAACTACAGCAGTCTTAAGACAGTCTGGGAAGACCCCTGTATCTAATGACGAATTAACTATGTCATGAATATTGTCAATTAGCACGCCTGATACTTCTTTGAAAAACCTGGTGTGCATTGGGTCAAGGACGCAGGTGGAGGGTTTCAGTTGAGAGATTATACTATGTAATTCAGGTAAATCTATCCTGGTGAAAGCATTTAATTTGTTTATAATGGAGTACCGGGGCTTTGGAGGTTCTGCTGTGTTGGGGAGATATACTATGCTATCTCTAATATCATTAATTTTTTAATGATATTAGAGATACTACTCTACTAGAACACTTTACAGACACTTTATAAACTGAAGCTCAACCTTCACTTTAATTATAATACAAAATGGTCTGCTAAGGTTTTTTCTAACAGCTGTTTGCTGTAATTCAGAGGGTGTTTTTTCTTTGAGAACCTTTTCAATTGTTTGTATGTGTTCTAGAAAGAAAGGGAGAGTAGAGGTTAAGGAAACTCTTGCTTTTTTGGAAAGAATTTTATTTATGTTTTCATTACTAAGTACTCTTCCTTTTGAACTGTGTTGTGGTTGTAATGGGTTCTTTACTGAAAGCTTAATATATTAAAATTGAAAAAAACGCTTCTCATAACTAGCCACAAAGCAACAGTGACAAGATAAAGCTCATTTGTTACTACAAAATATGTATACATGTAAACTCAAATGCATGTGCTTGCTTGGTTGCCTTTGAAGTACCCTCACTGCCACCTACTGAAAAAGAAATGTTTTTTTTTTTGGTATCTTCAGACTTTGTCTATAATATCAAAGAAACAATACAATATATTACATAAATAATAATTATAAAAATAAAAATATAATAATCACGTTAGAATTTACTTGAAAGCCTACTGTTAATTTAAAATGCTTTTAATCATATTTTAAACCATATCATATTAAATTAGAAATACAAATCTTTAAAACAAAAATCCTAGTTATGTGTGTGACACTGCCATGTTCGTTTTGTATTTATTTGGCTCACAGTTAAATTCATAGCATCTTATAGACAACATTTTCTTATATATCATTGAAACCCTGGTATGTTAACTGAATCACTTAGGGTCATACAGTGAATCAATGATGAAAACTGAACTGTCAAATGTGCACTTCACCACTTCGCCAGCCTTAGCTACTGTGCATCACTGCCTGCTTTTCTGTAGATAATGGATGTAGTGAAAAGACAAGCAAAATGACAGCTTTTATTGGCTAACTAAAAAGATTACAATATGCAAGCTTTCGAGGCAACTCAGACCCCTTCTTCAGGCAAGATTTTTGCCTGAAGAAGGGGTCTGTGTTGCCTTGAAAGCTTGCATATTGTAATCTTTTTAGTTAGACAATAAAAGGTGTCAGTTTGCTTGACTCTTCACTACATTCATAATGGCTAACACGGTACAACACCCTAGTACTGTAGCTAATGGAATAAGAGACAGTTGTGTCATTTTATTTCCTTTGCTTAATATCAGATCCTTCCATCACAGATTACTTAGTTGTTGCATGCTCATCATTTTACTTTGCTTAGTTTCGTGGTTTTGGAAAGTAGGGTCCTTTCCCAGCAATGCTGGCCCCAAGGCAGGAACCAAACACAGTGGGAAAGCCATTTGTGCAAAATTTAAAAATATCTGTGTAACATTCTCAAACCAAATTTATCTAGTTCAGGGCTGCAGGAGGCCAGGACCACTGGGCGTTAGTCTACTGAAGAGCCCATTCATGCTCTCAACCACACTCACACTCGATCCAGTATGGAATGCCCAGATAACATAATCTGGAAAATGACACAGAGAATGTCCAAACTCATACTCAGAAATCTTGATGTGGCCACTGCATTGTAGGAAAAATACTGTTTTTGATGTTTCAATAGAAGTCACATTTATTAATAGTAAACAAAAATAATACAGACTGAGAAAATTCCTTTGAACACTGTTATTTAGATACCTACGTCACTGCACTGTGATGCCTCTGTTTGTTGAAAACAGAAATAAAGAAATAGACTCCAAATGGATGGTTTAGAACTTTTAATTTAATGGTAAATGCATCACAAAAAAGTTTTTTTAACAAAGCTTTGTTTTTTTTACTTGATTCATAGGCAAATTATTGTCACTTATCTAGTATATACATTCTACATATAATAGTATGTGGTAAAACTGTTATAGGTCTTGGCAAGGTTTGCTTTTGCTGCCATCCATAGCACTGCAGTCAGATTAGTAAGGTCAGTAATGTCCTTTGTTGCAGTAGTCTGCAGTTTGTCAGAAGTATTTATTCATGTGTTGGGGATTAGAATTCATAAACAATTTACAGTTTTTTTTTCAAATACTATTTCTTGATCATTGCGGTGGGCTGGCGCCCTGCCTGGGGTTTGTTTCCTGCCTTGCACCCTGTGCTGGCTGGGATTGGCTCCAGCAGACCCCCGTGACCCTGTAGTTAGGATATAGCAGGTTGGATAATGGATGAATGGATGGATATTTCTTTATCATTGTTTTTCTTGGCCATCACCTATAAATAAACATGTATTCTCCATTGCTGTTTGTATGTTTTTTTAAGAATCAGAAGTTTTCAATCTATTTATCAAACTAGTGGTCTTTCAATTTGTCTGTCAGTCTTCTTTTCTTATATCAGATGCCACTGCTTCTACATGGTTAATTTGCACAATGCACTTTCACCTCTGAAAGTCAAGAAATGACTGCTGGTGATGGAAATGTTGCCTTTTGTTGACATATTTGAAGAGAACCATAAAGGCACATGGACTTCATGGAAAAGGAGGAAGTTTACAACAATTGCTTATGTTGAAATGAGTCCATGTTTTAACTCATTAATTTTCTTTTATTGGGTAATAGTACAAACTGTCACCCCAGGATGCTTAAATTACCATTTTTGGCAGTCACAAAATGAACTGGTATTGGTATAGTCTTTTTAATATACTGTAATCTGCTTTTTGGTATAGTAATAAGTAGATTTTTTAATCATTATGGGAATGAACAAGTGGAAATAATTTGTACAAATCCTTAAATTCTCAATCAAAAAATTACACCATGTATAGACAGCCTAGCAGAGATACCAACCTAGTAGCAAGTACCTTTCAATTTTCAAAGAGAAGAAAAGGTGGTCTATGTTGTGGCCTGGGCTACGTAAGTTATGGAAAGCATAACATGTGAATCCTACCCCATATTCATATAATTGCATCCTGCAGTTTCCACAGACAACATTGTGATAGATCACTCTGTCTGGTACAACAGTCATGAGTATTCAAAGTGCTGGTCAGACCTCTCTGAATTGCCTGTTGGTGATAGAGTTAGTAAACAATTGTGAGGATGGTGGTGAAACGGACCAAGAGATGCATATGTATTCCCCAAGCTGCAAATACTGGTGCACTGCTGTCCATTTTGTTCCAGAAATGGATGGAAGGACCATCTTGATTTGAAGATGCCCACTATACAACCTTGCTCAAACTCTGCTAACTGCAAGAATGGTGTATGATGACATCACACACGAAGAACCATACTCTGTATTGTCACAGGATATGCTACTGATCTTGAGAGAGTTATGATCAATCTGAGTTTTTTTTTTTAAATTCACATTTAATTTTAATAATAAGGTTTTGGTGTAATTAGGGGTTTGGTACAATGCAGAATTTAATTCTGTCATTTTTGTTTTTACTTTTGATTTGATTTTTATTTAGGGCGGCACGGTGGCGCAGTGGTGGCGCTTCTGCCTCGCAGTTAGGAGACCCGGGTTCGCTTCCCGGGTCCTCCCTGCGTGGAGTTTGCATGTTCTCCCTGTGTCTGCGTGGGTTTCCTCCGGGCGCTCCGGTTTCCTCCCACAATCCAAAGACATGCAGGTGGATTGGTGATTCTAAATTGGCCCTAGTGTGTGCTTGATGTGTGTTTGTGTGTGTCCTGCGGTGGGTTGGCACCCTGCCCTGGATTGGTTCCTGCCTTGTGCCCTGTGTTGGCTGGGATTGGCTCCAGCAGACCCCCGTGACCCTGTATTCGGATTCAGCGGGTTAGAAAATGGATGGATGACTTAAATTATATTTCTATCATTACATGTCTCCATTTTTCTTTTATGTAGTTGCTGCCATTTTGTGAACTTTGTTTATTATTGTTACCTTGGTCACTACAATACGACAAAAGGAAGTGCATGTTATGTTATGTCACCATTGTGTATTTCCTCGTTCACAAAAATTGTAGATTATTCTCAAACTCATGTAGCTATATTTATTTTGGATTCACAGTTAATGAATATTTGGCAGTGTATCTGTTTGGTGTTCAGTATTTTTCTGAAACTTGAACAGTTTAGCAACACCACTTTACAAGAGTTCTGTTTAGCTTATAGGACTTTGTTGCCCAAAATGTCCAGCACACCAAGAAATTATGTTTTCATCACCTGCTCCCTGGCTGTCTTACTTTTTTTTTTTTACTGTAGCTTTAGGTCAAAATAGAGGCTTGGCATCACAACTTTGTCTGTGCTCATTTTTTGCTATATTGTACTTGGGTATTCCAAACTGGATCCCTTTTGGATATTCTTGTTCATTTCCCACTATAAATTACTTGGTGTGGAAGGGTCTTCGAATGGAATAGGAATAAATCAAGACAGAGGAATGGGCATCCTGGTTTGCTCTGTTCAGTTTGTTACTACTTAGAGACAAGCTGTTTAGGAAAATAACATTAAAAGCAGTTTGGTAAATGCAATGTGATATGATAAATTTCTTATACCATCTGAACATGTGAAGGTTTAAATGACAATCAATCGTGTGCTTGGTATTAAAAAATGTGTGTACATTTTGGGTCAGACTGCAGACACTTTAAAGTGGATTAGCAACTTTTGAGAAAGTTCTTCACTGGCACATCAGCAGCCATAACACCAGGGCCGAAAATGTAGTAATTATTTTTCCCTTAAGCAGTGAAATTATGCAGGGAGATAATTAAATTTAATGTTGTGAATGACAAAAAATAGGAAAATAGTAAATCAGAGTAGACTAGAGGTAAATAAAATGAACATTTATTAAATAATGAAACCCAATTAAAGGAACAAACCTGGGGAGTACACAAAATAAAACAGAACAAAAATAATAGCCTCTCTTGGCCTGACTATGTTGGTTTGATGGAGTTGCTTGGCCAAATCTTTACCTTCCTAGCATTTAGCAGTTCCTATCTTTCTGTATGTACATAGTACGAGTATGTCTCCTGCAGTCAGTATGTCTCTCTCTCTCTCTGCCCTGAACATGTTGTGCAAAATGCCCCTGGTAGCTTCAAGAGCACCATCTTCATCAGATCCTACCTTTCACTCATTGTTCCCCCTTACTCTGGCCTCTCTTCCCTTTACCTGTTGAGCTTTTGTTTCAACTACAATTCCAATTCTAGGCTCAAAATTCCTGTGGTCAAAACAGAACATTAAACTTTCTGTTGATATGACAATCATGAAAATTGCAGAATCACTTCAGTGGAATCAGATTCAAACTGCCCCTGACAGCCATTGGTGTGCTTGCACCACTGAATCATGTGTTGTCTTTAAACTGATTAGTCTTGCTTTTCAGGATTCATCAAGTCTCTAACAATGTACTTGGTGTCTACTGTGCGATATGCCTTCAGGTGTTCAATAGGAAGAGCATGCATTTCTACCCAAACCAAAGCTCTTTGTATGAATGAATCTCTGCCTGTTTACATTTGAAAACACGCATACACGAAGTGAATAGCATCTTCAAGCAGTCCCTGTCTTCCTATATGTACATAGTAAGTCTCCTGCAGTCAATACGTCTCTCTCTCTTTCTGCCCTAAAGTTGTTATGCTAGACTTTTGGCTTCCCTTATGATGCCCCCAGTAACCTCCTTTCAGCTGGGTAACCCACCCAAAGAGTAAAGCAATATTATATGGTGCTTACAGGACAGCTGGTTTGAAAGCCTCTGTGAAAAATTAGGTTTTCATTATAGTTGTAACACAGCTGTTGTTGATGACAACATAAAATATATATAATTACTAGCAGAATACCTGCACTTCGCAGCTGAGATGTAGTGTGTTAAAGAAGGTACGAAAAAGAAAAGGAAAAATTTTAAAAATAACGTAACATGGTTGTTAATGTAATTGTTTTGTCATTGATATGAGTGTTGTTCTCATATATCTATATATATATATATATATATATATATATATATATATATATATATATATATATATATATCTATCATGATTGTCAATGTAATTGTTTTGTCACTGTTATGAGTGTCGCTGTGATATATATATATATATAGCAAAATACCCACGCTTCGCAGCGATGTCATGTGTTAAAGAAGTTATGAAAAAGAAAAGGAAACATTTTAAAAATAATGTAACATGATTGTCAAAGTAATTGTTTTGTGTATTTGGTGACAGCGTCACAAAGTTATTTTCGGTAGCTGCATCAGAAAATGTACCACGACGCCTGACACGCCTCCTTTTACTGTTTTCTCACAGCTTGATTGCTTCTGTCATATATACACACACACACACACACACACACACACACACACACACATACATACATACATACATATATATATATATATATATATATATATATATATATACACATACATATCTTCATATCTACATATCTATATACATATCTACATATACACATATATATATATATACATACATACCTATCTACATCATATATACACACACATACAAACATACACACACACAAATTATATATATGTGTGTATGTATGTATGTATGTATGTATGTATGTGTGTGTGTATGTGTGTGTGTGTGTGTATATATATATACACATACATATACTTGTGTGTATGTTTGTATGTGTCTATATGTGTGTGTATAGGTTTGGTCACTGAGTGCAAGGGAAAAATAATAAATTATAGTCTATAAGTTATTAAACAGTAAAACATTAACGTTTTAAGAAGTACAGGTACATTGAAATTACATTTTCTATGTGAACGTTCCAATTTGTGCCTCTGGTAATGTGCCTTACCGGCATTTAAAGAAAATTAGTTTTGTGTCCTCTGCAGTGTTAAGAGAGAAAGGCTTTGGTTTGGGATAAAAGGAAAAAAGGTGTAAAGAAAGGAAAGTTGCCATTTTCTTTTATATAGTATAGAGAGATGTGTTCTCTGACGTTATGATCGCCTTTTGGGGACAGTCGCGGTGGGTCTTGTGTAGACTGGTGAGACGTCCCCGCCATTAATCGGCTGTGATGGCACGGTCAGTCCTCCACTCCTGTGCGTGTCTTCATAATCCGAGGTGAGGACCTCATAATCGTATCGTGCAAAAGAAAGTGTGAATCGCCTTAATAATATTTTGCCGTGGTGTAGAAAAGGGGTCCGTGTTTGCACTTGTCTGGGCTATAGCGCAGGGGAGGATGAAAAAAATTAAAAGTGTTCACTTTGACTTAAGGCAGAAGCGCAGTCAGCGTCTCAAAGGCCGACACAGCTATGCACGCACGCTGGCTGCTCGACTTTTGCTGGGCAGGAGACCCCAGTTTTTGCCGACACGCTCATGATATCAAAAGTCTCAGCGCTCTTTGGAGGTAATTCATATATATATATATATCAAAATACCCGCGCCAGCAGGAGAAGTAGTGTGTTAAAGAAGTAATGAAAAGAAAAGGAAACATTTTAATAATAACGTAACATGATTGACATTGTCATGAGTGTTGCTGTCATATATATGCCTGCCTAAATAAGTCACCCTCGCTTTGCTCTTACTTTTTACCGCTCATTTAATCATGGCTAGTGGCGGAAAAATTATAAAATGGAAGGAGGATGGCTTTACCAAAACAGTTATTGATGGCGAATCGATTATTCAAAAAGCTTGAATTGGTGATCTGTTTTTCTGTGTTGCGAGGGTAAAATGAATCGGGATGCGCTGATCAATGTAATCGGTGTACCAGGAAATCATGCATTGACAAAAGCTCCCTTTGCTTGTAATGCAAAGTGTGATTAAATGCATTATTTTTTAATGCGTTATGGAGCACATGCATTGAAGCTTCTCAGCTGTGCTTGTGCTAAGAAAAGGAAAGATTTTAAAAATAACGTAACACGATTGTCAATGTGACCTTTTGTAAGTAGTGCCTGGAGGATTCAGTCTGTAGAAACTCTAGAGACAGCATGTGTATTAACTTGTGGATTTTTCTGTGAGTATTTGGTGGCAGTCTGACGAAGTTGCTTCGGAAGACGGCGTTAGCCGCGGAGCTCAGCTCAGAGCGAAATAAGATGAATGGGAGGGGAGATGATGACGTGACTCCCCCACCCGCCTTTAACTGTCAATCCCCACAAACACAGTCTCGGAATTTGCATAAGCACACCCCTTCACCTACAATTTTAACTTAGTTACAAAGTGATCAAAACTCGTTTATATCCTCGTCCTCTCATTAAACTTGTATCCCGTATTACCTGTGGGCATGTGAAACGCCAGCGGTAGCCTGTCTATGAACTTAATTTAAAGTTTAGGTTTACACCTTGCTTTCTTTCCGAGGTAGCAGCACTCATGAATATGGTAGTATATGTCACTCGCTCGCTTCTTATTGTTTCGCTGCCTTCTCAATTATATAATGCATGTTTTCTTAAGCGCTTTTTGGAGGTCTTCCTGGTTTTCTACGCACTGCGTTGACAGTCAGTTCACGTGATTACGTGGGAGGCGTGATGATGTCACACGAAACTCCCCCCCCCCACGTCTTTCCAGCTCAACTCTATTACAGTTAATGGAGAAAAATACCTTCCAGTTATGACCATTAGGCGTAGAATTTCGAAATGAAACCTGCCCAACTTTTGTAAGTAAGCTGTAAGGAATGAGCCTGCCAAATTTCAGCCTTCTACCTACACGGGAAGTTGGAGAATTAGTGATGAGTCAGTCAGTCAGTCAGTGAGGGCTTTGCCTTTTATTAGTATAGATATATATCCATCCATCCATTATCCAACCTGCTATATCCTAACTACAGGGTCAAGGGGGTCTGCTGGAGTCTGCTGAGTCAGTGAGTGAGTGAGTGAGTGAGTGAGGGCTTTGCCTTTTATTAGTATATATATATATATATATATATATATATATATACTAAAGAATACCAGCAGTAGCGGAGAAGTAGTGTGTTAAAGAAGTTATGAAAAGAAAAGCAAACATTTTAAAAATAACGTAAGATGATTGTTAATGTAATTGTTTTGTCATTGATATGAGTGTTGTTGTCATATCTATCTATTTATATATATATATATAGCAAAATAGCTGCGATTGGCATGAGAAGTAAAAAGAAAAGGAAACATTTTAATAATAACGTAACATGATTGACAATGTAATTGTTTTGTAATTGTCATGAGTGTTGCTGGCATATATATATATATATATATATATATACACATCTATACACATATATATATACAGTTATATATATATACATATACACACACATATATATACACATACTGTATATATACACACACACATATATACATACTGTATATACAACATATACATATCTACATATTTACTGTATATACACATATATATACAAATCTACATATATATATCTACATATATATATTAGGTGGGACTCGATTAAAAAATTAATCCAATTAATTAGAGGCTATGTAAGAATTAATCTTGATTAATCGTATGTAATCGACGTAAATTTGCCCCAAATCGCAAATGTTTTTTTTTTTTATTTAAAACGGTTTTAGTGGGCTTACAGAATCAAATAATAGACATGGACATGAATATTGTAAACTGAAGCTGTTTTAATTTCTGAAAAAAAAAGCTTTTAAACTGCATTTGAATTCAAAACAGAAACAAAATATCATCCCTGGTTAAAATTGGGCAGACTTAAAAATAAAGTGGTAGTTTAAGTACTTTAAGTACATTTTCAGAATAGTATTGTCTTTAAATAATAATAACCAAAATTTCACCATAAAGTGCAGTTTTTCTTCTTAAAAAAATAAGTCAGAAACATAAAAGGTAATTTGACCAGCTTACTCTATAAACTCTGAGTAACATTAGCCAAAATTATTTTGTACATTAGGCTAAAACAGTGTGATCATTGAACATTTTGTAATTAGATGTATTTAGAATTACTAACGGTCACGGAAGTCCAATGATCCCCAGTAAGAGCCACAAAGTCCGCTTTCTGTAATGCATCTAATTTTGCTTGCTTTTCAGTGTGCACAAAACCATGCTTTTATCAAGGCTTCGCTCGGGTAGTCGAAATGATCAGTCGTAGGAACGCGCTTTATTCCGACTCTAACATTTTTGTAGCTGTGATGTGTGCATCAGTATAATGGATGTACCAGGAAATCATTCATTGACAAAAGTTCCCGCTTGCTTGGAATTGAAAGTGTGATTAAATGCGTTATTTTTAACGCGTTATGGAGTACATGCATCGAAGCTTCTCAACTGTGCTTGTGCTAAGAAAGGGAAAATTTTAAAAATAACGTAACATGATTTTGCGTTAACCTAATATTTTTTCATACGTCCCAAACCAAGGAGATGGGAAGGTAAAATGAATCGGGTAGCGCGCGTACATAGTCCGTACATCCCCTCTCGGGAATCGAACCTCGAATATCGACGTTAGAGGCGAAGATTCTACAATTGCGCCACCGCTTGTCTATGCTAAAGTATATATTGTAGATCAGTGGAGAAGTAGAAGTTATGAAAAAGAAAAGGGAACATTTTAAAAATAACGTAACATGATTGTCAATATACAGTAATTGTTTTGTGAGTGTTATTGAATGTTGCTGTCATCAAGGATTTGATTATCATTATTTCTTTCAATCAGGCTCGTATTTGTACGATGTGTTCAAGTTACATTCCGTGTTTGTCAATCGTTCTAAAGATAAGAGGTTTCATTCATCGATTAGTTTCTTACTGCATCAATAAACAGCTCGTCTTCCTTTTATCTGTGATGTGACAAACTGCATGCACGGGTTTTTTTTACGCTGTCTTCCTTTAGCGGGACATTGACTTTTTCCACCGTGTGCTTTGTTTCCACAGTAGCTGCATTTATGAATATGCTTATCAGACGCTTCATATTTTTGCTGCCTTTTCAATTGTGTAATTCGGTTTTGTTCAGCTCTTTGAACTGTTGCTTTTATCTGTGCACTGCATCAGTTCACGTGAGCCACTCGGTATACTTGCATCGAAGGTTCCCAGCTGTGCTGGTGCCATCTCGTGCTATGTCCATAGCTTTATTTAATGTTACCTTAGTCCTGGCACTTAAAACTTTCTCTCGCAGTTTCGCTGAGTTTGTGTCAAACACCACCCTGACCATCTCATCTTCCTCTCCATAAGCACAGTCCTTCACCCGTGAATATTTACCCGTGGCAGTTTGCTATTGGATTGCCGCTGACGGATGGCCTTATATGGGCAGGCACTAAATTACAAACGCCAGCAGCAGCCTGTCTATGAACTTTATTTAAAGTGTAGGTTTACATCGTGCTTTGTTTCCGAAGTAGCAGAACTCGCTTCTTATTGTTTCGCTGCCTTCTCAATTATATAATGCATGTTTTCTTGGCGCTTTTTGAGGTCTTCCTGGTTTTCTATGTACTGCGTGATTACGTGGGAGGCGTGATGATGTCACACGAAACTCCGCCACGGCGTTGAAGCTCATCTCCATTACAGTAAATGGAGAAAACTGCTTCCAGTTATGACCATTACGCGTAGAATTTCGATATAAAACCTGTCCAACTTTTGTAAGGAAGCTGTAAGGAATCAACCTGCCAAATTTCAGCCTTCCACCCACACGGGAAGTTGGAGAATTAGTGATGAGTCAGTGAGTGAGTGAGTGAGTGAGTGAGGGTGCCTTTATTAGTATAGTGAGTGATATGAGTATATATATATATATATATATATATATATATATATAGTATATATATATATATATATATATATATATATATATATATAGTGAACCCGGCCCGGACATAGTATTCAATTCACCACCACACGTGTTTATTTACACTATATACAAATTAATTGTCACTCAGACACAGTCCGTGCACAAAGACAAACCCCAATACACAGTCCTGGCCACACAATGCCTTTTTGTTTGGGTCGCCTCCACACTCCTCTCGTGCCTCGTCCTTCTTCCACCCGACTCCAGCCTTGAATGAGGGGAGCCAGCCCCTTTTATTCATATCCAGGATGAGCTCCAGGTGTTCCTGACACTCCCCCATTGGCCACGCCCCAGCGTGGCGGAAGTGCCGGCAGCTCACCAGGTGTCCTTTTAAATCTTCCCCCCAGCACTTCCGGGTGTGGCGGAAGTGCTGAGGTAACAGGTCCCCAAGGCATTGGGGCGCCTCCTGGCGGTGACCACGGGCCCCTGCAGGGTGGAGCTTCAATGCCCTCAACCCATGGCACCCAAAGCAACCTGGGCAGCGGCTCCCACGTGATCCAGGGTGAGCGCAGACCCACATCCGGTCCCTCACGGCGTCCCAGCTGGGTCGTTGCCCCTGGCATCCCTGACAATATACAGCATATATATATGTGTGTGTGTGTAAATATATATATGTAAATATTTATATATATGTGTAAATATATATGTGTAAATATATATATATATATATATATACTAGCAGAATACCCACGCTTACTTGGAAGTATTGTGTTAAAGAAGTTATGAAAAAGAAAAGGAAACATTTTAAAAATAACGTAAGATGATTGTTAATGTAATTGTTTTGTCATTGATATGAGTGTTGTTGTCATATCTATCTATATATATTTACAGGTATATATATAGCAAAATACCCGCGCTTGGCAGCGGAGAAGTAAAAAGAAAAGGAAACATTTTAATAATAACGTTAAATGATTGACAATGTAATTGTTTTGTCATTGTCCTGAGTGTTGCTGGCATATATCTATACTAATAAAAGGCAAAGCCCTCACTCACTCACTGACTCACTCACTCACTGACTCATCACTAATTCTCCAACTTCCCGTGTGGGTGGAAGGCTGAAATTTGGCAGGTTCATTCCTTACAGCTTCCTTACAAAAGTTGGGCAGGTTTTATATCGAAATTCTACGCGTAATGGTCATAACTGGAAGCAGTTTTCTCCATTTACTGTAATGGAGATGAGCTTCAACGCCGGGGGGGAGTTTCGTGTGACATCATCACGCCTCCCGTAATCACGCAGTACATAGAAAACCAGGAAGACCTCAAAAAAGCGCTGAAGAAAACATGCATTATATAATTGAGAAGGCAGCGAAACAATAAGAAGCGAGCGAGTGACATATACAACCATATTCATGAGTTCTGCTACTTCGGAAACAAAGCACGATGTAAACCTACACTTTAAATTAAGTTCATAGACAGGCTGCCGCGTTTGTAATTTAGTGCCTGCCCATATAAGGCCGTCCGTCAGCAGCAATCCAATAGCAAACTGCCACGGGTAAATATTCACGGGTGAAGGACTGTGCTTATGGAGAGGAAGATGAGATGGTCAGGGTGGTGTTTGACACAAACTCAGCGAAACTGCGAGAGAAAGTTTTAAGTGCCAGGACTAAGGTAACATTAAATACAGCCATGGACATAGCACGAGATGGCACCAGCACAGCTGAGAACCTTCGATGCATGTACACCGCTCCGTGAACTGGCGCGTGCACAGATAAAAGCAACAGTTCCAAAAGCTGAACAAAAACCGAATTACACAATTGAAAAGGCAGCAAAAAATATGAAGCGTCTGATACTTACAAGCATATTCATAAATCCAGCTACTACGGAAACAAAGCACACGTTGGAAAAAGTCAATGTCCCGCTAAAGGAAGACAGTGTAAAAAAAACCCGTGCATGCAGTGTGTCAGGTCTCAGATAAAGAAGAAGACGAGCTGTTTATTGATGCAGTAAGAAGCGAATCGATGAATGAAACCTGTCATCTTTACAGCGATTGACAAACACGGAATGTAACTTGAACACAACACATCCTACAAATACGAACCTGATTGAAAGAAATAATGATAATCAAATCCTTGATGACAGCAACACTCAGTAACACTCACAAAACAAATACTGTATATTGACAGTCATGTTACGCTATTTTTAAAATGTTCCCTTTTCTTTTCTAGCTTTTTTAACACACTACTTCTCCGCTGCAATACGCGGGTATATATATATGTATATATATATCCCGATCTACATACTCGAATAATGGATACTTTATTAGCCATCAATGATTGTTTTGGTAAAGCCATACTCAGTGTATTCATTAGATGAGCGGTAAAAAGTAAGAGCGAGGGAGGATGACTCATTGAGGCATGCAGGCTGTAGTCTTGAGCGTCAACTCTATCTGAATTGCGCGATCACATTTGAAAAAATATATCTTTTCAAGTTCTATTTAGTCCATATGTGTCAAACTCAAGGGCTGCGGGCCACATCCGCCCGGGTGTAATTATATCCGCCCCGAGATCATTTTATATACTGTATTATTGTTATTAATGGCCGGGTATATGAAGCGCTGGTAACACAATAAACTACAGATCCCATAATGCAGCGCTTCAGCTGCCTTGCCAACACTTACGCGTAATCAAGTCTACCTTATGATGCTGCAAGTTATTGCGAAGCTAGAGTTATTGCGCACTGAGTTTGCACGGCGCTTTGGTGACTTTGAAGAACAAAAAAAGTCCATCTACATGCGGCTCGAACCTTGTGCATGTTTGGTAGCACATATCTGTGTGAGAAGCTCTTCTCAGTGATAAAGACTAACAAAATAGCACACAGGAGTCGCCTCACTGATGAGCACCTGCAATCCATCCTGAGAATCTCCACAACACAGAACCTCACACCAAACAGAAACGAACTTGTGGCCAAAAAAGATGCCAGGCGTCCAGCTCTAAAATGACATATGAGCAAAGACAACTGAATGATTTGATTTGTTATTGCACGTAAGAGCGGAGTCAACCGTTTTAACAAACAGCGTATTGCACTGATACGAAATAGCTGTGTGTGTATATATGTAGATATGTATGTATATGTATATATATGTTTATATATGTGTGTGTGTATGTACAGTATGTATATATATATATGTATGTATTTGTGTGTGTATTTATGTGTGTGTATATATGTAGATATATATGTATGTATATATGTGTATAAGTATAGATATGTATATATATATATGTTTATGACAACAACACTCATCACTCACAACAGTGACAAAACAATTACATTGACAATCAGGTTACGTTATTTTCAGAATGTTTCCTTTTCTTTTCATTGCTTCTTTAACACACTACTTCTCTGCTTGAAGCCTTGGTATTTTGCTAGTATATATATATAGCAAAATACCCGCTCATATAGAAGTAGTGTGTTAAAGAAGTAATGAAAAGAAAAGGAAACATTTTGAAAATACCGTAACATGATTGTCAACGTAATTGTGTTGTCATTGTCATGAATGTTGCTGGCATATATATATATATATATATATATATATATATATATATATATATATATATATATATATATACTGTATATTTATATATATACACACAGACACACACACACATATATAAACATATATATATATACACATCATATATATATATATATATATACATATGCATACATATATACATATACACACATACAAATGTAGATATACATATATACACATTTATATACTTTGTATATATACATATATACACACACACACATATATACATATATATACATATACATATGTACATATATACTGTATATACACATATATATACAAATCTACATATATATCTACATATATATATTAGGGGTGGGACTCGATAAAAAAAATTAATCCAATTAATTAGAGGCTGTTTAAGAATTAATCTTGATTAATCGTATGTAATCGCACACGTAAATTTGCCCCAAATTGCAAATGTTTTTTTTTTAATTTAAAAGGGTTTTAGTGGGCGACAGAATCAAATAATAGACATGGACATGAATATTGTAAACTCAAGCTTTTAATTTCTGAAAAAAAAATGCTTCTAAACTGCATTTCAATTAAAAACAGAAACAAAAATATCATCCCCGGCTAAAATTGGGCAGACTTAAAAATAAAGTGGTAGTTTAAGTACCTTAAGTACATTTTCAGAATGGTATTGTCTTTAATAAGAATAATAACCAAAATTTCAACATAAAGTACAGTTTTTCTTCTTAAAAAAATAAGTCCAAAACATAAAAGGTAATTTGACCAACTTAATCTTTAAACTCTGAGTAATCTTAGCCAAAATTATTTTGTACATTAGGCTAAAACAGTGTGATCGTTGAACATTTTGTAATTAGATGTAATTAAAATTACTAACGGTCACGGAAGTCCAATGATCCCCAGTAAGAGCCACAAAGTCCGCTTTCTGTAATGCATCTAATTTTGCTTGCTTTTCAGTGTGCACAAAACCATGCTTTTATTAAGGCTTCGGTCGGGTAGTCTTTTGAAATGAAATTTTCCTCCGATCAGTTGTAGGAACGCGCTTTATTCCGACTCTAACATTTTTGTAGCTGTGATGTGTGCATCAGTGTAATCGATGTACCAGGAAATCATGCATTGACAAAAGTTCCCCTTTGCTTGGAATTGAAAGTGTGATTAAATGCGTTATTTTTTTTAACGCGTTATGGAGTACATGCATCGAAGCTTCTTAGCTGTGCTTGTGCTAAGAAAAGGAAACATTTTAAAAATAACGTAACATGATTCTGCGTTAACCGCATATTTTTCATATGTCCCAAACCAAGGAGATGCGAGGTTAAAATGAATCTGGAAGCGCGCGTACACACTCAGTGCATCCATTCTCGGGAATCGAACCTCGGATATTGGCGCTAGAGGCGAAGCCTCTACATTTGCTTGCCACGGCGTGGCTTGTCTATTTGAGAGTATGTAGATTGGGGTATATATATATATATATATATATATATATATATATATACAGTATATATATATATATATATATATATATATATATATATATATATATATATATATATATATATATATATATATATATTCACAGAGGAGAAGTAGTGTGTTAAAGAAGTTATGAAAAAGAAAAGGGAACATTTTAAAAATAACGTGACATGATTGTCCATATACAGTAATTGTTTTGTGAGTGTTATTGAGTGTTGCTGTCATCAAGGATTTGATTATCATTATTTCTTTCAATCAGGTTCGTATTTGTAGGATGTGTTGTGTTCAAGTTAAATTCCGTGTTTGTCAATTGTTGTAAAGATAACAGGTTTCATTCATCGATTCGTTTCTTACTGCAACAATAAACAGCTCGTCTTCCTCTTTATCTGAGACGTGACACACTACATGCACAGGTTTTTTTTTTACACTGTCTTCCTTTAGCGGGACATTGACTTTTTCCACCGTGTGCTTTGTTTCTGCAGTAGCTGCACTTATGAATATGCTTGTATGTATCAGAGGCTTCATATCTTTTTGCTGCCTTCTCAATTGTGTAATTCGTTTTTTGTTCAGCACTCTTTGGAATTGTTGCTTTTTGTCTGTGCACTGCGTCAGTTCACGTGAGCCGCTTGGTGTTCATGCATCAAAGGTTCCCAGCTGTGCTGGTGTCATCTCATGTGATGTCCACGGCTGTATGTAATGTTAGCTAAGACCCGGCACTTAAAAGTTTATCTCGCAGTTTCGCTGAGTTATGTGCCAAACACCACCCTGACCATATCATCTTCCTCTGCATAAGCACAGTCCTTCACCCGTGAACATTTAGCGGCAGTGTTTCTATTGGATTGCCGCTGACGGACGGCATTATATGGACAGGCACTAAATTACAAACGCCAGCGGCAGCCTGTCTATGAACTTAATTTAAACTGTAGGTTAACACCGTGCTTTGTTTCCGAAGTAGCAGCACTCATGAATATGGTTGTATATGTCAGTCGCTCGCTTCTTATTGTTTCGCTGCCTTCTCGATTATATAATGCATGTTTTCTTCAGTGTTTTTTTGAGCTCTTCCTGGTTTTCTACGTACTGTGTTGATAGTCAGTTCACGTGATTACGTGGGAGCCGTGATGATGTCACATGAAACTCCGCCCCCCACGGCCATCCAGCTCAACTCCATTACAGTGTATGAAGAAAAATAGCTTCCAGTTATGACCATTACGCGTAGAATTTTGAAATGAAACCTGCCCAACTTTTGTAAGTAAGCTGTAAGGAATGAGCCTGCCAAATTTCAGCCTTCTACCTACACGGGAAGTTGGAGAATTAGTGATGAGTCAGTCAGTCAGTCAGTGAGGGCTTTGCCTTTTATTAGTATAGATATATATCCATCCATCCATTATCCAACCTGCTATATCCTAACTACAGGGTCAAGGGGGTCTGCTGGAGCTAATCCCAGCCAACACAGGGCACAAGGCAGGAAACAAACCCTGGGCAGGGCACCAGCCTACTGCAGGGCACGCACACACACACACACCAAGCACAATTTAGAATCTCCAATGCACCTAACCAGCATGTCTTTGGACTGTGGGAGGAAACCAGAGTACACAGAGGAAACCCACGCAACATGCAAACATGAGAACATGCAAACTCTACGCAGGGAGGACCCGGTAAGCAAACCCGGGTCTCCTAACTGCGAGGCAGCAGCACTACCCACTGTGCCACCATGTCGCCCATATATACAGTGCATCCGGAAAGTATTCACAGAGCATCACTTTTTCCACATTTTGTTATTTACAGCCTTATTCCAAATGGATTAAATTCATTTTTTTCCTCAGAATTCTACACACAACACCCCATAATGACAATGTGAAAAAAGTTTACTTGAGGTTTTTGCAATTTTATTAAAATTAAATAAACTGAGAAATAAATCACATGTACTTAAGTATGCACAGCCTTTGCTCAATACTTTGTAGATGCACTTTTGGCAGAAATTACAGCCTCAAGACTTTTTGAATATGATGCCACAAGCTTGGCACAACTATCCTTGGCCATTTTCATCCATTCCTCTTTGCAGCACCTCTCAAGCTCCATCAGGTTGGAAGGGAAGCATCGGTGCACAGCCATTTTAAGATCTCTCCAGAGATGTTCAATCGGATTCAAGTCTGGGCTCTGGCTGGGCCACTCAAGGACATTCACAGAGTTGTCCTAAAGCCACTCCTTTGATATCTTGGCTGTGTGCTTAGGGTCGTTGTCCTGCTGAAAGATGATTGTCGCCCCAGTCTGAGGTCAAGTGCGCTCTGGAGCAAGTTTTCAAACCAGGATTTCTCTGTACATTGCTGCAGTCATCTTTCCCTTTATCTTGACTAGTCTCCCAGTTCCTGCCGCTGAAAAACATCCTCACAGCATGATGCTGCCACCACCATGCTTCACTGTAGGGATGGTATTGGCCTGGTGGTGAGCGGTAACTGGTTTACTCCAAACATGACGCCTGGCATTCACACCAAAGAGTTCAATCTTTGTCTCATCAGACAAGAAAATTTTGTTTCTCATGGTCTGAGAGTCCTTCAGGTGCCTTTTGGCAAACTCCAGGTGGGCTGCCATGTGCCTTTTATTAAGGAGTGGCTTCCGTCTGGCCACTCAACCATACAGGCTTGATTGGGGGATTGCTGCAGAGATGGTTGTCCTTCTGGAAGGTTCTCCTTTCTCCACAGAGGACCTCTGGAGCTCTGACAGAGTGACCATCGGGTTCTTGGTCACCTCCCTGACTAAGGCCCTTCTTCCCCGATCGCTCAGTTTAGATGGCCGGCCAGCTCTAGGAAGAGTCCTGGTGGTTTCAAACTTCTTCCACTTATGGATGATGGAGGCCACTGTGCTCACTGGGACATTCAAAGCAGCAAAGTTTTTTTAGTAACCTTCCCCAGATTTGTGCCTCGAGACAATCCTGTCTCGGAGGTCTACAGACAATTTCTTTGACTTCATGCTTGGTTTGTGCTCACACATGAACTGTCAACTGTGGGACCTTAAATAGACAGGTGTGTGCCTTTCCAAATCATGTTCAATCAACTGAATTTACCACAGGTGGACTACAATTAAGCTGCAGAAACATCTCAAGGATGATCAGGGGAAACAGGATGCACTTGAGCTCAATTTTGAGCTTCATGGCAAAGGCTGTGAATACTTATGTACATGTGCTTTCTTAATTTTTTTATTTTTAATAAATTTGCAAAAATCTCAAGTAAACTTTTTTCACGTTGTCATTATGGGGTGTTGTGTGTAGAATTCTGAGGAAAAAAATGAATTTAATCCATTTTGGAATGGGCTGTAACATAACAAAATGTGGAAAAAGTGATGCGCTGTGAATACTTTCTGGATGAACTGTATGTATATATATATTGTGGAACATGGCCCAGACACAGATAGATGGACAATGGTTTGTCACCCAACACACACATTTATTATATACAATATTTACAGTTACTTGTTGACAAACCCAGTGCCTCCAGCACCGATCCCCCAAAGTCCAGGCCTCACAGTCCAGTGCCTGCCTTCTGGCCACCTCCACTCCTCTCTCTCCAGACTCCCGTCCACTTCCACCCGACTCCAGTCATCGAATGAAGGGAGGCGGCCCCTTTTATACCAGCCCGGGTGGGCTCCAGCTGCTTCCCGACACTCCTCCGCGGACACTCCCCTGTGTGGCGGAAGTGCCGGCTGCGCACTTGGAAGCCCTCCGGGTGTCTCCAGTCTTCTTCCCCCCAGCACTTCCTCGGTGGCGAAAGTGCTGAGGTCCAGGGCTTTTCAGGCACTGGGGCGCCCCCTGGCGGTCCCCAGTGCAACCAGGGCGGTCGCCCCCTCGTGGTCTGGAGGAGGTGCGAGCCCTCCTCCGGTCCTCCTGGGCGTCCCGGCTGGGTACCACCCCCAGGCCTCCGCCACAATATTTATATATACACACACACACACATATATGCTGTATATACAAGGTGAGACAGGGCTTGGGGCTTTCCTGGAAAACCGTCTGAAGGACAGCCAGACGTGAATCATAGAACTATATCCCCCTCTCAATCCGCCAGCTGGCTAGGTATATACTGTGAATAACCCAGTCAGTATTTGCACAAGAATCGCTACATGAGTTGCTGCGATAATGTTGAGTGAAAAAATCAAACAGTGAATCAACATCAAATTTCTTATGAATCTTCTCTTTTCACATAAAGCAGTTTTTGACTGACAAAAAGATTCATGTCCTCAATTATCCTCCCTATTCACCCGATTTAGCTCCCTGTGATTTTTACTTGTTTCCAAAAATCAAAAGTGACCTGACGAGAACACATTTTTATTCAATGGATGAAGTGCAGACAAAAACGGCAAGCCTGTTGAAGTCTTCAAGCAAGAAGACTTCCAGCACTGTTTCAATCAATGGAAGATATGTATGACACAGTTTAGAGATTGGGAGAGGGAATATATAGAAGGTCACAATGTTTAGAATGCTGTAATTCATCAATAAATATATATATATATATTTTTTACCAGTCTGGTTATTTTTGTGTCTGACCTCGTATATATATATTTTAAATTACTGACATACAGTATATACTGTATGTCAATAATTTACCAAAACCAGCCTTATGTAATTGATGTAATTCTTTTGTACATCTGTCTTTCTCTAGCTCTGTTGTTTCCTTTTTGTAATATGGAGATTAAAACTGCACACCAAATTCCAGCTGTGACCTCTAAAGTGTATTATAAAGCTTGTGTATAACCTTTCTGGACGTGTCCTCCATATGATGTATCCCAATGTCCAGCTGGTCCTGTTAATAACTTGTGCAAGTTTGTGTGGCCGGGTGCAACAATTAGTCAATTAAGGCTCTCATTTCTTTCTCAAAAGGTGTATTTTCTAACTACACATTCTTCATTTTTTATTTATACAAATTTTTATTTTACATGTTTCCATTTTTTTTTTTTCCATTTTCTAACCCGCTGAATCCGAATACAGGGTCACAGGGGTCTGCTGGAGCCAATCCCAGCCAACACAGGGCAGGAACCAATCCTGGGCAGGGTGCCAACCCACCGCAGGACACACACAAACACACCAAGCACACACTAGGGCCAATTTAGAATCGCCAATCCACCTAACCTGCATGTCTTTGGTTTGTGGGAGGAAACCGCGCCAGAGGAAACCCACGAGACACGGGAGAACATGCAAACTCCACGCAGGGAGGACCCGGGAAGCGAACCCGGGTCTCCTAACTGCGAGGCAGCAGCGCTACCACTGCGCCACCGTGCCGCCTACTTTATATGTGTAAAGCATTATAGTTTTTACATCAAAATTTACTTGTAACATATTTGCCTGTGTTTGAATTTTTTCAATGTTCATTGCTGAATCACTGTTAAATGTAAATTCTTACTGGTTTCTTAGATGTAATTTAATCCAAGTGATTTACATATTTACAAAAAGCCTGTCTAAGAATCAATATTCCTTACTCTTAAAAATACAGCATATTAAGGAAACACAGTCACTTTCTCTGCAAACAGACCAGTACCCAATACCTGGTTCTTTATTGCCTTTCATTATTGCTTTCATTCATTGGTTTGCAGATAATATGTTCAGGCAATATTATATGTACTATACATACATGCATTATCAGCCTAGCTCCACTGATTCATGCATTCTTTTGCTGTTCTTTGTCACTCTGACATTTTCTCTTTGTTACCATTCTTACCTGTGACCTGCTACTCTCCAGTCTTTTCTTCAGTTAACTTATAGGGGTCTCAAGTCAACACCACTACTAGTGCCCCTTAGTGCTACTAAAGGAAATCTCTTTTGAACAATTAAGGGTCACTTGCTTCCTAATCAGTAATCATAGCTTGTAGTTTTATATTTTGGAAGCTACAGTTCAGCTATAAAGTTTAGAAAGTACAGCAGTGAATAACTGCAAAATTAGGGTGGTGTATAATAATGGAATAAAAATATTGTCAACAGTGGTCTACAGATAGATAGATAGATAGATAGATAGATAGATAGATAGATAGATAGATAGATAGATAGATAGATAGATAGATAGATAGATAGATAGATAGATAATGTAAGAAACAGCAGGTTCAAGAAAATGAGAACAGTAAGACTAGAAACAGTCTAATAATACCATTGGTGCCAAAACTGAGATCATTATAAATAACAATATGCCATTATTCCTAGTCAGGTTTAATGGGCCATAGAGATTCATTTTGTCAAGGTCTAAAGCCAGCTATGTGTGTTTTATAGGATTATTTCTGGCCTACAGGCCCTACCAAAAATTCTCATATGCATTTCTAAATGCCTATGTTTTCTATTGCTGTAAACCAACCTCTGTTTGATTAGATAAAGATATGCTGTGTGCCCCATCTGTAATTAAATGTTTGTATTTTTCCGATTTATATGTAGTATTCTTGCTTGCTTTATAAGTCCAAAGATTAAAAGAAGCAAACATACAGTTCACATAGTCTGAGCATCAATTCAACACAGTGCACTTACAGTCGAATCCTCTGCACTGGGCCTTATAAAAGACATGAAGAAAAATGATAACATAAGTGAATGGTGGGGTGTATTTATGTATTTTTTCACTTCATCCCATTTTTAGACAGGATGTGGTATTTTCCTTTAATTAACATTTCAGAATGTTGTCTAAGTTGTTTTCCTCAACCGTATCAAATATATTCTTTCAGCTGGAAGCTATCCCAGAGAGCATTCTGCTAGCAAAACCAAATGAAAATGCTGTGGAGTCCATCAGAAAGACAATTGAAATTCAAAGTGAGTTTTTTTTCTTAGTTTTGTTTTGTTTGTATTAGGTACTTGACCATTTGCCAGCTGTAATTCATTTCAGATTTGCACAGGGTTATATTATTCACAAGTACTCTCCCAACTCTACCGGGTTAATTCCACAAAACGGTGGAACTAATCTTGTTTTTAACTTGCTTACTCAACAAGTAGGGTTTGTAGTGGATTCACACAGATTACTTGAAGCAATTTATGCAGTAGAAAGCATTTAATGTTCAGAGAGATCACTAAAAAATATAAAAGTTAATTTATTACTGGCAGGCAGCTACTTGGCAATAAAAATCAAAATAAATGTATTTCTCTGGGTTTTGTTTAAGCATTATCTTTCTATTTCTTCCAGTCATGGCTTTGCATAAAAAAGGAAGTTTGGATATTGTTCTATATATCCATCCATCTGGATATTGTTCAAACTGTTTAATTCCAAGTTCATTTATTACTGTTTTGCACAGCATGTAAAGGTCACTACATAGCGTAATATTAATATCATATTAGCTCTTCATAAAACAAGTAAAAACAGATAAATCCTAATAGGTTAAATTAAAATTTTGTTCCCATGACCCTTATTTATGCAGAGATTTGGAACAGGATGGATATTTGCTTCTGTATGCTTCTAAATGAGAAGTGTATAACTTTAAAAATGTGCTTAAAATTCTTTTATTGGATAAAGTTTTAAGGATTTTTCCCTTGAATAGCAAAATTCATAAACATGTATGCAACATTTTCAATACATCTAGGCAATACATTATTTTGTCAGCTGTGTTAAATGTAATTACAGATTAATAGTAGCTTCTATTTAACTCCATTAACACCTAGTTCATGAAATAATCATGTTTTCAAGTAGTTGTACTGTATACAGACAGTTACCATTGCTTCATGTTCAATCCATCCCTTTCTTTTTATGTTTAATTTCATTTTTTTGTTTGGAGTTCCTCTGTTTATTCGGGTATTATAGAGAAAATTCACTGTACAGTGTGTATATCTTCCATGTTGTGTCAGAACTTTTAACCAATATTTCCTGCACAGCAAAATGAGTGGGAAATTACATTGGAAGAAAACTCCACGGGAAAACAGCAAAGTAATGAACTGCTTGTTGCAGCCCTAACAAACAGCAGCACTTAAAAAAAATTGAATACTAATGAATATTACAGGTCAGACCTATAACGTACAAGAAAAGGAAATGCAAACAAACAAAATGTCAAAAGGGTTTGTGGTGCCATGGACAATCTCATTTAATGGTGGTTTAATTAGGATTTTAGATGCACAGGCTGGATCAGCACTAATATGGTTAGTTCATGTGCTGCTCATCAAGTGACAGCAGCTGCCTGGTTGTGTGCTGTTTGCATAGAAGAAAGACCAGAAGAGATGAGAGGGAAGGCATGCCTTTAGCGATGTCATTGGTCTTCTGGTTGGTCAAGGTTTTAGCTGAGGGCTGACAAGGAGAACTTTTAGGCAGTGACATGACTCTCAACCTGTTTCCCAGTGTACAGTTTACACCAGTCCCTGGTAGAGACATACCCTGCTTGCGTGGGTGACACAGTAATAAGGTACATCAGAAAATACTTTGTGTAATAAGTGGTCATCTACAATTCTGATTCAAATTATTAAGCAAAGAAAATACAACAAAATTTTTCTTACTTTTGTCAGACTTTCAGGTCTATGCTAGTCTTTTTTAAACATTACCAAGCACAGCATAACCCAATACTAATATTCACTTGAATTCTTTTTATAGTATAGAATTAAAAAAATATATATATGAAAAGAGTTGCGGCTCCAGCTGGGAGACTCTTTTCTTTCGAAAAAGGCTTTAATACAAGGGTTTCTATGAACACATCACACATAGAACTTGAAAAAACAGCCGTAAGAGGTATATCTTTACTTGTTAAGGCATGCAAGTCAAATAACAGCCGTGTTTGGAGTCACATGACTTTTGTTCTCCATGTCTGGAAGAGGTGGAGCTGGAGCCAGAGCAGAAGTGATGCCACTCTTCTTTTGGGTGGTGTTCTTCCACATGAATAACTAGTCAGCTTCACTACTCCCTTCTGCCTTACGTGTTCGACAATACTTACTCCTATTTTCAAAAGTAATATGATATCATTAAAGTGCAAACCATACAACATTTCCTTGCAGTGACTCTATTGTCTAATGTTATGGACAGGAAATTTTGCTGGGGTAAAGTAAAAATGAATAAAATACAACAGAAAGAGGTCAATGACAGTTTATAATGAATGAAAAGCTTTTATTTAAAACAAAATATGCTAAATGTCTTTGCCTATGAATAAGCTAACTCATCATCTAATTAGAGTATAGTAGTCCAGAACAATATAGTATAAAAGCAGAGAGATTAAGATTTGAAGTTTCTGCAACCAAAGGCTCAACCTACTACAGTAATGTGGTTTATCCTTTTATTTTTCAAATACTGACATCTTATTGTACACTTATTATAGTATACTTTAATACTTTTTTGTTTACAGTTTTCTTTAAGGCTTAAACGCAATTTCTGAAACTACAGCAATTTTTTTCAAAACTCTCCACTCAATTCCCAAAAACACTCACACAACATGGAAAATGGCAGACATCTCTTGCAAAACCACACACTTTATTCAAAACCATATAAACTCCTTTAAAAACTGTATTTTTGCATCAAACCTCTACACACAAACATTTAAATGAATAGCTCAACCTTAACACCAACTGCACACTAATGAGATAAATGCAAAACACTGCGATCACTTAAGTGTTTTCAGTGTGCAGTGCACAACAGTCTGCTCTTCCAAACGTTTTCAACCCTTTCTTCAAATGTACATGCATATAGTCAATAAAAACACAATTAAGGGGAAAATCAAACTTACTTTTCTAAAAATAATACTTTTTTACCCATACCTGTACATGAATATTAGGCTGATATGTATAATAAATACAAATACAGTTTTTTCTGATTGCTTACACACAGTTCCGTTAAACTGTAGCGCATTTTTGAAAAACTCTACACAAAAACCCTGAAACCACTAGTGCAAAGTGAAAAAGATCACAAAGCTCAAAAACATATAAAACATTGTAAACTATCAAATGAGTACACCATCCTTTTAATGAACTACACACTGATGGGATAAATGCAAAACACTGCATTGTATGTTGCATTTTCAACGTGCATTACATGGAAGCCTTCTGTAAACGGTTTGAAAAGTATTTAGGTGTTTCTTCAAAATATATGCAGGTAGTCAATAAAACAAACAAAGGAAAAAATCAAGCTTATTTTTCCAAAAACAAATACGTTTGAGCAGGAACATACTGTATTGTATGCTTCTAGGCAAAAAATACAGAAGGTAATACTGAAAAAGAAAGGAAAGAATTATAAAGGGATACAATTAGGCAGCATACTGTCTCCTCTTTGCTTCTGGCCAAAACACCTCATCTATGCCACAAGAAATGTTCTCTCTGGCAAGACAGCAGAGAAAGTATCTTTGGAGTGATGTATCCACTCATGACATGCCCACACATCTATAACTACTCAGGCCTCCTCCATTGCCCAGAGAAGTGGCACACATCTATATGGCTGGTGATCACACACCTTCCACCTTCATGATGAAAAGAATTCTTCAATCATGTTTAGAAATGGAAAGTATGGTGGAATATACAGCACAGACATTTGTGGATGGTTGATAAACCAATCTTGGACCATAGTAGACCGGTGAAAACTCATATTATCCCAGATGATGACAAACCTGGAATTTTGCGGTCCCTTCTGATGGTCAAGAATCAGGATGTTGTGTAGAGTGTCAAGAAATGTTATGATGTGGTTGGTGTAGTATTGGTCAAGAATGGCACAGTGATGTAAGACCCCATTTTATCCCATGGCAGCACACAAAATAATGTTACCCTATTACTATCCTGCAACATTGCTAATGGCACGTTGTCCTATGATATTTCTTTCCCTGTGGCTTGTTCTGTTCAAATTGAAGCCAACCTTATGAACATGCACTCATGATGCATTCTGGCAGCATCTAGCTCCATGATTCTCTGAAACAGAAAAGGCAAAAGCATTACAGAACACTTTAAACAAATGTAGAGCAGTCAATGCTGTATGGTGTAACATTGCACTGTTACTGTCTACAGTAACTATAACAATAATGACAAAAAATCTAGGAAAGGTCCACCTGCACAAATTTATAATGCTGTTCTATTACTCTGCCAGGGTTCCTCTCAAATGGCACTTTGTACAGCTGTGTCATTCTAATTTCATGCCATTGAAGGAGATGGGACAATGCTAACAAACTGAACCTTCTGATATTACTGAAAGTGGAGGTGTCTGAGAGAATGTGATTTTGAAGTTATCTCAATCGAATGCTGTTGTTTGTCAAGACCATATTCACAATATGCTCATCCCGCTGTGGGGTAAAGAGCTGGTTTCTTCCATCAGCAAGCGGCTGTCTTTCAATTCTGCATAACCATGATGTGAATGGATAGGGTGTAAGATGTTTTGCAGCACAAAATGAAATATTGTACATTTACTGTAATTTTTATGTCTAGACAATATAGATTATAGATCTACCATAGATGTGGGAGCACTACTGTATGTAGTGATGTAAAAAAGTATCATAGCGTCATGTAGGTAGTCTGTAGGTTACTTACCTGTTTTCATTTCTGAATGTTCGGATGACACCAGCTACCCTGAAGTGGCTAAGGTATGGATGGACTCTTTGCCCAACCTCCCTCAAACTCAAACCACGATTGTCCACATGATCAACCAAGGTCGCAGGTATTTGATTAGTTATGGACCTTCTTAGTCTTCTTTCTTATCCATGTCATCCACTTACCCTCACACCTCTTCCTCTCTGAGCAATATTTGCCCACATTGTTATCCAAAGCAAGATAAGAAACCTGTTGCTCATGATCTGCTATCTAAGTGGAGAAATTAGCTGTGAGTGTTTCCACACCTGAGAACACAGTTACATTTTGACTGTGTTTTCCAATGAACATACAACATGGTTCTATTTTGTAAACTGTGCGTAATGTAGAGAAATGTGTGTAATGTTTTGCAAATTGTGTGTTTTGAAATTGCTAACAGAGTGTTGAGCAGAGAACAAGCATATTGTTTTGCAATCTTGGTAAAGCGATTTGGTACATGAGGTGATTGTTTTTGTGATCTTGCTTCAGGTTCCAGTTTTTGTGTGTAAGCAATCAGAATAAAAAAGTGCAGGCTGATAGGCATAATAAATACAAATTAGGAGATGCAGGAAATGTTTTTTACAGGGAAAAGAGGAAAAGAAAGGAAAGAAATAGAAAGGGAAAAAACAGGCTGCATCCTGTCTCCTGTTTGAGCTTGGCCATAACACTTCATGTACATAGTAAGCAATGTCCTCTCAACCAAAAGAGTAGGGGAAGTATTGTTTGAAGTGACATATTCACCCCTTACATGCCCCAATATCTATTCCCGCACTTTTCCATTGCCTGGAGAAGTGGTATGTATCTGTACACCTTCCACCTCCATGATGAGAAAAATTCTTTAATTGGGTTTAGGAATGGTGGGTATGGTAGGAGATACAGCACAAAAAATTGTGGATGGACAATGAACCAAATTCATGCTCTGTTATCTAAGTGAAGAAATTAGCTATTAGTATTTTCACTCCTGAAAATTAGGTGTAGGCAATTTGCAGAATAATATGTCAGTTTGAACACCAATGTTTTCCAAATTAAGACAAAATGGGTTTAAGTTTTGGCAGTTTTGCCTGATGAAGAGAACTGTGCGAAGTGCTTTGTGAAATGTGTGTTTTGAAATTGAAAACTTAGTGCTAAGCCGAAAATGTGCTTCAAGTTCTGCAGGCTTGGTTAAAACATTTGGTACATGAGTAAATGGTTTAAATGATTCTGCCTCAAGTACCATTTTCTGTGTGCTCATGATCAGAATAAACTGTAATAAATAAAGCCTAAAATTAAAAGCTTTAAATATTAGTATCAAAATTTTTAAAATGTCCCTAAACTTAACTGGAAACCAACGTACAGACTTAAGATGAAGGGTTAAATGGTGTACTTCCTCATCTGCATACTGATGCTTGCTGACAGCAGTGACTGAATTAACCGAAATTAAAATATTTTCAACAGTGTATGAGTAAAGACAGCTCTGTTTGTAATAAATGACTAAATTAACTTTCAATTCAGTATAATGAGAAAATGTCTTACATTACTTACATTGCTTTGATACATCAAGCTTTTGGCATAACCATTGGGCAAATGGGAAAATATGTGTTGTTTAAATTGGGAAACTAAACAGAGATGCTGATTGTTTATAACTAAGTAAAACAATGTTGGTGACACACCTAAAAATATAATTTTAAGTATATATTTTTTCAGAAGTGATGTGCCTATTAAGATGATTAACTTTTTTCTCTCTACTGCACCCATAATTGAAAGTGAGGAACATTCACATAATCTGCATTTCTTATGAGCTGTTGCACTAATGTTTTTTTTTTTTGCTCAAAATCTCATTGTTTCCACAATTCTGAATAAATGTAAGCCAAGTGGCAAGAGCGTACAGCCTTGGTTAGTCTACAAGACTTTTCCATACTGGCCAGTTCATGGCGAGTGTTTCCAGGAAAGATTAAGAAGAGCAAATATTACTAATTTTGGATAAGATGATGGATGTATTATGGAGAAACCATTCTGAGTTAATGTACATCTTAAAATTTGCATATTTTAAATTGAACTAAAAATACTGCATGGAGCGTCCCTTTGGTGCATATATTTTAAGGGGATATTTAGAAAACTAAATTAATTGTGAAGAATTGCAAGTAACTGTGATCAGGGACCTAGCTGATTAACATATCATTAATGTTATCATTGTTATAGTATAAGGCACCCATTTCTAAGATACTGCTTGCAGAAGCAAAATGAAACAAAAGAATATCAGTCATCTACTAGTGATACTTTATATGGTAACTGCAACTGAGTGATATACAGTGAGAAAAACAAGAGAAAATTCACAATAAACTACCCTTTTTTGTACCTGATATTTGCTTTCTTATTGAATTTGTCTACTACACCGTATTTCAAACCTAATGAACTATCAAGTAACATACTGTACATAGTTAATATTATGAAGTATTGAAAAAATGCACACATCCTTCAAGTTTATATCAATATGAACCTGTTTACACAATTGTTATTTAAAATGTTAAATTTAGGTAGGTATAATTTTTGTAAAAGAGCTGTGTGCCTATAGGTTTTTTAGATTTTAAACTATACCATGTCATCAGGTTATTTATTTGTATTTGCACAGAGTTGATTTATCTGTACTTTATGAATCATATGTGTTTATTATGTTGAAGTATCCTGAGAAAAACATTTGAATCTAGCTTAAGAAATTTGGCTAAAAGAAACAGCAGATGGCAAACTTAACATCTATTCACGGTTCAAATAAACTGAACCATTTTATGTAAAAATAGTCTGAGTACACCCTGTCTGAATGATTTACACATGTCATTGCAAGAGTGCAAGAGTCTGCAACAGAAAAAGTAACCTTTTTTGTGTTTTCTTTTTAATCTAAAAAATCTGAAGAAATGGTAACTTGATACAACAAAAGGCAAATGAAATGTGAATCAGCTGACTTAAGTGACTGTACACAGTATGTACCTTACCATCCATTTTCAAATAGCTTTCTCTAATTCAGGATCACAAGGAATCGGAATCTTTAGCAGAAGTACAAGGGATGAACCATCTGTGGAATGAACACTAATCAAATCGAAGGGCCCACTAACTCACAAAATCTAAAGAATTTAAAGTTACTAATTAACTGAATGTACAAGTAAAAAGAAGTACAAGGACAAAAACTCACATAAACATATAGGGGACAGGCAGGCACCAAGATGGGGTTTTTAACCGAGTTTTGAGGTAGCAACAGAAACCACTCCAAAACCCTGGTTAAATGTTAAACGTTTATGAACATTGGCCATCTATCCTGTTCTAGTTTGCCTTGTGATCAACATCTGTCACTTTATTGCGTGTGCTTTTTAAACCACAAAGAGAACATTAAGTAACTACTGGAATAATTGTAATTTTGTGTTAGGCATAAAGTAAAAAATACAGGAAAATCATTACTATGAAAAATACTTTAGGTATCAGCTTAAGATGTTCTGGGCAATGGAAAATGATTGACTCTGTGTTTATGGTCACTAAGATTCCATGACAGTCATACCATAATTCAGTGAAAGGAGTGAATGTCTTTCCTAAGAAGTATACACATGAAACAGACAAATTAGTTTACTGGAGTTTTAACATGTTCCTAACCGGAATAAAGAGGATAAAATAAAAAGGAAAAATGGATGAGAGATATTTAAACAAGAACATATGATGCCTTGCAGCGGAAGTGCTAACATACAGTACATTGATAAACAGAAAGCAGTTTAAAAATTAGCTCAATTAAAAATTGAGCATATACTTTCATGATAGCACATTGTGGTAATTAGAAGCACTTCTGAACTATCTATTATTAAACTATATTTGTTATATGCTTAGCTAAACATACTTATGTTATAATAGTGGGTTACTATTCAAGACTGGTGTCTATTTTTTTTGCCTGCATAGTTTTGAAATGTTCAAACCTGCTGGTAACATCATTAACGCCTTAAATCATATTTCTTAATATGCTTGTAAATGTCTAGGCAAAAGTTTTTTGCAGAACAGCTGAACAAAATTTTTATGACTTATTTGATTTCTGTATTGTACCAATCTGAAATGATATGATGAAACGCCATTTAAGTTTCACTCCCAGAATCATAGTCTTGGATGGGGAGGGAGGGTCTTTTGAGTGACCTGGGTGTCCCTATGGTTTTATTATTGGAAGCGTTATGCTAGGGTGGCACGGTGGAGCAGTGGGTCGCACTGCTGCCTCGCAGTTAGGAGACCTGGGTTCGCTTCTTGAGTCCTCCCTGCGTGGAGTTTGCATGTTATCCCCTTGTCTGCGTGGGTTTCCTCCGGGTGCTCTGGTTTCCTCCCACAGTCCAAAGACATGCAGGTTAGGTGCATTAGCGATTCTAAATTGTCCCCGGTGTATGTATATGCCCTGTGGTAGGCTGGCACCCTGCCTGGGATTTGTTTCCTTCTTTGTGCCCTGTTGGCTGGGATTGGCTCCAGCAGACCCCCGTGACCCTGTAGTTTGGATATAGCGGGTTGGATAATGAATGGATGGAAGTTTTATGCTCCCTGTAGATTTAACCTTGGCAAATTGGTCTAAGGAGAGAACCCAAATATACACATTCAAAATTTGTCATCCAAAAGGCACTCATTAAAACTGAGAAAACCTTAGCCAGAATAGGAATACCATAATCCAATTTTGGATTAAGGCCTAAGGGTGGTGTTGCTAATTAAATATTAGTTAGTTAGTTAGTTCATGTACCCAAGATGTGCTTAGCCCAAAGAAATCACATGAAACCTGAGATCTAGATCATTACCTGCAAGGCAAATGTTGAAGAACAAGTTCATTGACTAGCATGTTATGGGTATGTTTACAAAGACCATATCTTTACAATGAAAATGTGCCCTTGTTGTTTGTATGTTACTTAACTAATAAAGAGGAAGAACTTGTGCTGAAGGTTGAAAAGCATTTGCTTAACTTAATGTACATACAGAATTGACTCTAATAACAGGCGTCTTGAGTGGATGGTCTCTCTCTTATTGTACCTACCAATTGAAAATGCCACAGGCAGCTACAGAGGTACTCACATGCCCCCTGCTTGGTGCCGCAATGCTGATGCTTGCAGTCGAGGATGAGAGAATCAACACAAAATAAAAGTTTAACTATTCAGAGTATCTGACTTCCTTAACAGGTTTAGTACTTCAATTCTCTAAATGCAAAAAATTTGAAAATTATTGAATGGTGAAATTGGAAGAAATGTCCTTCCTAATTTTTATCCGAGTAGTGAATTGTTATTGGTCTTTAGTCCTCGCAATGGATTGTTCATAGCATGGTAAAATATTGGAATTCTTAAAAGTGTATCTTGTATATAAGAGCTACAGTATGAGGCAAAGGTCAGTTACTGACTTTGGTCATGTTATTTGATCTAAAGCAATGTGTTATAGACTCTGGGAGTGCATCTTTTTAGGCTCTGTACACATGTTATTGATGGAAGAGCAGAATGGATCCTCCAGTCAAAAATGGAAGCAGCTGATATAACTATATTTTGGAAGTTTCTTATTTTGTCACAATCCTTAGATCCATTGATTGAAACCCAGTAGATAGATTTCCATGTTTGACTGATACATATGATTGGACCAATAAGGTGGTACCTGTGGTAGTAGTCAAAGGAAAAACCCAGGTTTGGGAGCAGTTTAGGGAATGGTTTTTGAGGTTCTGGAAGCTCATTCAAAGAAACAGAAAGGGTATAGGGATCCTAAATGAAAGCTATTCTCAATTAAATTTGAGATGAATGTGCAAAAATGTTCAACGTGATTTGCTTCTCATAATTAGAAATTAGTGTGTAAGTCATATTTTCTATATTTATGCAATATGAGTATAAACTGGTAAAAGTTGCTTGTCCATACTCACAAAGTGAGTCATTGACCCTGTGTTTTCAATTCTGACCCCTAACTCACTAGTCTATGCTCACTTCCTGCTGTTGTTTATTTTACTAAATATGAGAATCTCTTTGAAGTAATAATTAAGCATTTCATCTCACTTGACCTCTGTAGATACTGAATGACTCTTCAATTTATTTTTCCCAAATCTTAAAAACTCTGTCGACTATATTATATTTATCTTGGCTTTCCTTACTTTAATATTTCTTATATACAATAATGACTATTGTGTTTTTTCAGGCAGGTACTGGAAATCTGTTGCAAAGTATGCATCCACACTAAATTTATCTTTTGCTGAAGCTCGGAGAAATGAAAAAGATGAAAGTGATACAGTAACAGCAATGGCATCACTCTCTGTTGAAGTTACACAGTCACATACAAAAGAAGATAACAGGTAATGAGAACCTAATCAAAACAATGTTCACTTGATGTACCGTTTAACATATAGATATTGTATAGCATGTTATTTATTAATCCTAAGACTAGATTTTAAATTTTGTGCAAAATGTGATGAATAACAAAAATAAGAACCAAAACCACTTGATCACATTAAACCATATTTTAGCATGATACCTTATTGATTTGATTTATCATTCTATTACATTTTAAAGAAAAGAGAAATGAGGTTAAACTTTAAATAAACATTTAAACAGGATTCTATTCTTGTTCCAGCTGATTAGCTCAGTCATTTTTTATGTGAAGTTTTTTTACTTTATCCTTATATTTTACTTTATCCTTATACTTTATCCTTCTCTGACCACAAAGACAAAAGTCTTAGGTTAACTGGTGACTCTAAATTAGCCCAGCATGAGTTTAGTAAATAAAAAAATTGTATCTGAATGAGTCAAAGCAAGCATTTTATATTCATACATATTTCCCTAATAATAATTAATACCAAGTAATTAATACAATATTATTAAGTAATAATAATGAAAATATTGTTTCTGTACAGTTGAGTTTTAATTTAAGCTAATGAATGTTTTATGTCAATGTAATAAATAAGAAAATGTGCTATGAATATTAATGTTCAGTTTAATTAATTTTTTTTGGAACAGAAGTGAGGAGTGCCTGTATTAGTGTATTGATTGTAGCTTTTACTGCAATTAAGATGAGTTTCCTGAAAATGATGTGCCTTACGAGCTACCCTTTAGAATGTTTCCTAAAACCCCTCTTAATTGTATAAAGTACTTCTTCATTAAACCTGAAATTGCTCCGTAAAAAACATCACAAACAATTAATAGAGAATACATTCATTGCATTATTGGTATTGCAGTTATGCTTGGTCCATTGGTGGGATAAGAACGATGAAGTAAAAATGCAATTATAATCAAATATAGTTATGTGAAAACATATAAATAGGCCCAAAAATGAAGTGACGGATGCATGCCTGTAAAGGAGGAACACACTTTTCCAAAGAATGTTTTCTTATTTAGATAACTATGATAAAAGCAGAGTGTTGATGTTTATTAAACAAAAGTAGGATGAGAAAGTACAGAAAATAAGTGCCTACATATTATATCCTAAGTAAGGCGTCAATCTGAAAAAAATATGAGGAATTAAAAAGAGAGGCCAAAGCTAGAGGCAGCCAGATAAAATGTCTGCCCCTTTCCTCAGAAGAGGACAACAGGGAACATGAAGTAAAAAATAACAACTTTCAATTGAAAATCCAAATAAAAAACAAAATAATTATCTAAAAATAGTAATGGTGATAGCTGCCTAATCTACAAATCAGCCTCGTATACACATCCTGCTCTGCATTTCCATCTCCATTTATTTTTCCTCATTTTCATCTTCCTTGTTTTTATTGGGCAAGGGTATACCTACTGTAATAGTTACTGTCACAGTGCAATGCTGCTGAAGTAAAAATCTGATACCATGCAACTTATGAAGACAGCACAAGTGCGTTTTCTGTCTGCAGATTTGCTAATGTGGTACATGGAATTGTTCGCCCATCATAATCTTATCTTCATAATCTCCAGTGAAGTAACATGACATAAATTAAATGTTCTTTGTCTGGTAACCTTTGTCATTAAGACTGGCACAAAAGGTAACCATTTTAAGAGGCACTTGTAAGGTTGGGTTGGGGAGCACAAAGATTACAAAGGATTTTGTGTGCTACTTTATTTACTATAGAATTTAGTACACCCTTGTAAATTAAAGATTGTTTTGAATGATTATAATGTTGTTAGTACTATAATACTTTTGGAAAACCAACTCCTTTCTTTACTGTTTGTGCTTTGTTCTTTCAAGAAATTTTGAAAAAGGCATCAGTAAAAACTGCAAAGATCTGAACTGCTAGGAGAAATTTTCTGATATATTAACCTCTGAATTTCTAGTGTATTGTAGTTCACCTAATCATTCCATGAGCACACTATATTGCTCAGTCTGGGTCTAGCAGTGTAGATCATTGTGTATGTTTAATCGCTTTCTGAATACTTATGCAGTAACATTGCTTTCCCTTGGCATGGTGGAAAACCTAAATGATATATCCTAAACACTAGATGGTTCTTTTTAGTGCTTTTGATACCAGTGCCCTCTCCAAGCACAGCCCTACCTTCAATGCAGCAAATGTTGCTTGCAATACCTGAACAAAATTTTTAGATATTTTTTGGTAGGAGTCATGGATGAAATATACCTCTTGTATGAATCCTGGTGAATTACTTCGGATTTGATGCTTACTGTATATGTCAGTTGCTCCAAAAAGTAAAGACTATGAGTTTGACTCCTCCCTATTGGGGAGAAATCTTAATATAAAGATCAAGTCACAACCTTCCTAGCTCTTACAGATTTAAATCAGAGCAGTCTTACCTTTGAATTTGCTTTTTCAGGAGGCTGACCTTAATGGCCAGTTGCTTCTGTCTCCTATTTACTGAATCCAGCAGAGAAGGAATACTGAGCTGGTAAACAGCAACCTTTGTCATGTGTATGGACTTGCAAGCACTGTGAACATTTACTTCCATGGCAGATTGTTTTCTTTTGCATGGACCTCAAGAAAATGACTACAGAGAATGTAATTGCATTTTCATTAAAACTATAGACTACCTTCTAATTAAGGATGTGATTTAAATAGAATGCAATTACAGAAGATTCTACAGAAGCTACGCAGGGATTGACCACTAATGGTCATGTGGGGTTGAAGTGTCTGTACTGTATGTTTCACTATAATTAATCTCTTAGTCAAAAGTGAATCTTTAGAGCTTATCGCTTAATTGAACTTCTAGTTTTCAAGTACCTATTTGTTAGTGGATTCCGCAAACTATACAATTTACCAAAGCATTCATTGTTTTGGTGTCTTTAAGTACAATAAATTATATTTCATTCTTTAGTTATAATATTCTACTGTTTTGTAGCTAAAATATGGTTTTAATTAGTAGGCAATTTGAAAATTAACATGCACAAGTGTGACTCGATAACTTTATTATATAGATCTGTGTATGTTGTGCAGAGTCTGTGTTTTTAAAACAACATCATTTCCTATGAAACAGAACATCTACAAACTGGATTCAAATTTGACAAAATTGTTTTTTTTAATAAAACATTGTCAGCAGCTGGATGGACCCTTGCACAAAATAACTGACCAGATGTCAGTGAAGACCAGAGTAACACAAAAGCTGGGAATCATCTTTTGCTTAAAAGACAGTAGTATATATCTGCAGCTAGTGTGGCTGTCTTGGACTCACTGAGCAACCCAGAGCTACAAGTAACTTGAATCAGTGGTAGCATTCCTATTTGCCAATGTTTTGATCCTCTGCATCAGTATATTAGAAAAAAAATGATTGAATTAGTAGCATTGTAAAATAACAGCTGAAATCTCTCAATCGTAACATTAGGCAGACATGCTAGCCCATTAAGTTACAAGTACCCGCATGCTGCTTCCTGTTAATGAGCATGTCCAATCAACAGTGAGATATAATTCTAGTCAAGATTAAGTTGCTCCCTCTCTGTTTCCCTTCATTCCACTGTAATTATTAACACAATGTGTGGTAATTATACTCTTGGATTTTTGCCAGTGTGTGCGGTGCACATTTCATTGTCAGTTTTTCTCAAATTTACGCGGGCATTTGGGCACCTTGCCCTTGCTCAGATTATAAACAGCACAAAGATTACAGTTATGCAAATGGCAAAATTAATGTCACCTTTGCAAAATATAAATTACCTGAGTGCCTGAACTTTATTTGATAATGCCAATATTAAATAGGTTTTATAAATACTTTGTAAGTGTTATTTTCCTGGTTATGATAGGTTAATGTTTTAGTGTCTTCTGCGGAGAAACCACCACTAATGATTCCACTAATGAGTTACAAAGAACCTGGATTCTTTTATTAGTGTTAAAGAGGATGCCTCATGGAAGTGCTTAGCAAGATACAAGTGTTTAAGCAAACAAAACTACTTGTATTTAGATTCTGGTAGTGTTATAGTTTTTTTCTTTGACTTTGAGTTTAGTATAGTTCCTTGCACTTTGGTCATACATTTTACATTTAGTGTACTGACTTTTGTAAAACCTTGATAACTTTATCTGCTAAACCCTAGATAATACACCTCCATGATTCTGCCACTCCAAATTAACAAACTATTCAAGAAATGACTTGCATTTTAGTTCTGCTTAAATACGATATCATGCTAGAATAACATATGTATCTCTCTTGGCCATACAAGTGTGATTTCTATGTGTAGTCCATAGTTCAACCAAGGTACTCCAACACCTACTGGCTCAGAAGAGCAAAGCCCTGGTCATTCTTGATCAAGACACTAAGCAGTGTGTATAAAGTTTACTTGCTAATTGGATCCCTACCAACTTTTTTTATTTTTGGGATGACTTTGTTAGCCTGGAAGACATCTGTAAATCAAATACTTTCATCAAATGTTCAATGTTCCTCATCATCTAAGCTTCCACGCTGTGTTTTTTATGATCTATAATCTGAGGTGTTTCCTGTGGGGTAAATGCTGCCCTGAGTTCTTTTGGACATCATCTGTAATATTGCCTGTCAATGGAGAGTGCTCTATGCCATCTCTATAATGACCAAGAATCGTTATCCACTTTGTTTTGGAACAAAGCACTCATTACATCAAACAGTCTTATAACCAGCTTTTCCATCTTTAAGAAGGAGTGACTTGGAATGCTCAAATGAAAACTAGCATCTAAAAACAGATTACATTGAGGATTTCTTTTCAACAAGCACTTTAGTCTGTAGTAGTGATACAGACCTTCTGATAATTTTGAAAAAGTAGAAATGGTCTCCAGTTAGGCAGAAATAATATTTATTGAAATAAAAATTTATTGAGACAGAAATTGCAACATTTTTCTCAAGGTCAGTTATGCTGTTCAAGGTATTTGGAGTGAGGCTGTAGGAGTAACCTGCAGATCAGTATTTGATGTGATTTTAAGATCTGTTGTACTTTAACGCTTCAGGTATTATCATGGAAGAAGAAAATGATGAGATAAACATCTTCTGATGTAGTGTGTTTATTAGACATTATTGTCAAAAATTGTTTATTGTAATAATAGGTTGCATACCTTCTTATTGAAGTTGTTGAAAGACATAACCTAAAACTTCCAAGAAAAGGCAAAAGGAATATAGTTATTTTGTAAGTAAACTAGAAAGTTTGAATGGATGTTTGGTGTTGCCCAGTTGTTAGGATTAGGAAATTGAGAAGACAACATGGAAAGATAATAAATGTAATCCTGCAAATATCCTATTGGCGGATGCACCTAGCCAGGAGTGGCATGTCCTGCCATGGTTTGTAAGCAGGAGCCGTGCACTCTCATGAACATATCCACACCCACTGCAGGCCAAACTAACGTTACTCAGTATCTGTATTGCAAATACAAACTCAAATTCCCAGAAAGCTTTGCTAAAAGGCACAAAAGACACCACCTGAATTGGGGTCTGAGTACAACCATAAACTAAAACTATATGCAACATTTGTTGAAACACTTTGAAAAAGTACATTTAAAGTTACAATTAAATAGTCCTATGTACTTCCGGGATATCTCACATCATTACCTTAGACTTATTGTGCTTGTTTTTCTACTTTGCATTGTTCTTTTTTTATTTCTGTTTGGGCATGCAGCTGTCTAACTTTTTAGGGAGTTATCTCAAATGCTATGAACTAGCTACTGTACTTTTATGGAAGCATAGATAGTACAAATGACAAATCAATGTTGATTCAGTTTTTTAAACATAACATTTCACAATGTTAACCATGGAAAAAATTGCTGAATTGCTTTTTAATGAACCTTCTGGTGCATTTTACTATACAATTAATTAAACTACCTATACTGTGTAAAAAAAACTTTCAATATTAAACATGTTTACAAAGTGCTGTTTTATAAAATATTGAGCTAACACAGATTGTGGATTTATTGGTTTAAAAGGTGCAGGAATGCTTAATGCTGTAAGAGATGTAATATAATATATATATATAAATTCTTTGCAACATGCAAGTTAAGTGAGTTGGTCAGGGCCACACAGTCAGCCAGAGGCAAAGATGTGTGTCCTATTTAATTATATAAATGAAGAAGGTGTGTATTATTTATTTAGCCGCTATCTTGAAAATATGCCCAGATGCACATGCAAATTATGTAATATTTAAATCTGAAGAAGATGGCAAAATGTAAATTAAAATGGTTCATTCTATATTTTCCTACTTAAAAAGCCTTACATTAAATTTAAAATTATTCCAACACACTATAAGAACATTTGCAATCATTGATTTAGACGTAACTGCTTTTCCATTTGACATTTTGTCTATACTTCCTGTTAAAGAACCTCTATTTATGGACAGCAGCACAGCACAAATAAACATTCTACAGAAGTGAAAAATCAACTTTGATTAAGCATGAAACTCTACAATGTCATTGTGTACTCTTGCGCTTTATTCTGATTGCCTGTTTATTTTTACAGAACCGCCATTGAGCCAATGGAAGAAGAGCCGGCTTTGTGAAGTGCCAAGTTCTCCAAGCCATTTCCTGTGTGTGACATCATTGTGTATCCCCCTCAAGGCACCCACAGACATGTCTTGTCTGCTGCTTGGGTGGCATAAATTAGATGGAACAGACATGTAGGGCAAAAAAGCATTTCACTTGCTCCTCAAATATATAAAAGGGGATGAGAGGTTGTTGATCTAAAACCGTCATGTCCTGTATATGTTTAAATTAAGGTGATACCATTGCACTTAAAGTGAAATTGACCTCTTTTGGGCACCAAGTGATTTTTTTTTGTAGCTACAGACACTTTTTTGTGTGCTTGGAATCCTACTATACAATAGGTAAGGATTGCATTTTAGCATGCATTTGAAAAAATATTTGGTAAGCAGTTCACAAAAAGTATTTTATACAAATGAAAATGAATCAATCAGTTTCTGTTTTTCATTTGACCCTTTAAATATCCTTAACGTTTAAAAGGTGTAAGATGAACATGACACATTAAAATATGAAAATTAAAGGCTTACTTTTTCCACTTTAATTTAACATCTTATAAGTTTAAATTGAGACTACTTTATACCACCTGTGGAGTTTTCATTAAAAGCTCAATGCAAAATTAATCTATAAATGGTTACTTTTTTCCTTTATAAAATGTCACGTTGAATATATGAAAATTGTATCTGAGGAAGTTAGACTGGGGTGCAACCTTTGACGAAATGACAATATATTATTTTCATTTGTCTACTGTTGTCATTAATGATAATTTAACATACAAAGATAACATGTTGTTCACCAAAATATTTTTGAATATGTAAACAAGTGTCTGTTTTAGAAGCTTTGTTGTAAAATGTTATGGAAAAAAAGTACAACAGAACAGGAAGACAGAATGAGAAGAATCCATTCATTTTCTCTCTTTCTTCTAAAGGAGTCCTACTCGGGTGGATATGTGACAGATGAATGTCACTTTGCCTTAATATTAAACTGGATAATTCAGATTTTATTAGGAATTTTTAAACTAAAAGTCTGACATAACATAATATACACTATAATGTTCAATGTCTATGTAAAATAATAACCAGTGGCACTTTAAGGACATTGTAATTTATTACAGGCTGAAACTGATTATTTTATTGCATTTTATTCCTAACTGTCCAGCTTTCAAGTATTGCTTCGAAGCCATAAGAGCACAGCATCAAACTCTGGTTTAATATTTGGAAGGAAACCTTAATTAGAACAAGCTTTTTTCTCAAAGGTTATGATGATATGAAAGATTGAGGAATGTGGTTTGAGTTACAGGGAACTGAAACCTGTAAATCAAAGATGAAAAGATTTCATTCAAATAGAATTATAGATTTCTCTTTTGTCATCAAGTCAAACTTTTTTTTTTAGCATTTGAACATTCAAAAAGTTAAGGCTTTTTTATAAAGAAGTTCTGTTTTAGATAATAAAACAATATTTGGGTGATATGTGAGTGCGGATGCCTGGGATCATTTGCACCGTGCCAAAATATTCTAATAGATATTCACACGCACACAAACACCAATCACACATCGACAACCTCAAAAACATAGTTACTTGCTTGTATTTACTCATATATAACGCATTTATTGATTATAGGAAAAAAACAGCTGTCACGTTTCAGGTAATACACAAATATTATGACATCTTTTCATGTTTGTACTGATAGAGTAGAAGTAAAGGAAAGTTTAAAGGACAGCTCTGCAAGTTACATCAAACCAGGTGTCTTCTTACTATTGTTATTAAAACTTGCCAAAGAAACATTTTATTTCATTTTCTTTGCACAAGTGTCCTAGTTACATTAGTTTTCTCTTTTTTTTCATTTATTAATTCTACTGGAGTTAAAAAATATTGCTCTACAGTTGAAAAACTTGATAACATTACAAATCAGAATAACTGACAGCAGTATGTATTTATTTTGCCATCTGGGTCACCATTTTTCTCACCTTTTAATAGTCTGATGTTTTTTGTAATAGCAAATCAGGTTAATGGTTAAAACTGTTAAAGAAATATTAAGTGACAATACCTGTTTACATGTATTTTATCACTTGTGTTTTTTTAGAAAATCAAGATGATGTTTTGTTTTTTTTCCATAGTTTATTTACACCCATCTTTTTGATAAATTATGATTGGATTGGATTGTGATCATTTATTTAGTTATTTCAACTCTGGTTGATCTTTATTTCTATGTGTACCTTTTTCTTTTATTTTTCAAAAGCTTTTATAAGACAAGTTTCATTTCTTAGCTGAGACTGTGCCTTTCACTTGATGTGTTCCTCGTGTTTAAGGCTAGGGGTGTATGTACAGATTTCACTGTTCATGTGAAGAAACTTTGTGAAAGGCTTGAAATAGTGCACACTAGCATACAATGCACTCTGGAGACATGCAGTACAGTAGTGTGGCTCATATTCAACACATCTAAAATGCTTTCTAGAATGTACCAAATAATATTGCTTGTTATCATTTTAGTAACTGTATCATGACTATTATTTCAATAAAGTTACCGACAATTAAATTAAAATAGTGAAGAGCTTTGTGGCAATACCCCAGATACTAAAATACTGTCATTTGCAGTCATTTACTTTGTATACATGTATGTATACTAGAGTGAGCAATTGATTCAAGGCTATTACATTAATTAGCACATTACCTCATGAAAATTAGTTTACCCGGGAATTCAGTCTATTTCTAACTTGAATATGACTCTACAGAAGCTATTGGTTTTATTTTTGTTTTCTTGCCACCAAACTGCATAATATAGTTCACTACCATAGCACCCTGCCATAATCAAGCTGTAGAATACCAACTACTTGTATTTTACTTATGAAATTATTCACAGATGCACATGTACCAATGGATATGTGTGCATGTGTATATCTCTTTTTGAAATTATCAGACAAACACTTTACTAACATGATTTCTAGTGGAGACAACATGACTACTTAACATGGATGACAGTACATAAATATTCAGAAACTCATTAGGTGTGTTTGGTGCCAAAAACAGACAGGTTATGCTAAAGACAGATGTACCTGAAAATGCTACTACTTAAACTAAAATAGTGTTTTCTTTTTTTGACGTAAATCGGCAACATTAGCAATATTTGAGATTTTTGATGTAACCTATGTTAGACTGTGCTATACGTAACATCTCATTAAACCACTTCTGTGTTAACTTAATCAGTTAAAAGTGAGAATAAGAATCTGGCTCAGTAATAGGATATAGACTTCTTGTGGAAGAACAGCATAACAGACAAGCCTTTTTTTTCTAAGAAAAGAGGGAAGAAAGTTGTAAAGTGGATGACTGCATTTTGCATTGTTGCATAAAGAAAGATTTTGAAGAAGCATATTTCTTGTGTTCTTGGAATATATCTTGCATAAATATTTGTAGTATTGTTAGCTAGATTGTTTGTGGTGTACCGTTAAATCACTGTATCTCCAAACTTGTACAAACTGTTCTCAGTTTTGTGTTTTGTATTCTGTTTTGACTACTATTGTGAAGAAATACTATTTACTAAGTGTCCTTTTTTAATAAAAGAAAAATACATCTGTGTGAATTATGAGTTATGATTGCTTATGGTCATTTTTCATGAAATCATTTGAAAAACATTGAAGATGTTCAAGACAACATTTCACAATATGTACAGTAATGGCCTGTTTGTAGAAACAATCTCATTTTCTTACTGATTGTCAATTAAAAATGTATTCATTAAGAAATACAGACATGTATGTATGTTAAAAAACATTATTGCATTTTAAAATCTAATCAGATCTTTAAAAATTAGAAATTAATATGATTTTATTAGTGTGTGTGTTTCAAGAAATTATTTATCCTTGTGTTGGTGTCAGTTGGCACCTGTAAAAATAAAAAGACCCTACATATGTTAAGGTTTCATGAGATAACTTCAACTTAACAGAATAGCTGCACTATTTTATAAAATTTTATGTTCATGTGTTGCAGCTAGCAGCATCAGGAATTAAGGAAAAGCTGCATCATGCATTTGGTTGCATGCATGGACTTGCACCGCAAAAGCAGAACGTTATTTTGTAATAAGAATAAAATGTATGTACTTTCTTGAACTTAATAAATTGAAAGATGATCATTTCAAGATTCATCTGTGCAGCAAGCACACTTGAGAAAGTCAGATTAATTAATCAATTAAATGATCGATTGCCACATTGAGATTTCAGTTTGTGCAGCTGGTGAAGTCACAGTACGTTCTGTGCAGAATGTCTTATGATATGGCGGGTTTGTGCTATCATGGACAGTAGCATTCTGGAACAGCTGCTTGTATTTTCTTACCTCCCATAAATTGGACTGTCCAGAAAAGTCACAAGAATGGCACAAAATGGCAGAAGAAAACATATAGGACTAGAATAAAATGTAGTACCCAAGGGCCACTAGATAGACTGACTTATTTGAGTGTCAAAATCATATTCCTCATATGAGCAAGAACAGTTAAGTTAAAATTAAAAACGCAGGGAAAAAGCAACAGGAAAAATACACTATGTCTTCAAAGTATTTGTTACAGTCATACTAAACTCTTTCATTCTAATTAAAACAACCTTTTTACCAGCAGCTTTTCCTTAAACAGTACACAGGGATATTAGGCAAAAGCTTTTTTAAAAAAAGATAATATATTTGGAATTGGAATCTCAGCAACCTAAGTTACTCATTCATCAACATGGAAAAACACAGTCAGACCCATAGACAGGTTTAACTAAGCAGCCAGAGGCTCAAATAAATTCACATGTATGCTCTTAGAAAAGAGAAAGTCCAGCTGACTGTACTCCACATTAAACCATTTTAAATTATCATTATATTCAAATATCTGATATATGCATACTAATTAATAAATTTTGTAATATTTGAAATAAAAAACCCAGTCTATGTGTAACTGGGTTGTGTGCAGAAAGTATTGAATTAATAATGTCTAATTATGATGCATTTATTGCATGTCAGTTCATAGCAATTCAGGGCTGGATGGTAAGTAAAGAAATACCTCAAGTAATATGTTTTACTTTATAACATTTAAATAACATCATATTAGTAGCAAATAGCTAATGAATGGTGAGCAGACTGGCACAAGAATGGCTGTCGTCGCATCATCCAAGTGGATGCTACACATTGGTGGTGGTTGAAGTGTTTCCCCATTGTCTATGTAAAGTAGGATAGAAAAGTGCTATGTAAATGTAACTAATTACTAATTATTATTACTATTATTAATTGCAATAAGCAATGGTTTTCTTACCATACATTTTTACAATACACACATGCACATGCATAGATAGATAGATAGATAGATAGATAGATAGATAGATAGATAGATAGATAGATAGATAGATAGATATTAATTTTTGTTTATGTGTTTGTATGTAATGTTACAATCATAACTGTAGAAAGTTTTCTAATTTGAGAAACAGTGAAGGTATAATAAGAAAATACTGATTACTTCACCAAACACAGCTAAAATGAACCATTACATTTTTATGACCTAAATGATTAATTTTAAATGCTACACCATTATTTGATTTAAATATAAGGAACTGCTGCGTTGGGCTGGCGCCCTGCCCAGGGTTTGTTTCCTGCCTTGCATCCTGTGCTGGCTGGGATTGGCTCCAGCAGACCCCCGTGACCCTGTAGTTGGGATTTAGCGGGTTGGATAATGGATGGATGGATGGAACTGACGCTGCTCTTACCCAATGTCGTCAAATATTTGTTTAAAGACAGATGAGCTGCAAAAGTATCTTGTAACATTTCCTATTACATCTAGTTTTAAAAAAATTTACAATTACAGAAAATATTGCATATTTGCAAATAATATATTATCAGTATACTACTCTTTTTTAAAATTATCTCCAACTGAAGAATGTTTAATAAATAATAAAATATTTGGATAACACAGATTGTGATTTATTATTTTAAAAAGTGCAGGAATACTTAATGCTGTAACAGGTGTAATTATTTTTAAAATCCACATATAGCAAATGAGTGCAGAATCTTGACTAAAAAAGAGAGTATCCATTTGATGTTCAATCAGCAGTTTCATTCAGAAATACTAAGATAAAAAAGTTTAATGGATGCTATAACTGACATAAGAATAGAATATGGTTGTTTTACTATAGATATTATACTTTGAAATATATAATCCACTGTGAAAATCATTTATTCTGCAGTCTACATTTGAATCTTTGTGAATTATATGGCATGAAGTCTCATATTTTTGTTGTGCAAGTGCCATCTAATAAATTACTTTTGATATCTATCTATCTATCTATCTTTGGTGACATTTTGGAACATACAAAACAGAATGGATCCAGTTTAAATATTCACAATTTATTAGTGCATTAATGTAAATCAAATGACAAATATGCTTCCTATTTCTAACTAGCATTTTTACATAGTACTGTATTATAACAAAAAGAAAAGCACTTTTTGTTCAAAGGATAGATAGATAGATAGATAGATAGATAGATAGATAGATAGATAGATAGATAGATAGATAGATAGATAGATAATCTTATATTTTAGTAATGTACTGACTAGGTTATTGGCTTCTTTTATTACACACATATTCAGTTAATTTCTTTTCAGCATTTTCATATTATACAAAGGAAATAAGTCATTTACACTACAATATATTTGAGGGCAGTCCACTCATTGTGTTCTGTTACATACAAAGCCTGGTTCTGTTCATATTGACACATAAACTAATTTGATATGTATAGAGAAAATGTAAAAAATTAGTGTAAAGCAAATTACTTCCATATAGAGAATTTAGAAATCGTATGACTTCACATTTCTTTTAGCCTATGAAAATGCAGTAAAGTGTCTCTTGTGAAACTATAACAGAGCCAAATGTTTAAACGTGTCCAGTAAAATAGCCTTTCTTAAGTCAGTTATTGTAGAAACAGCAGAGTAATGATGCCAGAACTTTCATGCTACTCAACATACTGAAGATAAACTCACAAATGATATGAAATAGACCCAATAATGTTAACAGGGTTTCTAACTTTATTGGAACTTTTACTGTGACGCTATGCATGTTTTCAATAGAGATTCTTAAAATTAAACTTATATTGAATGACCAGAAGTTGAAGATATTCTACTTAGGTTGACTTTCTGTGTTATGGGCCATACAGTTACAAGTCTCGGGCTGATGTTTTTGATAAAGGTATAGTGTTGTTACCCTACGTCCTCTCCACACAGACACACAGTTGAAAAGAAAGTTAAAATAATTAATTTATACATGATAATAAAAGTAATAATATTTATTATTATTAATATTGCCATTGAACATCAGGGGATTGAGATCGCCTCCAAGAAGACAGCAGTTTGCCTTCATTCGTTTACGGAAAAATGGTGGTACTTAAATTGCAAAGGTTAAATTCGGGTTAGATATCGACTGTTTAGTTATAATTTTTCATTGGGACACACTTCAGTCTTAACCCTTATTGTACCAGAAACGCTGGAGACGATGATTACCAAAACCACCTCCACTTTAAAGGTTGTTAAAAGTGTGGGGCCGGCTTCACTGGAAGCAAACGTTTTGTAAACTACTGTATGAGTTTAATCGAATCTACCTAGTTCATTAATTTGCGCATTGAGTGGGAAGTTGCAAGAAAGTCGTTATGCATTTCAGCTGTTCTCATGAAATTTCATGTAAGTCATGTAAAACAAAACTTTAATGCTCAGGGCTAATGCTTTAAATTCCATTTGATCGAATGCGTATAGGACTTTAATTTACACCTTCCTGCTAAACAGTTCAAAGGATATGACAGCAGCAGCCCCCATGAACTCTGATTACGTTTCTCTGTAAGCTGCAAAGCGCCAGGCAATGTCACCGTAATCATGAATACGTTTTGGTCTCTCATGCAACGAAATTAGGGAAAGCTGCAAATGTTCAGCTTTGTCCGATGTACCATGCTCAATTTTAACCAATTTACCGCTTTATTAACCCTGTCTACTTCTTTCTACTTATTGTCGAAACAATCATCAATAGCGTAGCAGCTATATGTATTACCGCATTAATCAATTTAAAAGATGGGAGAATGGGCAGAGGGATGCGTGGATATTTCTTAGCTTCCTAAAAGTATCAAAAGAGTAAGGATGAAACAATGATCAATTCCCATTTAAGTTAAGTCTAAATAAATTTACTGTATAGGTAAAACATGCATGTTATTGCAGTAGGTGCTGATGGTTACAAATACTGAGTGTGCTTTACCAATTGTCAGGGATCCTTCAATTTTCTCAAAAATAAAATAAGTAAGTAAGTAAGTAAATAAATAACATGACAACAATAACAAAAAAACTTTTCAGGGTTTAGGGAGTATTCGGGTTCAAAAAAAAAGAACCATCCTTAAAAAGTTTGTCAGTTCAACAGCAGTACAAACTCCTTTTTTCATTTTCAAAATAATTTATAATCAGACAAATTTATAACATCAGTTATAGATAATTATGATACCCACGCTCACACAGGAAGAACGCATAAAAGCTGCTCAGACATTGACTGGAACAAGAGTCAAAGTTAAACAGCTGTAGCGCGATATATATATATATATATATATATATATATATATATATATATATATATATATATATATATATATATATATAATGTTTATATCCATATGTGGGTGTGTATTATACTAGACTTTTTAAACATTTCAAACATTGTTAATGTTTAACAAACTTGTATTACTCTCTTGTAGGTGAATGTTACTGTAAGATAAGTGAATTGGATTTACAGATTACAGTTTCGTCACGATGTCGACCCCAGCAGCAAAACCCCGCACTGCTACAACGCAATGATAAGAACATAAACATATATCTCCTTTACTGAAAATCATCAACAGCCATGTCCCCTTAATCTTAAGAAACAGAGTCAAAATATAATAACTTTCGCTAGAATAACAAATGCTAAATCTTCAAAAAATCACATAGATTTGTATGAAGTAGACTGTCTTTATTACAGGACTAATTTTTAAAAGAATTAATTAAGATGTATTAATTTTTCTGAAAAAATAATGAAATAGATAGATAGATAGATAGATAGATAGATAGATAGATAGATAGATAGATAGATAGATTTTTCAGTCATTCATGAATTCATTTTTCATGCCCTCTCATTGAGATATGTAGTCACGGGTACCGAAGCCTCACCCAATCGCCCTGGTTACTAAGCGGGAATCATAAACGGATGGGGTGCCCGCCCATCACAGGACATACTCGGTCAGGTGGGAGCCCGTGGAGGTGCACAGTGCACGTCTTAGATCGTGACTGCACCGGAGAGGACATAGCGATTCCAGTCATGCAGTATTACGGTCATCATAACCATTATTATTATTATTATTTTTATTATTATTATTATTAGTATTATTATTACAAACCATTTTGCTTCAAGCCACTATTAACCTCTTCACCAGACTTCAACATTAAACAAGATCTTCACGTTAGGCACCTGTATATATTTTTGCATATTCAAGGTGAAATCATAGTATTCTAACAGCTGTGAAGCTACAGCCCAGTCCTTTCGAACAGACGACTGATTGAAGGAAAGCCAGAGAAAACACAGCATTTAACGCAACCGTAATATAAGCGTCTGTAAATTGTTACGGGTTTTTCCACTATTTATAACAGGGACATACTCAAATGAATGCAGCTGTTTGCATATTGGGAACCTACAGTTTTCCAGCCTCTTTCTCTCTAATATACTTTATATCTGCTCAATCAGCAGTCTAGTGAAATTACTCAGAATTAAAACACATAAAAAACAAGCTCCAAATTGAAGTTGGTATTTTCCATCATTGTAAAACAATGAGAACATTAACAGACTTCTTTCTCTTTAGGTAGTTAGCCTTCAAGCGAAAGAAAGAAAGAAAGAAAGAAAGAAAGAAAGAAAGAAAGAAAGAAAGAAAGAAAGAAAGTTATCAAATTGATCAAAGGACATCATGTACAAAACACCGTCTTTCAGAAATTCCTTCTATCTGCAGTCGAACAAACTTGCCCAAGCAGAACATCTTCTCTGCTTCTTAACCGTCCGTCAAACAGCAATCGATTAGTTTCAGCTTCTCCCAAACGAGTTCTCGCAGCTTACTCACGGAGCATCAAAGAGAGAGCAGATTCGCGAATAAAGATCACAAATGTAAGCATCATTGTCAAGCAGCAGAAAGTTTGCAGGTTTCTTTATCGCAGGGAGTGATTTATGTTCAAATCTTATTTCAAGCACTTTTCTGTACTCATTTGAAGGCGTGTCCCTTTAAAAACTGCACATCTGTTCATTTCACGTGACCTTTTTTCCCTTTTAAACGAAAACATTAACATCTGGTCAAAATAAGTTTCATTCAGGTGCCTGCTGCCCTAATTTGTATTTTCCAGGATTTTCATCCGCATGTTTAGTCAATGAGCAAGCAATTCTCATGAAAGTAGCATAAAGCCAATTTAAAAAGAAAAAATTAACTGCCGTGGTGTAATGGATTTATTTATTAATTCGTCCACTTTACTGTATTCCGAAAAGTATTTAAAGAATATATAATAATTCACCCAAGTGAAAAAATGAAATAATGTCATTCTTTCTTTCTATCTCTCTCTTTTACTTTAATTTGTATGTGTGATATCTTTGAAACTTGGGTAATTAAGTCCTTGTTTTGGCGCATTTTTTTAAATGGAATTTTATCATTGAGCTACGATACGGCAAACAAATGGTAAATTCACGACCTTGATTTTCAATTTTTAGCCAGGCATTAAATGCAAACATGTATCATTAACTATGCAGTCTTCATTCTTTGAATTGGTCTTTGCGTTGTATTAACCCCAATTCTTTATAAATTACATTAGCCAATTTATTTTACAAAATATATTGTTTGTGGTAATGGTATAGAATATGCTCAGTAGCAAAATGACATTGATAAAGAAATTGTGATAAATAATAAAAAATATATATTTAGATATTATGTAATATCTTTCATAAATTAATAGAGAGATTTACTATATGGTCATAGGATATAGGGGAATAAGCATAGTTTTCTGATATGGATAACACAATATTCTATTTTTATTGCATTTTATCTTACTGCAATAACAGACTACAAATATCTTATTATAATTATTATTACTATTGCTGTTGTCTTTATTACTGCTACAACTGCTACACCCGTATAATCTTGACCTTGGCGTTGCAAGAGGCCCCTGAGCCTCAGTGATCTATAGAGGTATGTTGTCTGCACATGTGTGCTTCTGATATGGTTACCTGCGGCAAATTGATTTAATGGGAAGGTGCCAGTCAACGAACAATCCACAATTTGATTTCGTGCGTGTTCTAATTAAATTTAAAAAAAAAATCATAATATATGATTGTTATTATTATTATCCATTTGTTCCCTTTGTCCGCATGATATACATCTCTTCATAATCGTTTTATTCTTCTTGGAACAGTTTCTGTATACATGTCAGGTGAAATACTATACATTTTATATAATGGACACTTTACAAATGAAGGACTGTTAGAAACTTAAAAGGACCTCTGCACAAGTGATTTTAACCTGTTGTACCTTCCAATGACCGACCAAATGCTCCCTCCTATTTTATAGACATCTGTGAATTCCATGCATGCCTCAAACTCCAATTACACACCTTCTTCAAAAGAACGCGCGCTTTGAATCGAAACAACATTAGCTCACAGATCCCTAAAATACTTTTCCAGATCCAAAGCTCAGTTCATAACAAAACAATGTGTCAACAGAATTGACAGTGCATGTTGCATTTGTTCTCTGCAGTTCACACCACAATGTGAATATCTATCTATCTATCTATCTATCTATCTATCTATCTATCTATCTATCTATCTATCTATCTATCTGTCTGTCTGTCTGTCGGTTTTGATTTTTGTTTGGGCAGTACTGCCTGTGAAAGTCAAATCAATATTTTATTGCACTCCTTATTTACTTTTACATGTCTTTTTTTATTTATGTAAGCTGCACCTTACTTTGATCAGCAATGAAAGCTTTAACTCTCCTTTTTCGAAAACTATTAATTGTTTTGTTTGCAGATATCCAGCATTGCCGTAACTTTGCATTGTTTACTCTCCCTGCATGTGAAGCAGAGTGTGCACGTCTCCTTCTTCTCTTTAACGTTTGCTCCTTTCAGGTTTTGTTTGTTTGTTGTTCTTAAAAAATTACAGATTCAAAGAAAACCGCTTGACATCACACAAGACGAACAAACGCTTACTTTGAATGATTCCTGGGCAAAACTTCAAGTAAAACCCTGTGTCTGGGAAGAACTCGATACCGGCCTCCAAAAAAAAAAAAGTGCCTGCCAAACCGCACAATCCGCATAGCCTTCTTATTTTCAAAGGAAAGACTGGACGAGAAACATATTTTTTGACCATGTTCAAGTTTTGCGACCAGCAGGTAAGTGCTGTGAAAAGCTCAGCAAACTTATTTCAGGACCCACGAATAATTTTAGGAGGTCAGCACAATAATGTGCATTGTGTAATGAATTATGCCTTTTTTAAATGCTAGATATATATCTGCTTAGGCTGTAAGACACCTATTTCCATGATTAGACAACTAATACATTTGCAATATAAAATACGTCAATCAATTAGTCATCAATAATAGTAATAATAATACAAAGAAGAAGAAGAACGATGCAAAATTTAGATAGAACTGAAAGTTTTTTTTTCTTCTTTTTCTTTTGGAAAGACATCCTATGCATTAAGTGCTTTGAAGCGTTTACAACACTTTTACCAATGTTTTGATAATTCGTCAGAAGTAAACATTGACCTGCCGCCTGGAACCGAAAGCCTACACGAACCACAGTCAGTAATAAAATAACGTCACACCTGATTTATTATTCTTTAGGGAGCGTATTCTTTTGCTGCGATAGTGACATCTGATATACACACTATGCTTAAACGTACTTATTTCGCTATATAAATGTGCAACTTTGCAAGAGAGGGATAACTAGAATTTAAAACTAACCAAAGTAAATGTGTCGTCTTAACTAAATGTCATTTTGGTTTTTGAACCATTTAATGCATAAGAAATATCAGAAACACAAAGGAATAAGAATCGAAATATAAACCGAAGCCACGTGGATGAAATTCCCTTTACTCAGAGCAATGTCAGAACTTCATTCTCTTGTCTCATTCAAAATGCATGCAGCAAAATCATTCAACGCATCTAACTTTATGATAATAAAGAGTTTACTACATGTAAACTCAATGAAAATGCAGCCCTACACGGCAAACACTGTAGGAGGAAAATAAAATCATGCCATTAGATTTTTAGTGTTGTTGACATATTATTTTCTTAACTTCTGAAGGTTAATAAAATAATCACATTGACTCGAAGTTACCATCAAACGAAAACGGTTGTGCAAGCTATACGAAGACTAAAATATCACACTATCCATAAAATAGAATAAATTCTAATTTATACGCTTTAAGTCGCAAATACATATAGTGTGCCTTTGAAAAATGATCGTGTCAGCTTTATTGTTTATGAAGCACATGCAATTACGTTTAAACTGACAGATAAAATAGTTTTTAAAATGCATATAGGCATTAGTTTAACATTTACAAAGGAGTTTACATTTAATCATCAATCGTATATTTTAGGCGTTAACTCTGGAGTGTCATTTATTGCAGACAGAGAAGCTAAGCACCACCTCAGCTGGGAGATCCTGTCAAAACGTAAATTTGATGGGTCTTTTTAAAATCCGTGTCAATAACTAGAAATACATTTATCTTACTCTTAATAGTTATGTACTTTTAAATTCATACTTTGTCTCATATAGAACAGATCTGAGTAAAGTTTTGAATTATATTCATTTTATTGCAGAAAAATATACAAAGTTATTTACACAACAATCATAAAAATAATAATGCGTTTAGACACCTGATCTAGTTGCATTTTAACATAGGTCATCAATAAATAAATAAAATGCATTTTCTTAAAGACAATTTAACCTTGTAAAGGAATCAACCAGGTTCAAAAATATTCTATGGAAAAAAATTCTTCAAAAGCCTTCAGTGCTGAAAGGCTCAACTGAGTATTTTACCCTCTCCATATAAGACAGGAATGGATGATCAGAAGGCATGCAACATATAAAAAGAAAGTTTCCGACATTCATCGTCAAATACAATTTTTTTAATATAAATCTGAATGTATTTTTTGGTTTGGTAGCCGCACAGTTAAATGTTCAGTGTGTCCATGGCCTGTTTTTGTTTTTGTTTTGTTTTTGTAAGTGCTCCCCTTGCCTTGGCCTTTCTGGTTTATATATATATATATATATATATATATATATATATATATATATATATATATAATATTTCCCAAGAAATTCATGTCCCAGTTTTGTAAATATCCAGCTTCTGACTCAAGTCTCCCACTTTCCTGGTAGATGAAAACTAGTTGTTTCCTGCAAAGAGTGAAAGAGAAAAAAGATTAGCTATCGACTAACATAATTTTATTAATAATTAAGACATTTTAATTATCTGAGCCTCTTGCATCACATAACACGCTAGTGGAGACAAAACACAACAAAATACAGAATGTTTTTATTTTTACTTTCTCTCTTCGACATTTCAAATAGAATATGCACGCTTAAATTGAAAACGAACGTATAATAAGGGAAAAGTTCAACAATAAATGGAAAAAGGCAAGTGAAGCACAAAAACACAAATAATAAACTGCACTAAACCTTCAGCATTTTAGCGGAATGACCTCTTTAGGAAAATCTAGCATTTGAATTTGAAAACATATACATGCGTACCATTTCTCCCTTGAGTGACGGTCGCTAGTGAGATGCAGACATGGACCAGGCTCCCTCCATCCTCCATACTGAAAAAGCATAACTTAGTCTTTCGTGGGCCACATAACTACAGCTTGCCATTTTGGAGTCCAGCTCATCGCTCTGTAGTACTTGGCAAAGAAAATCGATGTACCTAGCTGCCAGCTTGAGGGTCTGAATTTTGCTCAGTTTGTCTGATGGCAGGGTGGGGATGATTTTGCGAAGCGACGCGAAGGCTTCGTTGAGAGACTGAGTTCTCTGTCGCTCCCGAACATTAGCCATTACTCTCTGGGTCTGGAGTTCTTCGAAAGACTGCGGGCTGCTGCTGCTTGACTTCTTTCCTCTTTTCCCAGGGGTAGGGCTATCTGAATCCTCCCCATTTTTCCTGCTCGATCTCCTTTTCCTCCCACATCGTTTTTGCTGCCTGTCCAGTTCTTCTTCACTGTTGCTCAAACTGTCCACAGGAGACACCGGGGAGCTGGATTCCTCTTGCATCATATCTTCGAACATCAGTTTCAATTTTTTATCGATAGGCGGGATATGTGCCTTAAATGATAACAAAAACAACAATAAAACGTATAATGCCTACGTTTCAGGTCTGCAGGGTCGATGTAAATATCCAAAAGCTGGCTCCTTAGCTACGGAGCTTTTTAATGACTTGTTGGAAACTTAGGAGCTCTTATAGTCTAGATGGCGCAAACTATTTGGGGAGTAAGGAGATTGGCTAAGAAAGACGCCGACGTAATCAAAATGGGCGTGGGAAGGCAGAGAGCTATCAAGGAGTTTCCGTTATACCAGATTCGGTTCTTTCGAAATACCTTCATAGTGCAATTCTGCAGCGAGCACTATAATAACAAGAACAATGGCAAACTTTAATACAACAAATAAGACAGCAGGCGAAATCCACCTGGGATAATTATGTTGTGTGGTATTATTATTATTGTTATTATTATTCTTATTATTTTTGCTGTTGTTGTTTTAGTCAGTACTTGCTGTTTGAGTAAGACAAGGTTAAACCGCAATATGCATGAGGTGTTATTTCGGGTAAATTCTCAGTAGCAAATGCATTATGTCAAACTGCCTTGCAGGCAGGCCGTTTAGCATTTTAATTAGAGTTGAAGTACACTAACTCTGTTTATTATTATTACTATTATTAAGTAACCAAGAGATGACACTGTTAATATTTAGATGCAATCAATATTTTTGATTACACAGTAACTACTTAATAAAATTGATTCTACTCATTTTATTTATTTATTTGTTTATTTATCTGTTTGTTTTGTTTTTAAATTATTTATATAAACACATATTTGTTATTTCCAGACATTGCAGGTCATTAAGAAAAAAAAAAGTAAAAATAAGAGTAAGGTTAAGGTTTTCAATTCTGGTTATTTTCATATAATGCACGCTCAATAATACGTAGATAATCACTTGATTAGCAATAAATGAATAGTATTCGATGTTCTACTTTTCTAAAGCCTGCCCACGTAGTCTGATTCCAGAGAGCTCTTGCAGACCTTTCGATCAAACCCCGTTTGGCAGGAAATCCTGCCTCCATTTGATTATGTAATCAGATACGCGTGTCAGAAACTGCCTTCAACGGGGCTTTGCATTTTTCAGTCGTTCAAGGGAATGCTCAGCGCAGAGCGTTACACAAATAACACGATACTCAAATTAGTAGTGATAGTTTAGCAGCTGCCAGCCCTCTCATTATAAAGACTCTCCAAACATTCATTCAGACTTTGCTGACAATGTTTGTCATACATATAAGAAAAAAAAAAGACGCGTTGTTGCCGTGGAATCTGGACGTCACCCCACATTTCCTGAAACGAGGAGAAGAGAAGTAATAACTAGCCTCGTCACTTTACACGGTTGGCTATTTATTTGTTATAATGAATTATTGCCACACATGCACTCAGTGGCCCATTTACACACATATTATATTAGGAAAATCAAAGACTGCTTTTACTTTACATTGGCAAGGAGATGCGTGTGAGCCTATTTATATGCGGTAATTGGAAGTTGTCAAACAAGTGACTACCAACAGCTTTCTTTCTTTTTTTCTTTCTTTATTTCTTTGCAAATTTGCCTTGCGGTACAATTTTTATTGACATATTTCCGGAATCTATCCTATTCTAGACAGTATATGACTTGCATTTTACAGATGTCATTCAGATAATTAAATGTGTTTTTGGGGTAGTTTATTTTCACAGGTCGGGACTAAAATGCCATTAGGCGTAGTTGCCTGCACGTCACACGGTGTTTCGAAAAAGAAAGTAACACCTTTAAGAAACCCACCCTCAGTCAGATTTCTGGTTGCAGTGTTTAAGGAGATCAGCACACTCAGCAGGATGCATGGAGTAGCGCCGAGAGTGCGAGGCCAAAATGTAACATAAACATAACCTGGCGGGGAAAGACAGACGGCATCCAAAGCAAACACATAAAACGATTTAATATAAACGAATGCAGTTGAAATCCGACTGATCGGTAAACCATTCTTACTAAGCAGCGATTCTCGAGGAACAGCAGACATCGCACAGATTTGTCTTACGCTCTAAAGCACTAAACGTCAGTTTTTTAAAGAATAGTGTAAGCCACTACTAGGTTTATAAATTGGAAGTTACAGTTATAACAGAAAACGACAACATCTTATTCTGGAAGGAAAGTCGCATTCTTGGCTTTTTGCTCCTAAGCAGTCTTGCATTCATTTAAATCTTATAGTGTGCTTAGACTTTACAACCCAGTCTGAAAGCAGTGTACTGATGCGTACGATTTTTATATTAAAATAAATTTTAAATTAAAGTATTAGTTCCACCTTAACTGTAAAAATTGTGATGATTTGTGTAAGATGCTCAGTCTAAAAAAGTCCACTGAATATAGACTGTTCGATATTATACTGATTGGAGATTGATATGTTTAGTTTATTTGAAAATGTCCTTGCCATTTGACCATTTATGTTCCTAGAGACTATATATCAATGCAAAAATTAATGTTAAATGTACACTGTCTTAAATGTTTTAATTTGAACAATAATTTCAACAGTTTTCTTTTAGACTTTTTAAACTGCAAATTCTGAACGGAGTCGTCGTCAATGTAGTTTTATGGACAACAATTATTATTATTATTATTATTATTATTATTATTATACTGTCTTCTTTTTTGAAAAAGTAACGCTTTTTGCAACATTAAATACGTTTTTGTTCACAATGTACTATGCAATAAAACTGACTTATTAATATCATTTTTATATGCACTATAATTAATTAATTAGTCAATTGCTTATTTAGTTTATCTCATAGGATTCAATTCACACGCTGAACGTTTAATGCATTTTCATTATACAAGGTTTCATTTCTAGATTGACCACTAGAGGGAGCATTTCATATAGAAATAAGCGACTAATTACGGAAGCTCTTCGTATGATTTTGTATGCAAATCCCGTTTGTACAATATTCCTGTTATTTCATTCGTATCTTTTAATTATAGTTTCTAGTTCTCTAGTTATGGAAAGGAAATTTTACACTCAGACGTAAATTGTTGTTTTGTGTATTTTATTCTGCATATGGATATGCCAAATATACAGATATCCACTATTTATTACATGTTTACAAAGTCATTATTCTCACATGTACAGAGTACACTGGAATTGTCACTTGCATGTGCTAATAAACATGCAATATGATGCAATTCTTCAGTGCCGTGATTAGTGAGTATGATGACCATACCATACCATTTTATAAAACCTCTTAATCCTGAGAGAAAACAACCCCACACACGCATAATTTAGCGTCGCCATTCCACCTAACCTGCATATCATTGGACTGTGGGAAACCCATGAAGAAATGGGGTGAAGATGCAAACTCCAAGCGGGGAAGGTTTACTACGAGGTAGCAGCACTGCCAGTGCGCCACCATGTCTCCCAGAGTTTAATTACCTTAAAAAAACATCTGCCTTCCTTACCTAAAAATCTCAGAAAACGTTTTACAATGGTATCTTCCCTCAGGACTCATTCACATGTTGCAAAAGAATGAAAATAAAGGCAAGCAATAAATAATAAAAAGTAAAAGAAATTATGATAACCAAAAATAACAAGAAGAAAAGGAAAATATATGAACTGTTAATTGTATATGGAAGAGACATTTTGCAAAAGAATGCTATTTATATGAACATGACTGGTAAGTTTCACCTGTTGTAAAAGTACAGGATTTTTCTTTAATAATTGTTAGTGTTTAAGTGCAACTCCAGCTTGCTATTGGGAGACATATTTCATGATTCCAGTACAAATTTCACCATGGAGTAAAATGATATAGACTATGTTTCTAAGGTGAGGCTAAATTGACGGTACACATCCACAATATAATTAAAAAATCCATTCATAAGGTCATTTCTATAGATGATCAACATTGCTGTTCAACACCCTATCAGTGTCAGACTGTGCTGCATGCGCAGAATGAGCAAGAGGGGATATGGAAAAAAGGTGGACAGAAAGTTCTGTAATTAATTTGTAACAGCAGTTCATTATTACACTCTATTTATTGAAATTGTAAAATTTAAAAGTTGCATTTTTTTAACATATATTGTGAAAAAGGAATAAGGAAGTAACTAATTATATTGTACAGTATTTCTTAATGATGGAAAATAATTACCAATGTAATTTCTTAAGTGCAGAAAACTAATAACCAACATAGTAATTGTTTTGTTAAAACTCTATCTCACTGCATAGTTATTCTGACTTTTTTAATAAAATATCTGGAAGGGCACCAGGTTGGCACAGTGGCTGGCTCTTTTGCCTCTCAACTAGAGGAGACTGCTTAAATCCCAACTCAGTCACTTTTTCTGTGGATATGCCTATTCTGTGTACATTTTTTGTTCAAGGTACACTGGTTTTCTTTCCAGCTACCATCCGTAAATGAGTTAAATATATGTTCAGTATTTTTCAATTCTATCTTATTTCCTCACAGTCAAGGTATATATTCATTTTCCATATGGAATAGTATTCTAAAGTGAAGGATTTTCATTAATTTAAAAAATAAATAGCCTTCTCTTATGTTTTATCATAAGATGTTTACATGAAGGTTACAGTGGTCCCAACATGAAAACAAAAGCATCTAAAACTTTCTGAATATGTCAATTTCTCAAGCCAAAAGAATTATCGAATATTGATCTGTGTCTTGAGATTGCAAACATTTTTCATACAATAGATCTGTATCATTTTAAGAAAGGAAAAAGTTAAAAGCAAACCATTGTTGTGACAGTCAGCCATTTTGAAAGGAGACTGGCTAAGCACTCCACTTCATTGTTCATCTTCCTTCAGGGCAACTTTTCCAAAACAGTATAGCAGACTTTTAGAGCTCCATTCTATTGAGGAGCTTATTAAATTGTGCATAATGATTACCATATTTTGCACTATACATCAGTAATGATATGTAATATATCCAGTCATTTACATCTTTCTCAAGACATACCACGTGCTTAACTTTCATAAAACATCCTTACACTCTGGTTAATATTAGGGTTGAGGGAGGGCTATCTGATTTATGATTAATGATGACTGGTGAGTAGACATGTCTTACAGTGGGCCGGTCATGTAATGTAACTGTCTCTTAGGTAGTGACACTGTCATGCTGCTTCTCAGCTTTAAAGAAAAAGTGTAAATAAACAGATGTGTCATGAAATGTTTTTTGTTCCTTATTTATTTATTCATTTATTTTATTTTGTTTTGTTTTACTTTATTTTGTCTGTATTATTCCTTCAAATGCAACATGAAATACAGCTTGGAATTAAAACTGTCACTTTCACTTATCAAAGCTAAGATGGTAGGTTCCAGCAAGTACTGTTTTTTGATTTGTGAATCATTCATAGAATGGACTACGTGCTTTTTTGACTTAAGTATAAATCTCTAATTATTTAGCCTCAATTTTGGAGCTTCAAGTAGATGGAGTTGACTCCAATGGATAGACCAAGTAGGTGGAGTTGACTAGATGCAGACCTCCAGAGAGCCACCCAGTTACACTATGGTTAAAATTAGGGTTGTGGGAGGGTTATCTGATTCAAATAATGCCAAGTACTGCCAAATAAGTTAACTCCACCTACTTAAAGCTCCAGAGTGGTCACTCTGCAGATAAACCAGACTCATTTGACTTAGGAACCCTGATGTTCATGCGCATGCTCAAAGTTGGGACTGTGCACGTTGAGTATGAGAGCAAGAAAATATAGTACTATGCAAAAGGTTATCTTTAATTCTATAAACTACCAATTCATCATTATTGGACTGCATCTGTAGCATCTGAAGCTATACAGGGTGGTCCAGATCTAATTATGCAGACCCAGATCGTCTGGATGAGTTTGATTTATGCGGGGATGATACCAGTTTGGCATAAAGACGATTCTTCATGTCGTCAGTTTGCACACTTCTCGATGGAATTTTTGAGGTGATTTTCTATGTAATAAACTTAATAAGTTATAGCGTAATGAAAATTGCATAATTAGATCTGGACCACCCTATACATGTGGTATTCGATGATTGAAGGTTGTGTGTGTGTGTATCGACTATTCACCAATTAAAATACAGCAGAGACCACCCTCACATGCAGCTTTGAGGAGTGAAAGTGACAGTTAACTTCACGCCGTATTTCATGTTGTGTATGGAGAAATATAGAAAAAAAATAAAATAAATAAATTAGGAACAAAAACCATATTCTGTGACACATGTATTTTTTATGCTCATATTTCATGCTCTTTTTCTTTATTTATTGTCACATTTCACAATACTTTTATGTATTTATTTGTTTGTTTGTTTTATTTAGTCTGAAATATTTCTCCATATCCTCACAGTGTTAAGGTCTGTATGGAGTTTGCACATTCTCCCCATGTATTTATTGACTGATTTGTATCAGTGAGTGTCAGTGAGTTTACTCTCTTAAAATCATTGTCCTCAGCTCTTACCTTATCCTCAATAAGAGTGATTCAAAATGTTCTGGAAAACTTGATATTTGGTTTATGGATCTTCATGTCTTTTCATTGATGTCTTTTTCACTTTCTCTGTATTTTTTGTTTTATGCATGCAGATGACACCCCACAGAAATGTGTAATGGTGCATGTTGATTAGCACTGTGAACCAAGTATAGACATGCAATGTAGTGTAATCAGTTCAGTTTAGCTTATTGTTATGTGTGCAAAGCACAAAGAAAAACTGTGTGCTCTTCACCACAATGCTGCCACTTGGAATTCATCTTCCTTTGCAGACTATGCTAAATAACAAAACAGAATGTAATAGGCGAAAAGCAAGGGTTATTTAGGGGAAAAAAATCATATAATTTGAGCATACATCCCTCTGTTTTAATAAGCCATGGCAGAACATAACCATTGAAAAAACAAGACTGCAGAGACAAATCTTTTGAAGCTTTGAAAATGTAGTGAATGGAGACGAAATGTCAAAACTCCATCCATGATGCTTGTTGCAAGTAGAGAAGTGTACAAGGAATGTATCCTTACCTCAGGAAAATACTAACAAGAATCTGTGAAAAAACATATTATCACCCGTTTACTTTTGTTATTACAAGCATGCCTCAGAAACATGAAAGATAGTTTTTCTTCAATCATTAAATATAAATAGGTTTGTTGACTAGTTTTAGGATTGGGACTGTAGAAGGGGGCTCTGTGACATGTAGCAGTTCTTGAGTGTACACCACTTCACCAACCAAAGAAAATTCCTTCTCCATCTACTACATATTTAGCATTTGAAGGTAGGAGTCAGTAGTAGTACCATAATGGTAATAATAAATAAATACTCTTTTGTGTTTACCAATCTCCTTTAGATATACTTGCCTCTAATCTTGTTTGAACTATTATACAGTAGGACAAATGCTTTCTTTCTTTAATCATATAACACATTATTGGGCACGAAATGTACCATATGTAACTACTTTAATTTTACTTTTGTCACATAAAATGTGCATCTTTTCAATTCATTTATCATTATTTATTATTAATGTATTAGCATTAATTTGTAGCCAGTATTGCCTAGCTAGCATTGAACTGTCATGGCTGGCACTGGACTATAAACTTTGAGGTTCCATACTCAATCTCCACCACCCACTTATCTAGTGACTAAGCTAGTCACTCTTCCAGCAAGTGCTAATAATGTACAGTTATGGATTTTTTAGTAACCTTTTGTAATTAAAACATACACAAATATCAAATACATTCACTTTGGTTTCTCTCCCATTCTCGTGAGAATTACCAGGTCCCCCAATCCAAACAACAGTTTATAGCTCTTCCTGCTTGTTTTCTTGGCACTCTCTTGACAAGTGCAAGATCTACTTTTTCCAGACTGTTTTGCACTCAGGGCATTCTAACTACCACCTTGACCTCTACCTGTGGATCTGGAGATGCATCAGTTTTGTGTCACAGTGTACTTATTGCTGAGCTTGCTACCCTGTTACAGACAATAAACTGGGAAATTATGCATACTTTTTTTGTTTACCGAAGACACCCAGTATCTCATTTTCAGTTGTGAAAAACACCCGAGGGTTCAGTATTTCAGCTACTCATCTTGAAGTAACTACTTCCTCTAAGCAGCAAAGAGCAAGCCAAGTCTTTCCAAGACAAAACTATGACCTCTAATTGAGGTTCTAATTTTCATCTGACCACTTCACACTGAGCTGCAAAAACAATCCAGTGTACAGCAAAAATCAAAGTCTGATGAAACCAAAAGTGCAATGTCATCAGAAAATAGCAAAACCCTACTTTTTACCTCCCAAGTCTTGGCTTCACCCTGATATCATATGCATGAAAATCATAAACATGGTAAGTTAAGTCTTATGTAAATGGATATGACTAAGTTCCAGGTATTCAAACACGATTTTCATTCTCTATATCTTTTTAGTTAAGGTTTATTCATACATGAATCATACATTCAGTGACCAGTTTATGAAGTAAATCTGCTCATCAATGCAAACAGCTTGCTCTTGTTCCTCCAAACTGCCAATCATGCAGTCCACTATATATATAATATAATATATTTCATATATATAAACTGCTCAAAAAATTAAAGGAACACTTTGAAAACACATCAGATCTCAATGGGAAAAAGAAATCCTCCTGGATATCTATACTGATATAGGCTGGGTAATGTGTTAGGAACGAAAGGATGCCACATTGTTTGATGGAAATGAAAATGATCAACCTACAGAGCCCTGAATTCAAAGACGCCCCAAAAATCAGAGTGAAAAAATTATGTGGCAGGCTAGTCCATTTTGCCAAAATTTAATTGCAGCAACTCAAAATTGTACGCAGCACTTTGTATGGCCCCTGTGTTCTTGTATACATGCCTTGACAACATCGGTGCATGCTTCTAATGAGATGACAGATGGTGTTGTGGGGGATCTCCTCCCAGATCTGGACCAGTGCATCACTGAGATCCTGGACAGTCTGAGGTGCAACCTGGTGGCATTGGATGGACCAAAACATAATGTCCCAGAGGTGTTCTATTGGATTTAGGTCAGGAAAGTGTGGTGGCCAGTCAATGGTATCAATTCCTTCATCTTCCAGGAACTGCCTGCATACTCTCACCACATGAGGCCAGGAATTGTCGTGCACCAGGAGCCACTGTACCAGCATAGGGTCTGACAATGGGTCCAAGGATTTCATCCTGATACCTAATGGCAGCTAAGGTGCCTTTGTCAAGCCTGTAGCAGTCTGTGTGACCCTCCATGGATATGCCTCTCCCGACAATCATTAACCCACCACCAAACTGCTCATGCTGAATGATGTTACAGGCAGCATAATGTTCTCCATGGCTTCTCCAGACCCTTTCACTTCTGTCACGTGCTCAGGGTGAACCTGCTCTCATCTGTAAAAAGCACAGGGCACCAGTGGTGTATCTGCCAATTCTGGTATTCTATGGTGAATGCTAATCGAGCTGCATGCTGCTGGGCAGTGAGCTCAGGGCCCATTAGAGGACATGGGGCCCTTGGGTCACCCTCATGAAGTCTTTCTGGTTGTTTGGTCAGAGACATTCACACCAGTGGCCTGCTGGAGGTCATTTTGTAGGGCTCTGGCAGTGCTCATCCTGTTCCTCCTTGCCCAAAGGAGCAGATACTGGTCCTGCTGATGGGTTATGGACCTTCTATGGCCCTCTCCAGCTCTCCTAGAGTAACTGCTTGTCTCCTAGAATCTCCTCCATGCCCTTGAGACTGTGCAGGAGACACAGCAAACCTTCTGGCAATGACACATATTGATGTGCCATCCTGGAGAAGTTGGACTACCTGTGCAACCTCTGTAGGGTCCAGGTATCGCCTCATGCTACCAGTAGTGACACTGACTGTAGCCAAATGCAAAACTAGTGAAGAAACAGTCAGAAAAGATGAGGAGGGAAAAATGTCAGTGGCCTCCACCTGTTAAACCATTCCTGTTTTGGGGGTCATCTCATTGTTGCCCCTCTAGTGCATCTGTTGTTAATTTCATTAACACCACAGCAGCTGAAACTGATTAACAACCCCTCTGCTACTTAACTGACCAGATTAATATCCCATAAGTTTCATTGACTTTATGCTATACTCTGATTAAAAAGTGTTCCTTTAATTCTTTTGAGCAGTATATATATATATATATATATATATATATATATATATATATATATACAGCTCACAAAAATTAAAGGAACACTTTTTTTATTGGGCCTGGCATGAAATCAATTTAACCTGTCTGATAATTTTCTGGTTGGTTAAGCAGCTGAGGTCATTGTTAATCACTTTCAGCTGTATTGGTGTTCATGGACTTAACGACAGGTGCACTAAAGTGGCAACAATTAGAAAACCCTCAAAACAGGACTGGTTTTACATGTGGAGGTCATTTCAAGTTTCTCCTCTTGATCTTTTTTGGCTGGTTTTCCACTCGTGCTAGTTTTGGCTTGAGTAATTATCTCTACTGGCAGTATGAGGCGATTCCTTAACCCTAGAGAAGTTGCACAGGTTGTCCAACTTCTCCAGGATGGCATATCCACACGTGCTGCAGCAAGAAGGTTTAATGTGTCTCCCAGCACAATCTCCAGAACTTGGAGGAGATTTCAGGAGACTGGCTGTTATTCTCGGAGAGCTGGACTGGGCCATATAAGGTCTTCAACCCATCAGCAGGACCGATACCTGCTCCTTTGTGCAAGGCGGAACAGGCTGAGCACTGCTCGTGCCCTACAGAATGACCTCCAAAGGGCCACTGGTGTGAATGTCTCTACCCAAACAATCAGGAACAGACTTCATGAAGATGGCCTGAGGGCCCGTCGTCCTGTAGTGGGCCCTGTGCTCACTGCCCAGCACCGTGGAGCTCGACTGGCATTTGCTCAAGAACACCAGAATTGGCAAGTCCGCCACTGGCGCCCTGTACTTTTACAACGCGAGCAGGTTCACCCTGAGCAGCTGTGATAGACGTGAAAGAATCTGGAGAAGACAAGGAGAACGATATGCTGCCTGCAACGTCGTTCAACATGACAGGTTTGGTGGTGGGTCAGTGATGGTCTGGGGAGGCATATCCATGGAGGGACGCACAGACATCTACTGTGTAGAAAATGGTGCTCTGACTGCCATAAGGTATCGAGATGAAATCCTTGAACCCATTGTCAGACCCTATGCTGGTGCAGTAGGTCCTGGTTTCCTCCTAATGCACGACAATGCCCGGCCTCATGCAGGCAGTACCTGGAGGATGAAGGAATTGAAACAATTGAATGGCCTTCACGATCCCCTGACTTAAACCCAATAGAACATCTGTGGGACATTATGTTTTGGTCCATTAGGCGCCGCCAGGTTGCTCCTCAGACTGTACAACAGCTCAGGGATGCCCTCATACAGATCTGGGAGGAAATGCCACAAGACACCATCCGTCATCTCATTAGGAGCATGCCCTGACGTTGTCAAGCATGCATACAAGCTCGTGGGGGCCACACAAGATACTGAAGAGCATTTTGAGTAGCAGAAATTAAGTTTTTGAAAAAATGGACTAGCCTGCCACATCTTCATTTCACTCTGATTTTAGGGTGTCTACACAATTGACTTGGCATCCTTTTGTTCCTAAGACATTGCCCTGTCGTTATTTGTATAGATATCCAACTTCATATTGAGATCTGATGTATCTAATGTGTTTCTTTAAAGTGTTCCTTTAATTTTTGTGAGCAGTGTATATACAGTGCATCCGGAAAGTATTGACAGTGCATCACTTTTTCCACATTTTGTTATGTTACAGCCTTATTCCAAAATTGATTACATTCATTTTTTCCTTCCAAATTCTAGACACAACAGCCCATAATGACAATGTGAAAAAAGTTTATTTGAGGTTTTTGCAAATTTATTAAAAATAAAAAAACTGAGAAATCACATGTACATAAGTATTCACAGCCTTTGCTCAATACTTTGTCGATGCACCTTTGGCAGCAATTACAGCCTCAAGGCACACCTATCCTTGGCCAGTTTCGCCCATTCCTCTTTGCAGCACCTCTCATGCTACATCAGGCTGGATGGGAAGCGTCGGTGCACAGCCATCTTAAGATCTATCCAGAGATGTTCAATCGGATTCAAGTCTGGGCTCTGACTGGGCCACTCAAGGACATTCACAGAGTTGTCCTGAAGCCACTCCTTTGATGTCTTGGCTGTGTGCTTAGGGTCGTTGTCCTCCTGAAAGATGAACCGTCGCCCCAGTCTGAGGTCAAGAGCGTTCTGGAGCAGGTTTTCATCCAGGATCTCTCTCTACATTGCTGCAGTCATCTTTCCCTTTATCCTGACTAGTCTCCCAGTTCCTGCCGCTGAAAAACATTCCCACAGCATGATGCTGCCACCACCATGCTTCACTGTAGGGATGGTATTGGCCTGGTGATGAGCGGTCCCTGGTTTCCTCCAAACGTGACGCCTGGTATTCACACCAAAGAGTTCCATCTTTGTCTCATCAGACCAGAGAATTTTGTTTCTCATGGTCTGAGAGTCCTTCAGGTGCCTTTTGGAAAACTCCAGGTGGGCTGCCATGTGCCTTTTACTAAGGAGTGGCTTCCGTCTGGCCACTCTACCATACAGGCCTGATTGGTGGATTGCTGCAAAGATGGTTGTCCTTCTGGAAGGTTCTTCTCTCTCCACAGAGGTCCTCTGGAGCTCTGACAGAGTGACCATTGGGTTCTTGGTCACCTCCCTGACTAAGGCCCTTCTCCCCCGATCGCTCAGTTTAGATGGCCGGCCACCTCTAGGAAGAGTCCTGGTGGTTTTGAACTTCTTCCACTTACAGACTTACAGACTGTACTGTGCTCATTGGGTCCTTCAAAGCAGCAGAAATTTTTCAGTAACCTTCCCCAGATTTGTGCCTCAAGAAAATCCTGTCTTGGAGATCTACAGACAATTCATTTGACTTTATGCTTGATTTGTCCTCTGACACTGTCAACTGTGGGACCTTATATAGACAGGTGAGTGCCTTTCCAAATCATGTCCAATCAACTGAATTTATCACAGGTGGACTCCAATTAAGCTGCAGAAACATCTCAAGGATGATCAGGAGAAACAGGATGCAACTGAACTCGATTTTGAGCTTCATGGCAAAGGCTGTGAATACTTATGTACATGTGCTTTCTCATTTTTTTTATTTTTAATAAATTTGCAAAAATGTCAAGTAAACATTTTTCACGTTGTCATTATGGGGTGTTGTGTGTAGAATTCTAAGGAAAAAAATGAATGTGGCCCAGACACAGACAGACTGACACCGATGGTTCAAGCACCAACACAGGTTTATTGTACATTATTATTTACAGTGCACACACACAACCCTGTGCTCTCGCGCCAATCACCCTCAGTCCAGGCCTCTTTCCTCGATGCCTCTCCTTCTGACCGCCTCCACTCCTCTCCTTCAGGCTTCATCCTCTTCCACCCGACTCAAGCTATTGAATGGAGGAAGGTGGCCACTTTTATATCCACCTGGACTTGCTCCAGGTGCCTCCTGATAAACTTCTGCTGGCAGTCCCTGGTGTGGTGGAAGTGCTGGCTGTGCACCTGGAAGCACTCCGGGTGTCCCTGGTCTTCTTCCCTCCAGCACTCCCAGGTGTGGCGGAAATGCTGATGACCACAGCTCTCCAGGCATACAAGCACGCCATGGCGGTGACCACGGGCCCCTATAGGGTTGAGCTTCCTTGCTCCTTTCCCGTGGTCCCCATAGCCATCAGGGCGGTCATCCCCTAGTGGTCCAGAGGAGGCGTAATCCCTCCTCTGGTCCTTCTGGGCGTCCAGGCTGGGTACCACCCCCAGCCGCTCACCACAATATATAGCATGCAGACAACGTTTGATTGTTGGTGTCTCCAACAATTTTCTGCCACCCAATTCAAAGCTGTTTTCTGCTTTGCCCACTGTGCTCTGTGGCCTCCCATAATCCTTAAATTAGATCAAGTGGGTTTGTGCATTCCATGAAATGACTCTTCTCATACACTGAAGTATTTAGGTTTATAGAGAATGCTGTAACAAATAAAAGCAACAGGTGTGTAATTTTCTTGTCTAGAATCATCTTGTTAATGCAAGAGCAAAAGGAGAAAGGCCAAGTTTGTTCAAGCTAGCAGAAATATCACAAATATCAAAATAACAGCACTTTAGCCTTTATAACAGTGATGTGCAGAACTGCATCTCTGAATGGAAAACAGATCAAACCTTGAAGCAAAAGAACACACAAAATTCCTTTTGTGCTAATTCAGAACATGAACATAAAGCTACAATGAGCACAAAATCACCAAAATGTCAGGAATGAAAATTGGAAAAATATTACCTAGTCTGAGGAATCTTAATTTCCTTGGCAACATCCAACAGGTAATGTCAGAATATGCCTTGTGACAGTGGTACTGGTTGTTGGTGGTAGACTAATGCTGTGGTAAAGGTTTTCTTAGCTCACATTAGGTCTCATTAATAAATGACAATACATGTACATAGTGTACCTAGGTATCATTGCTGGCCATGTCCATCTCTTTATGTTCAGTATTTATACTTATTCAAATGGATATTTACACCAGGATAATACACTATATCACAAAGAGCAATTTCAAGCTGGTTCCATTAACCCAAACATTGTCTTTGCACAATATTTTAATTCCAATGATAGAGAAATTATAAATATTTAGGTTTGACACTGAGACTGTCGGACATTGAAACGGAGAACAAACTGAAATTGCAGTCTCAGGACAGTAACTCTGGAGACAAATGTGGAGAACAAATTGATAATAGATTTATGGGTTTATAGGGTCATTACTGTCATATGTACAGAGTGAAATTCTTACTTGCATATGCTTATCAACACTTAACATGTTAATCTCTAGCACCATTATTAATGTGTATCACTCAAAACAGCTGACTTCCTTACCTGAAAGAACTACCTTACTTCAAAATTTCTGCCTTTCAGACAATTAGATAATCCTTAAAAATGTCAAAAAATAACACATTTTTAAAATTAGCAAAATCATTAATATACCCAGACAATAAAACAATTAGTATTTATTTTTTATCCCAGTGTCTCTTTATGAAAAACTACATTATTGTTTTAGAGCTCAAAAAATTAAGCCTTCTGTGAAAAACTAACATTTAATAAATGGGTTATGAGCTACAATTAAGTGAAAACTATGTGCACATTTCTGAAAGGTGATTAAAAGCTGACCCAGCAGTCCTGTCCTTTCAAAACCCCCTATATACATTCCTTGTGTTGACAGACATTTTTAACGTTGTTGTTTTTCTCTGTCATATTGAACTGACAAAGTTTAACATCAGATGCCCTTTCTGACATAACCCTCCCTATTTGTCTAGGCCTGGGTCCGACACGAAGAAACACACTGGTTTGTGCATCCTCTGTCATATCTGAAATCTATAAGAATTCACTTCTGGTAACACTGCCTAAAAAATTATAATAACGCGTCAAAGAATTGCCAACTGGCACTACCTTCTGTGGCTAAATAGTAGATGAAAAGTTTAGAATGGAATGAATGACAACACAATTCCTAGAAATCTATACCCAATCCATTTAAACTATCAGATTAACAAATCTGCAGATGGCTGAATCTCTCTGGCTCTGCACATTTCTCTTGAGCACCCTGGCATTTTATATACCCACAGATGTGTCAGTAGTAGAATGTAAGATTGTCCTGAATCTTTAAAATCAGGGTCTGTGTAGCAGCTCTATCTGTTAGTAGATTTTATGTTTTTGACAGATAGTAGAGATTGGCAATAAAACCTCATCAAAGATGAAAAATCAGCAGAGTGTTGAATTATTTTAAATTTTTACCCTTGATTATAAAACTAAACCGTGCAACAATCAACTATCACTGGGATTACAAAAGGGAGTGAAATGGAAAACCTGAAAAAATTATCTTGACAATACAATTGGCTTGAACACCAGTGAAAGAAATAAATAAATAATTACATTTACATTTTTCAGAGACGGAGAAAGTCACTTTTCAATCAGCATTAAGAGGCCAATGGTGAAAAACTTGAGCTCTTCCAGATTCCCTCAATTTCATATTCTTTATAATTTTGGTAACACCCTGTTATGAAGGCAGTTGTGCCCATGATCAGTATGAACATACATAAATATATCTGGGGTGCTGTTTTTAAAGTTAATAAAATTAAGGAGAAAGAATTTCCAGATTATTTATGTATACCTTCATCCAGCCTGTATAGGGTAATGTACCATGATAAATAAAACACAAAATATTCTGTTGTTCCTCTTTGATGGCCATAACATGCTGATAAGCTGGTACCACCCCATATACCCTCAACATAAAAGTTATGTTCTTAAAATGCCAACACCTAAAGCAGTTGCTGTATGGTTTTACTTGAGTATAACTTCGTAACCATCAGAAAAGATGGCTGTGACAATTTATAGTCTTAATAATCCGTAATAGTACTTGGGGTTTAGTTACTATATACATGGGAAATTCAGCATTGCGTTGATACACAATAGATATGATAGATATGCAAATTTAAATGTTCTGGTTTTGTTTCTAAATGTTTGCAAAGCATTCTGCTTTTTCATGGCTATACACATAAAAAATATTTCCAGTTTTTATTCAATGTTAAGTGGCTGGTGGCTGTAAAAGGAACCCAAGAAAATGAAGAAACAGAGAAAAATATTGATTCAATTACTGTACCTCATCCCTATAAAAAGTAAAACTGACAATGTTTTGCATTTCTGACAAAAGAAGAGAGATAAGAATAAACCTTAAAACCAGGAATTCCCTATGAACCACATAATTGCAGCCTCTGTACTGCCTTAGAGAATCAGCTTTTGCCAGGAGAAGCTACTGCAATATTTATTTTAAAACAGATTACTTAAGTAGTGAGAATCTTTAAGTTTTACTTAAAGCTTTGATTTTGCATTTCATTTTAAAACCGAAAACATTTCAGAATGTTATTTCTACTTTTTTTTTTTTTAAATACTTTCCATTCATTTATAATGACCTCTTCTCGTCAAAGGAACTTTGACTCTTTTCTCTTTAATAAATATACAGTCTAGAAATTCAAGACATGCACTGATAAGACTTACACATTATACCTATGAGGTGGTTTCTCTAATTTTGTATTCTCTTTAAATAGGAGAACATTGCTGAGTGGAATTTGGCTAAAAATAAAACATTCCTTTAACTTTTTATTGCATTTGTAATATCTTCAAATTTGACAGGGTTTGCCAATTATTCTTCACTGGAGAATGTAATTTCAGCATAGGCAGTTTGCAACTCCTAATGTCTGAGCAGAGAAGAATGTACTTACCGCATTTCAGAGTTATCTTACTGACATTTTTATTTCTTGCCATTAACAAATGTTGGTGCTTTAGTGTTAAAAAAGGAAAATGCACTTGCTGTTCTGTTTGAGTTGCTGTTTGTTGGCCTCTCTATAGTTTGTTCAAAGTGGGTAGCAAAGTACCAAGTTACCTGACTTTTCGATCCTATGATATATTATAAGAGGACAATTGCATAATATATTGTTGTATTCAGTTCTTTCCATTACACTTTCATTGAAAAAGAAAGGATATTCATGAGAGTAAGAGATGGGCAGATACCTATTGTTCAACATACAGCATATGTTGCATTTGTTTTAGGTTTACTGATGTTTGGTGGATTGCAGTGGCTCAAGATGGATGTGAATGTCTGTGTGTTTTATCAGCTTCTGACTGTTGACTTCTATTTTCCGTTTCACATTCAGGAAACAAAGAAATGGATTTGTTGCATTTGGTATGGTGTCTTGCTGCATGAAATAAATTTGTAAGTGGTTTGTAAAGTGTCTTGCAATTCTGTTTTCAATTTAATGTGCCATATACAAAAATATTAACAGAATAAGTGTAGTTAGGTTTCTTTACATACAAAGAGTAATATAACTATTTAAATCAGTTTCCATCAATATACTGCAAACTAAACTTACCAAAAGTGAAAGGAAAACAAAAAAAAAATGTTACTCTTATCCTCCGACCAATATTACATAGTACCAATCTGAACATTATGTGATCATGAATATGTGGTCACTAACCAGACTTGCTTACAAATGTTCAGTTTTACATTTAGTGCCTTTGTGAATCTGACATACTATCATCTATCCAGCATTCATTTGCATTGTGCTTATATTTTTTTAAGTCTTTGAGGGCTACACCTTAAAGAGGCAAGAATTCTGTAGGTGCAAAAATGGACTAGATGACATTTTACTAGAAGCTACTGTATGTCATTTTACTAAGTAGCTGGCAGCTTCAAACAGGTAAGTAATATTTAATTGTATTCCTTATGTAACTGTTTATTTATCATTTCTTTTATACTTCATCTTAATCCTTTAGATCCTTTCATTATTGTAATTGATGTATTCTAGGAAGTCAAAAATATAATTAAATTCATCTTTGACCAAGAAGTTCACATTCCTCAAAATCCAGGAAGATAATTGTCCATTTTCACATTTTAAGAAACACACTAATATTATACCCTTAACAGTCTTATCATAATTTGTCAGCCACATTAATATTCTCAGACTTGCTTAGTCCATGTCAGAGTCATAAGTGGGTCAAAACCTTTCCTATCATTACTGGGTGCAAGGCAGAAAATTAAAACAGCCTTGGAAAAGGGCTCATCAGAGGGCCCACTCATGCAGAACCCAAAACCTACACTCACTCAGGATCCAGTTCTGAGTCCCCAGTTAACTCAACCAACATGTCTTTGGACTTGTGCAGGAAACAAACCCCAGAGATACAGGGAGAAAATCTGCACAAGAGAACAACCAGATGCAGGATTCAAACCCAGGAGGATGGATTTGTGGCACAACAATGCTAACCACTGCAATGATTTTGTATTATTTGTTGTGGGCAACAGAATTATCTGTTCGTTTGCAATTTAAAACTTTGTTTATACTTTCCATTTTACACTCTTAGAAATAAAAATGCCAAAGTGGTTCTTCAGAGAGATGCCATGAGGGAACTATTTTTTGGTCCTCTAACGAACCATCCACATGAAGGTTCCAGAAAGATCTTTTATTTATTTAGATCAATAACATGCCATAAATGACCATGAATACATAATAGTAGATGTATGAAATACAAATGAGTTCCTTAGTTTAAGGGTTCTTCTTGCATGTAGGATAGCTAGATAGATGACAGGAAAAAAAATGGCAAACGATATTAGCAGCAATCTGAATATTGTCAGAAACTAATTCAGTAACTATACTTATAAGAAACTACTCATCAAGTCTGATTAATTCAACCCCGGATCACAGTGGACTGCAGTGCAGAAACCATCCTGTTTGGACTGGGTGCAAAACAGAAATGAGTACTGGACAGAGCACTAGTCCAGCAATGGAACCTAATACAGTTTTAGGGGTTCTTCAATTTTTTCGTTGTAAAAATGCATAAAAGCTTGTGAATTACAAAATCCTGTTCATAAAAGATAGATAGATAGATAGATAGATAGATAGATAGATAGATAGATAGATAGATAGATAGATAGATAGATAGATAGATAGATAGATAGATAGATAGATAGATAGAACTTTAGTTGAACCCAGCAGGGTATTTAGCTTTTTAAAGAAATAATAACAGTAATAGTAATTATAGTAACTGCGCATGCTAAGTTCAGGGGGTTTTTTTTATCTGTCAGTACCATGCTAGGTAGCTTATATATTAAAGATTTATTATTCTTCCACATATTTGATGCAAATAACTCTTCACTGAATGAAATGTCTGTTTCTCAAGCAATGGTTCTGAGGAACCACACAACCCTGTAAATATTATTTTAGAAGCTTTATTTTTAGAGTGAGTTAATATATTCCTAGTTTCATGTCTGATTTCAGTCTACATATAAAACAATATAAATGAATGTTCACAAGATAGGCTATGGTATTTTCATTGCGTTTAAGTAAGCCACTGTCACACACTCAGAGGAAAGATTAAAATACAAGTGCCGCTGACTAGTACACTATTTGCTAACGGCGAGTTTTAAGTTAAAGTCCACTTCCACAAAAAGATCTTAAAGAAAGTTATGATAATTGTTATCATTTTCATTCTTACTTTAATTAACGCTTTCACCTACTAATAATCAAAGAAACATTTCTTCATTCCCACGTTCACATTATACTGTTAAAGTCGCTTTTATAGGTTGCTCATCTTTTCTAACTGTAATGGGCGCAGTAAGCAGTAGTGCACATTAGGAATAAGCGATGCTGTTGGGGAACTTTTTTTTCTTTTTCTAAAACATTGTTTTATTTACGCATCATCTTAACCTGTAATATCGACTTTTAAAAACTCTTACAATATTTCAATTTACCATAAAGTGTTATAAAATGAGAGACGGCAGAACTCGTAGAGATAGATAGATAGATAGATAGATAGATAGATAGATAGATAGATAGATAGATAGATAGATAGATACCTTAGCATGCTTAGCGTAATTTGAGTTTGTAAGTCATGGTAAACCAAACCATAATCAAAACCCCTTGTCTGCCCGTGGAGAAATGTCCTTGGAGACATTTGACACATTACATTGATATCGTAATTTCCACATAATTGCAGGATAATGCGAAAATAATGAATCGGCACCTCCCCCTTCCACCCATCCCTTTCATCTCTCTCTCTCTCTCTCTCTTTCTCTCTCTCTCTCTCTTTCTCTGAGAAGTTTCTGCCCGCCTACTACCAGGTATGTTTGACGAATAATTGCCTACCAAAAGCAAATTAGTTTCTGTGAGAATTATCAACAGAGGGTGGTTTCCAGGCACCAGGCAGATCCGCCTCCAGTTGTACGCGATTGTGTGACACTGGAACACAAGGAAATATTTCCCATTAATCAGTATAGGGTTTAATTAATACAGCAAATTTAAAAAAAAAAAAAAACTAAAAAATAACTATACGAATTTGTGTTGTACCGCAGCATTTAAATAGTCTTTCCATAAAAGCATGATTTATTTTAATGATTAGGACAAAAACAGTTGGGGTTTTTCGCACAACTAACGAATATTACAAAGCAAATCAATGCGTAGACACATTATTACAAAGTGTAATTACATTTGAACTATTTCCATTTCGGCACAGCCTTTCAAATGAAAATATTTGAAATACATACTTTAAAACAATGTGCCTTTCTTGTGACGGAAAACGTGTAAGTAATGTTCAGACAACTTATGTTTGAAGTGAACAAAATGTTATTTTAAACCAGCTCCACTTTCATTGAAAACTGATTTCAGGTAAATATCACAGATCCCCAATACACCGTTAGCAACAAAAGATCATTCCCAATAGTTTAAGATCATGCCTAATTTGGTATGTTTCTAGAAATCAAAGTGGATATATAAAGTTTTTCCACCCACCAGTATTGAAACAAATTAAGTGTAATAAACACATTGAATAATTATTTAGGACAATCTTAAGTTAGAATATATTTTAAATAGCCCATTTTGCTCTTCACAACTGAAATATATGAGATTTCGAACATACTTTCAGAAACATACTAATCATACGAACGTGTGACATTAAGAAATTACCACACTTTAAGAACCAATACAGATATGAGATAAGCATGGATGAGAAAATATAATTACCCAGAGCCCGCTTAAAATTAGTAGACTTTGAAGATACCTCTTACTCAAATAACATTAGAAAGTGTCAGAGTACATTGGCCATAGATCAAGGCTTTCTTTGGTTAAGTGTGCATAGTAAATACAAAATGCAAGTGTATTATAAGGTCTTTGTGAAACATATTCGTATATTCTTCGTATCGTATTTATTTTTCAGAGAATAAATAAGTGGAAAACAGTGTTGCTGCACGCCCACTTTTGTTTGTATAGATCCGTTACTCGATTTTTTGCATCAGTATTTTCTTATCTGCAGCACCAGTCTTGGTTTCGCTTTCTCTGTTCTGGTTTAAAAGGTCTGTCATAAAGGAGATGTATATGATAGCAAGGCGGAGAGTCTCGATTCTTGAGAGTCTTTTTTCATAGGCGAAAGTGGGGACTTTCTTTCGCAGTTTATCGAAGGCTTCGTTTAGGCTGAACATCCTTTTCCTCTCACGGATGTTAGCTGCCTGGCGTTGCGCAGATGTGATCACGCGTTTTCTCTTGGACCTCCCGTTCACCGAATGAAGGTTGCGGCTCGACAAGCACAGCGAGCTGAAAGGCACGCCGCTTTCTGCCAGCGGGTCCGCTCCATCAGTAATATCGTAAAGGCGACCACAAGTATCCAAAATACGCAAAGAGGATACATTGCCCTTCCTTAACTCAGCCGAAGAGCTAAACGGCACTTCCAGGAAACTTAGATCGTTCACAAAATCCAGAACGCTGTTTTCAAAACAGTCTCCTTCACTTTCCATCACTTTGTAATAAGACGTTTGCAAACAGTTGACAGAACAATTCAGAATATCCGTGCGTCCGCGCAAACACCTTTTCCCCATCTAGGGTACCCACAGCAAATCATTAGTATTTATACCATTAGTATTTATAGCTACGGCGATAACGGGATTAAGATGTTTTCAAGCAAAAAAGCTGACAAGCGACGTTTTAGGCTGATGAAACCAGACAAGCAACACTTTAGGACGCGTGGATATCACAATGGGGATTTTTAAGAATTGTGAATCCTGTCAAAGCGATCACGTTGAGATCCTTCTTGGCAATGGTCCACTGGTTTTTACCTGCTGGGTTTTTTCATATCTTCTTTCTGGTCTTAAGTGGAACGGATGCTGTTTTCCTCTGATGTAGCCAGCAACTATCTACGGACATTCAAAGCTCATTCTGGAAAAGTTCTCTAAGCGTCCAAGAAGCGACTCTTCTCCCATTTGATCTTAGCCAAGTGCATGTATAGATTTAATGATGCTCCGAAGAGGGCACCTGCTTTGCTAAGGGTCACCCAGAAGTATTTACTCAGTATCCTAGTGCAAAGGGAGACATATAATAGGGCTTCTATTATCCTGACTAAGCACAGGAGGCAACCAAATATAACAAGTCTAACAGTTACTGTTTGAGGTACCTTTATTTTGCAAATAAGTTCAAATAATTCCTTATGCGCCTGCGTGGAAACAAAACTCGCCTCTTTGCCTCCCGCTTTATAACTAGAAATCCAATACACTCCATGGCTTTGCTGTGTGGCTTTTCATTGTACATTTTAAAGAAATAATTACTATTTTGTACCCGCTGTATGATTATGCTGTCCATTACACTGACTTTCTATTTATATAATGTGACTTTATTTACTGATAATGCTTTTAAATTTCTATAATATGATAGCATGCTTTTTATTAGTACACGATTAAACAATTTTAGAAATAATTAATCAAAATCTTCATACAATAAACATAAGTGAAGTACTACTGCTATTTTTATTTTCAAAAAGTTATGCTTTTTTTGCTGTTAAATGTTTATTCGTTTCATTTTGACACATATAACTCTGAGCAGCTTTTAGGGTTAGTATCTACCAAAGCTCTTTAATATGTATAATCTATTAATATCACGTAGCATAATGATGAAAGTAGCATTACTTAAGTGGTTGTAAAGCCATTGCCAATTTATGTTTTTAAGCAACATTTGCACCATATCGTCTTACAATGTGAATTGCCCAGCTGAGACTGCTTTGGTTTTTATATTTGTCACATGCAGGATATATGGGACATGATAAATATAAAAAGGTTAAGTGTCTCTTGACACCGATCTTATGAAATGCTGGCTACATCTCATTTCATATGGAAACAGAGAATTTGTGTGCAAAAAAGCATAATAAATCATTTCAACCTTTTGTGTTTAATTTATTTTACAAATGATGCAACCTATAAACACTTTCTAAAGTGAACAGTTGTCACAAATGACTTTTTGACTCTTTTCTATTTGGAACAGCTGTTTGTTTCTCATACAAACATACTAATAAAAGTTTGGGCATTATAATAGAATAAAATGCAAACATAATACAAATGATTTTACTCAAAAGTTATTATTTACTGTAATTGTATGCAATTATAGGTGAAAATTTCAGATTTCAGGAACAGTGATTATCGGGGTGATATATAGAGGTATGCAGAAAAGATGAGCTATAGGTCATAGGGTCATTATTGTCGCATGTGCAGTGTACAGTGAGATTCTCACTTTCATTCATTCTTTAAGATTCAACATTTCACCACTAAGGCACCATGATTAATGGTTATAAGTAATGTATTTCAAAATGTTTATCTTACTGGAAAAATCTCAGAACATATTTGTACACTCATTTCTTATTTGGGAGGAGGTGCACCTAAAAATGGACTCAATGTAATTTCAATTGCCCTGATTACTTCTCTTAGTATACATTGTATATTTCTAAGTTGGTTAAATTTAATAAAAGTAACATTCATAGGGCCATGGAGTATATTTGTAGTATTATCTAAGCCTAAAGTAAGATTATACTTCAACCAGTTTTCTCACTGTCAACAATAACACTATGGATACCACACTATGGGTCATACAGTAGCTATGTGAAGGTGTTTGTCCATTTTAACCTGTCTAGGATTTTTTACCTTATCCATTTATCAGATATAACAGTTGGTGCTAGTCATTTCACAGAATTCAGCTGAAATCTATTCATCATTTCACCAGTTTTGATGAGTCTCGCAGCTCAGCTATTACTGGATTCCTTCACACAATACCATCTTGTAATCTCTGTTGCCTATGCACAACTTAACAACTCTCTTTGTTGCAAGATCTCAGTTTCCCACAGTGGTTCTCTCCAATGTTCTTTCCACTCCAGAGGTAGTAAAAGTTCACCTCTTTTTTCACAGGTGTTCAGAATGTATAGTATTGGGATCAGTGGTGGCTGGTGAAAAAAAAATTTGATAGGGGGGGGGGCGCAGTTTTTGGAGGGGAAAAACTGAAGCAGCACTTATCAATTATACGGTGCCTTTCACATCTATTTATTATATAGTGCCTTTCAAATCTATCTATCTATCTATCTATCTATCTATCTATCTATCTATCTATCTGGTCATTCTACATGCTCTTGTGGTCTTCATCATAGTGTCCATGCACATATTGGCCTGTCCAGTACCAGACCGATAAATCCAGGCTAAAATGTATTATATCCTTTCCACCATGCTGTTCAATTCAATGCAAGCTTTTCTATTTCTACTGTACTCCAGTAGTTCTCAACCTTTGGGGTAACAAAAAGGGGGGCGTGAAGAAGTGAAAAAAAGAAAACAAGAATCAAAAATATGAAAAAAAAAACATCTTTTGAAACCAAAACAAATTAACTTAAACTACATTCTGATAGTAGAACAATAAATATAGAGTTAGATAAATGTCGATAAATGTTAAGTAGGTATAATAAAATATGCATCTACATTTCAAAAAACTGTTAGGGGGGGGCGCGATTAAAACTGTTATGAAAACTCGGGTCGCAAATACTTAAAGGTTGAGAAACGCTGCTGTACTCCAAAGCTTCAGTCCATGGCATCTCTGCAGTCCCCTTATTCTTCCCATGACTTGACCTATAGATGTGAAAAGGAACAGGTACACCTGCCATCCAAATTTTGTACTACACTGAACTCTAAATTGCCCAGTACTCCACCAACTTTCCCAGTTCCTCATTTTACCAAAACCTACACCATAATGTTCACACCCCCACCTCCATAATCTTCCAATAATGTGGACTCCCATTTGTCCTATAACCCATCCATAGCATAAGCCAATCCAAATCTTATTCTGCCTCTGCTAATAGAGCACCCAATCCTTGGCTATTTTCACTGGATTCCATAAATCCGCATCATACAATCACTTGTCCTCTGATTTTTCTCTTGTATCCCAGTTTATTATTTAGCACACCCACAGAGTCATTCCCACCATAATTTTACTCCACACTTGCTGCCAGTCTGCCCAGTCCTATGAAAGCTTGCCAGGCTTACCTCACCAGGGAACAAATTCACATTGAATGATCCACAGCCCCCCACATTTTAAAATATAACTCACCCCCAACCTGTCTTGTACTTCACCCACAGGACAATTCAAACCTAAACCTTTTTCTGTCTTTATGGTCGAGGTACTTTTATTTCCTTGAGCATAGATTTTGCCCTCCTTTCTTTCAGGCCTGAACATTTCTCAATTACTTTCTGCCTAAATTGAGTCATTTCACAAAGAATCCCAAAAAAATTTAGCCTCATGCCATAGATGACTGTGGCTACATTCATGCCGCTTGCATTTTTCAGAAAGATGTTTTAGGTCTTATTCCCCGGTCATTGTTCACAATGCTTTGGTACCAACACTTTGAAAAAGCAAACAGGGAAAGCAAAAAAACACCACATAGTTAAAATACTCAGTTTGTCATAAAAACAGTGAGAAAAGGTCTGTGTGTAAACTTGTCTCTTTTTTTTTTGTTCAAGTGAGTGATCTATGAAGGGGTGTTTCATTAAAGAAATAACAAAATTTTCTTTAATTTCTGAAGGTCCATTTGACGTTGCCAACTCCCTAAAACTGCGCTCACTCATCTGTAGTTACATTAATGGTGGGTGTGAACAGTGAACCATGGATGTGAACATGAAATAGTGTGCTGATGATTGTCCAATCACATTAGATTAAAAAAACTTAAAATAAAACTAATTTGCTGCCAATAAATGTGTGAGTGTTTGGAGTGCACAGAGCTGTGTCCCTGAAAAAATCTGAAAGTAACCAATTAAAGGGGAGCATCAGGTCACCTGCTTGTCAAAATGTCAAAAACTTACATTAACTCTCATTTGGCCGGCATCCCTTACCTTTATAGGTATTCACACAAGAAATTAAACAATTTCAGAACTAATTTTTAATGATTGTTGACTTGCACAGACACATTAAACACATTTGTTTTGTGATTGTTTCACATTACCTAATTAATTTAAGTAAGTTAATTAGTTAATTTAGAGTTTTTAAAATATCTTTAGTGCCAAGCATTACAAACCATCACTGATTGGGATGTAACACTTGCATGTTTTTTCTGTGTGTTTTTGGATAAAAAATTTTTCTTCATGAGGATTTCCTCCAACAGTCCACACACATCCTAAAATGACTTATAGGCTCCAGTTCTGTTGATTTTTTCTTCATTACCAGCAGGGGCTCATGATCACAACAGCACTGGTAAAAAAACAGTTATTAAGGTGAAAAGTGGAGTATTTTCTCCCAGTAATTTAACATAATCGATGCAAAAGTTTCTTTTAAGGACTTAGAGTTGGAAAACTAAGCTAGACAGTTTCATGTTGGGATTGCATAGGTCCCAATGCCAGCCAACCTAATGGCTTTTTTGGAGTCGGGGTTCATGTTAATGTTTCTGTCCAGAATGATCATGTGTGTGTGTGCAAATTTTATTGATCTCTAAGTTTATAGGGTTATTATTGTCAAATGTACAGAGAATGATGAAGTTCTTACTTTCATGTGATAATCAATATGCAACATGTCCCCACTCCTGCACTTGCCACAGTGACAATTTTAAAAAAGATCAGTTGCGTGCTACCAGCTCAGCAGTGGTATTCAGGAGTTAAGAATTTGAGCTAGAAGTAGATGGTTTGCTGGATGGAGTAAACTTTTGACCACAAATTTAAAGCATTTTGCATATCTCAAAAGCTTGCATATTGTAATCATTTTAGTTAGTCAATAAAAGGTGTCATTTTGTTTGACTTCTCACTACATATTGCATTTAAAATTCAGTATAAATAGAGAATATATGTAATAACTGTAGCACTTTACATTGTTAAAGCAAGCAGCTACCTATTTTTGATCATTGTTTGGCTAGTAACAACAAAATAGGGCTCTGGTGCACCAAATTTGTTTAGAAGTTTTTGAAGGGATTCTTGATGTCCTGCAAGCTTTCAAGGCTTTGAAGGCTGGATACACATATCTATGGAAAGACTCATATTTTTTAGAGCAGATGTCTATAAAAAGAGACAGGGGAAGAAAAATAATATTTAGAACAATTAAAGTTTACTAAAGGCCCCTGTTATTGTTTTCCTATGGAAGAGAAAATGGGTAGTTGTTAGGCATACAACAGCTACCAGGAGATAAGAGTAAAACATAGTTAAAAACTCACAAGAGTCATGCTGCAAGGTCACATATTCAAGTATCAACAGACATAGTCAGTCAGTCAGTCATTGTCCAACCTGCTATATCCTAACACAGGGTCACGGGGTCTGCTGGAGCCAATCTTAGCCAACACAGGGCGCAAGGCAGGAACAAACCCCAGGCAGGGTGCCAAACAGACATAGTAATATTCAAAAATGACACCATGACAAAAACACCAGACATAAACTGAAAAAAGAACACCAAATACATTCTATGAATGACCAAAAAAAATAATAAAAAAATAAAATGATGCTGAACCCCTGCGGTGGGTTGGCACCCTGCCCAGGATTGGTTCCTGCCTTGTGCCCTGTGTTGGCTGGGATTGGCTCCGGCAGACCCCCGTGACCCTGTATTCGGATTCAGCGGGTTAGAAAATGGATGGATGGATGGATGCTGAACCCAAAAAAGAATAGAATTGAGGTGTTTGTGGAAAAAATCGACAAATTAGTTTTTGGAAGAGGACACACAATTTTTAAAAACGTTTAAAATTTAGTGATGTTAATTAGAAAAAAAAACTGGAATAAAAACACAGACAGCAGTGATGATTACAAAAAGAACAGTATCTTGTGGAAATGCCATAAACGACGAGAGTACTGAAGTCTTGCAGGGCTGCGATGTATTGAATGTACAACAAAAACTGCCTGGGGCACATAATACACATAATAGGAGTGTGATATATTAAAAGTGTTTTAGAAATCAGATTTTTAATGTTGACTGCAGATTTCCGAAAGGCATGCTGGAAAAGGAAAGAAGGTGCTATGATTTAATGAGAATAACCTTACTGGCCTTTTCATAATAACACAGAAAGAAGAGAAGAAAATGCAGTGCAAAAATTACAATGAGAACACTTAAGTAAAGAACAGACAATAAGATTTGTACATTTTTTCGAAGTTCCTTTATGCAATGTTTAAACAATTGAAGACTGGGAATCTTGTCTACAAATGGGATGGCTAATGTGACATTGGAGCAGATCTGCCATCATGGCATTCTTTGGTGCCTGTGACAGCAAGGGATCCTTTTACCAAAACCACCCAAATACTACACTACACTAAATGACCAAGCGTCTGCTTGTTGCATTTTTAAAAATACGCTAAGGAGTTAAGTCATTCAGGGGCCTTTGGGGGTCTTAATCTGGCTTTCTTTGATATTATTTATCAAAGTATGAGTGAGAAATTGTCACTGTAGCAAGTGCATCCACAGAAACTACTTGGATTTATGTGACATTATTGGAGCATAGGCCAAAATGGTAAAAGAGCATTAACAAGACAGCAATAGAAAATATAATTTAACAAAATATAGCCATAAACTGTGTTAGGTACATTTTGACATGACAGCAAGTAGGTTCAGAATTTGGATTCATTGATGCAGAGATGAATGACTTCTATGTCCAAAGCTCTTCATATATTGAATCCATCCCTCAATTCATCTTTTTGTGTATTTATGTTTGTTTTAATCTGCTATCTACTACAACATCAGAGACCATAACCACCACATATAGAACAACAATCCATCTCAGGAAACATGCACAAAGGGTCATCTTCAAGTCAACCTTACCTGCCTTTTTTTACCGAAGAAAACACAACAGAAGACAGAAGAAAATGTAAATTTCATATAGGCAGTGTCCAGGACAGGTCTCCATTCTGTCCTTAAACAGTTAATATGAAAGAAAAAGAAGAAAACATCTTGTAATCTGTTCATTTAAAAAGTGATTTTTTGCATTATTAATGAAGCAGTGTTTCTCTTTTAAAGTAAATAGGTAATGGATGGAGTAATAATGAGACAGAAAACTGTTTAGCCTGCCATGTAACTGCCAACGGCCAAGTATGGAAACCTTGAAAGTAAGTTATTTTTTGAAGCTAATTTGAGTGTTTTGTTCTCGTAATTATATGTGTATGTTGTTTTTTTGTGTCTTAAGCTGCTATTTTGGAAATAGGTTTATAGATGAAAACATATTTCTGAAGCTGTATTTCTGTTCTCTTTAATTCAGTATATCAACCTTCTCTTTTTCTAAGAGTAAACAGCATGTTGTACATTTGTAAAGTATTCACTAAATGCAAGATATAGACATTATTATATTACTTTCAGTTTTTGATAATGTACACCAATGGCTATTTTAGTATATTATTATACAATGGATTGAATTTCTTCAGGACAGCTACAAGGATGCATTGTAAATTGAATGGGTAGTTTGCCAATTCATGCTTCATTTTTGAGGACAATACACACACATTAAGAAGAAACAGAACACAAAAATAAAGCCAGCCATTATTAACAATGGAAAATTATAACAGTTTTGATTTGTAACTGCTGGGTGTTTATAAAGTTTTGAATGACCATTTAATCACTGATCTGTTTTGCCCCTAAAAAAATAAAATTAGTTTTTAAACAAATTAGACAAAATCAGATCAAATTAGACAAAAGAATATCTTACATGCACAGTATAGCCTGTTCATTTTCTGAAGTATATTTTCATTTTTAAAAGCTTCAGTTACTTTTTGTAAACAAAATAAGCTAACCTTCCAGGTCTGAGCAACTAAATTCTACTTTCTTAATGATAATCTTTAAAAAGAGTATTTATGAGCCTCATGTTAGTAGTTGTGCTTTTTTTCATTCCTTTATTTTCCTAGCTAAAGGGGAAACATGATGCTCACATTCCAGATGTAGCCAAGGCGATGCTGAGAAATTGCAGCTGCAGTGTGAGACCGGAGAGGGGGAATATGAGGTAATCACAGACCCCAGGGGCCAGGCAAATATTGATTTTAAATAATAAATAAAAACTTAAGCACCAAACCTTCAGTTTATTGATCACACTTTTGAAAATGTCTAAAAGAGAGCTAATACAAAAGAAAACGGTGAGTGCTTTGAACAATGTTAAACAGTTTTCTGCTGAAGTTTACAGTGGTCTTTGAAAAAGTGTCATTCTTTCAGTTTACAAGCTGAGCCGAAACCACCCAAAGTGAGGTGATGTGTAAATGTGGGAAGGAAGGAGGGAAGAATGGGAAGTAAAAATATACATGTATATGTGTTTATATGATTTATTTTGCCTGTTGTGTAATTTTATCATGGTAAGTTTTCTTACAAGAATGATACTTGTACACAAAACTATAACTACATTGTAATATAACACAAGATAATTGTTATGCAGGAAAATCTTGACTGTTGCAATTTTATACAAAGTGGTTTTCTTAAAAAACTGAGACTGATTGCTGTTTTGTTGAGGCTGAGATAAAGTCTTACCTCCATTCACAACTGTGACAGCATTTGACTCTTTTATAATAAAAAATGGATTCTTGTAGAAGCATGAACACTAAAGGCACACTTTTAATTTTCACATATTGTTCATTGATTATTGTTGTGCTTTCAATTGAACATTTCCATAAAAAAATGAGTTAGCAATTTTAAACAACCTGCAAAGAATTTCATTTCATTGCATCATGTTGACTGTACTTTTGATGAACACAGAACAGCTAAAAGGCAGATCTATTCTACTTCTGTATTTAACAAGTATTTTTTCCCCGTTTTTCTAGCATTTCAGAAACATTTCACTTCAAGGCTTCCTGTCTTAGGCAAATTGGCAATGGAATTAGCCTCAACCCACCCACAGACCTTAATGAGATAGTTACATGGATTAACAGATGCAGTAAGTAAACAGAAGAAGATTGTGTGAGGATCTGGCAGTAGAATTTTAAAGTGAATTTTTACAATATTTCTAGTTTTTACTGAACTCATCCAAACTGTATAATAATTGATTCCTTTTTGCTAAATTTCAGAAAATGTGCAAAATGATCCCATCATTTTAGTGGCTACCGCTTGAAGTTGTACTTGACAGTCGTCTGACCTTTGAATCCCACCTCTCTGCTGAAGTCAAAACTTTTTTTAGCTTATGTGAAACATTACATAAGTCTGACTCTGCCTCACTAGGTCTCATACTGAAGTAGTTTCCCATGCTTTTATCTCCTCTCTTTAAGATTACTGCATTTCTTTTTTACTGGTTGTTCTGTGTAAAGTATCAGCAGACTGCTATGCTTTGTATTACTACTGCCAGAGTGTTGACCTGAAAAAAATACTGACACTGCTTTATCTTTCTTCACCACATTACCTCTCACTTAGCTTGTCTACATTAGCTTCCTGTACAATATTGTCATCATTAAAGATCAGCTATTGAGTAATAAGTCTGTTTGCTCCAACACTCTAAAAAACATATTTTTACTACTCACACCATTCTGCAAACCTATTAGCTGATATCTTCTTGTAGGCTTCTCTCTGTTCCAAAATACTCTTCCTACTTCCGTCAGCAAATGCTTCAGCAGTTTTGTGGCTCTGAAACTCTGGAAGCCTCTTGTTGGTCCATTCACAAAACTCCCTTGGTCTTGAGGTGCATATCCACTCTGAAGACCCATCATGTCTCTTTCTGTCTTCTTAATTACAGTTTCTTCATTTCCAATAATAATAATAATAATACATTTTATTCATATAGCATCTGTCCCATGAGTTTTAAAAGCCCCTCTGATTTATTGGATAATTAAAGACACCAATGGAGACAACATTTAGACTTATAAATAATTGTAAAAGTTCTACCCACAGTATATTCGATTATTTTGTACCATAACTGTGTCTCTCTCATTTTTTCATATACCAGTCTTTGTTGTATTATATTGTAAATCTGTTAGACTTTTAAAATGTATTGGGAATACTTCCCAGCTCATGCTGATATCTGTATTTGCTGTTGTTTTTTTTTTTTGTTTTTTGTTTTGTTTCATTGCTCCATGAGTCCACATATTGAGCTCAATCATTGTGTGTTTATCGGATCAGGGTCTTCTACATCTAGTGAAGTGTATATGGTTATTTGGTGACTCTAAATTACATGGGCATGGCTGTACATGATTGTAGTTGTGTGTGTGAGAGTGTCCTAAGAAGAACTGGCATCTCATTCATTCTAGTTCCTGCCTTTCACTCAAAACTTCCAGGATAGACTCCAGGGCCTTATAACACTAAATTAGAGAAAAGAGCTTTTGGAAATGGAGGGATAATACTTTGTATATTTGATATTCTGTTATAATGTTGCTTTCTAATTGACACACTCTGCAATGAAATATGCCAATAAGAGAATTATATAAGAAAGAAACAGTTGATTAATGGCTTAAACTGGAAATGTCACTGTTACATTTTAATAATTCAGAATAATGTCACTAAATAGACATTCAGGTTTCCAGCTTAAAAACACTTTTCATTTTGATCAAAAATTGAAATTTAGGCTGATACAAACATATACTACTGTAGCTTGGCGATTGCCTTAAAGCTATTTAATAAACTGTAGCCAAGGGTATCTTTCTGGCCAGCATGGTGTTAACTGCATAATGGAACATGGAAGCTTCTCCAAAGGACTACCTTTTAAAGTTTTCAGAAATTAAGGAATACATGATGGCAGTATCTGCTAAAAATTAATTAAGCAGAGGAAAAATTGACTTTTTAGCAGAGCCACGATCCAATCTGAAGCTGCATAAAATGGTTCAGGAAGAAGGAAATTAATAATCATTGGCAGTTTAAAACATTCAAAGTCCTGATCTGCTCTATGCTGAGAACCTGTCACACTAATGGAATATAAGGGTGCAACACTCACTTCCAGACTTTTTGAAATATTGGCAGATGCTTACCCAAAAAATCTTATGTCTGTCATTACAGGAAAAATGACAAACGATATTAGCAGCAACCTCGGATCACAGTGGACTGCAGTGCAGACACCATCCTGTCAGGACTGGGTGCAAAACAAAAATGAGCACAAGACAGAACACTAGTCCAGCACAGGAACCTAATACAGTTTTAGGGTTTCTCAAATTTTTTTGTTATAAAAATACATTAAAGCTTGTGAATTACAAAATCCTGTTCATAACAGATAGATAGATAGATAGATAGATAGATAGATAGATAGATAGATAGATAGATAGATAGATAGATAGATAGATAGATAGATAGATAGATAGATAGATAGATAGATAGATAGACAGAACTTTTTGCAGTTCTTTGTGTTCCTAAAAAGGCAAGAAAATTACTGACTTGGATGAAGATAAAAAGGCCAGTAACTTTCACAGTGAGGCATTAGAAAGGCATATTCCCATTAGTATAAAAGAGCCCCAGTAGTGTTTCTTTACACACTTCTCCTGAATAATTTATTAGCTAAAATGCTTAATGCTAGTGTGTTATAGAGGGGATGAGCAGCATTATTAATAATGGCCATCAATGTTGTCTTCATTCTCTCCTCCTCTACTACTTCCAGAGAGTCAAAGGTGCATCCAATAACTTAGCCTGCCTTTTTAATCAGCTTTGGTAATTCATTTGTCTCTTTTTAAGTGATATTACCAGTCCAGCACACCACAGCATAGAGCATTGCTCTGGCCATCACAGAGTTGTAGAAGATGTGAAAGATGTCATTTTCCACATTAAAGGAACAAAGTCTCCTAAGAGAAGCAGGTCTGCTCTGCCCTTTCTTATATAATTCCTCTGTGTTATGAGACCAGTCCAGTCTATCACTGGTGATGATTCTCAAGTACTTATAGCAGTGCTCCACCTCCACATCCACTCTCTGAATAGTGACGCAGAGGCTTTTTGGTGCGGCAAAGGCCAATAATCAGGAACTTTGGTTTTATATTAAGTTACAATTAGCTTTGCACCAAGAAACAAAGTTGTCCACCTGATTCGTATACAATGTCTCACCGCCATATCAATCCACCTTATTAGTGCAGAGAATCTGAGAATCTCTGCAAGTGACAAGACCAGGTGTTATAGTCTGAGGTGTACAGGGTTAAGAGAAAAAAGAGATAGGACTGTTCTTTGTGGTGATCCAGTGTTGTTCACATTCACATCACAGACACATTCCCTATAGTTTACAAACTGTGGTCAAAATATAAGCCACCTTAATGAAGGGAGAAGTGTCTGCATGTCTGTGTATCTGATTCTGAGTCCTGTGTGTGTGTGTGTGTCTGTATCCATGTGTTCATCTGGTTACTATATCTCTGGTATATAGAATTCATAAAAGCAGTGATAATGTTTGTGACACACCATCTGTTGGAATGAAAATTCAATGCATTTTATTACTAGATGCATTACAAAATACATTCCAATAGATAGGTGTATGTTGATTACTTAGACTTAAACCCTTCTTAGATTAATAGCACAGCTAGAAATAATTATAACTTGTTAAGGTGAAGATGGTAACAATGAGAGGAGCCACTTTAAAGTGTGATGGCTTTGGACAAAAAACAGCTCCATTAGTACATATCACCACAGCATTATAGACTAAGCCAGAATAACACATCATAGAGAAGGTGGGCAGTTTTAGCAATGGTGGCCTCTAATATTAGTTTCCATCATCTACTTTTCTGCCAGAGCTTGTAGTGAATCTATGGCCACTTCTTTAATGTAGTTGGCCTTCCTAATCAGTTTATTCAAGTGTCTCACATCCCCTTACCTAGTGTTACTTTATGAGCAGGCCACAGAGCAGAAAGGCATGCTGGCCATAATAGACTGGTAGAAAATCTACAGCAGCTTATGTTATATATATAATATAATAGTGTGGATACAATATCTGCAGCCAGGTGGTTGCTTCCTTTATATAGTTCAGTGGGAACAAGGGAAAGTATCTTCACAAGGACATAATGTACAATTAGAAATGAAATTTTCCAGAATTCTAAGTGAAGAGTAGTTGAGCACAGCTGTTTAATGTCATAGAATTCTGCAATGTGCACCAAAGAAAGGTGTGGCTTTTGGCACTGTTACTAGTTGTATAAAGAAAAAAGTAGGCAAAAATGAACATCTGTTTTGTATGTTTCATCCGTTTCCAATCCTAAATCAAGACACAGAAAAAATCCAACAGAACACTGCTTAACAAACTTGGCAGGCGGACATCAATTTTTTGGATTGCACGCAGCACTGCTAGCGTAGGCTCTTGCTTCTCCCAGTGATAATAATAAAATGGGGTTCAGAAAATGGATGAATAGGAAATTACTCTTTTATAGCATTTGACTACTTGTGTCACACATTGTGGTTAAAAAGTGCTACTGTGTTCCAACCAGCTATTCTCCCTTAGTTAGAACACAGTTTTCACAAAGCTGTACAAAATTACATATTGCAAAGTTGACAGATTTCTTTGGAACTGCCCTCTCCATTTTCCTGTCAGCTCTTAGTTAACTTAGTGTTCTCAAGCATCGCACAATTTCAGCTGCATCAGTCCCCTAGTTTTACCTGGCAGCTTCGTAGGAAAGCTTTTGAAGTGTCTGTTCTGTTTTGAATGTTGGGAAACTGAATATCACTAGGCTTGGACAAACCCAGCAGTCAAAATGAAAAATAAATGTCTGTTACCAGCAGGAAAAAAACCCAGCTAATTTATAGTCCGTTTTTATACTGATTTCCTGAAGTTTTTAATTTTGTTGGCACTAATGCCTATGACATTTTGTTTCACAAGAATAGAAAACTGCCTTCTTTACCATTTGCGTGTTTGCAACCATATACAATCCAGAATAAAATAGCTTCATAACTTGTATACGTATACACAATAATGAAGAGTCTTTAGTTTAATGCACATTCTGAGGTTTGACACTGATAAAGAAATTGCAAACAGAAGAATAAAACTCCATATGTCCCTCTCAGGATTTCTTGACAGATACCAGGAATTGTATCAGACTTTTGCAATCTCTTTGCCCATCCACCCACCCATCCATCTTTTATGGCCCAGCGCCCTAAGACCATTCTTCCTTTTGCCTGTAAGCTCTTGCAGTCATTTAAGCTCTCTCCTTACAATTTTTTTTTTTTTTTGCTTTTTTGTTGGAGTTTTGGGGTCATGCCAAAAATACTTTTAAATACCACTAAGAAAGCCACTTCTAGACCTCTTAGGGCGATTCCAGGTAAGGCTCAAACACACATAATATAACTTTGTTCCTGAAAGTTCATCTTACATTTGAAGTGAAGCTAGTTCTCCAGTGGTGACCAAAAATCATTCAGAAGGATAAAAAGACCAATCTAGGCTTTAAAAATCAACATATCACTCCCACCACCTAATGGATTCAATTGCTGCTATGTATAGGTCAGGGGTCGGCAACTTACTGCATGGGTGCCAAGTGTGGCACGTGGAACGATTTTCAATGGCACTCTGACTGAATTGAATTAAATATATTTTAATGACAGTGCATGCATTTGCGCCCTCACCTACGTTTTACAAATGCGACTCACATATAAATGAAAACTATGTGTTCAGTGCAGGCCAACCTCTTGTTATTATATTTTAAATATGGCGCATGCGTTCGAACTCCTCATCCCCACCTACGTTTTGCACATGCGTCTCACATGGAAAGGGAAAGCACGTGTTCAGTGCAAGCTTTGGTGCGTTAAAATAAACCCCGTTATTATTAAGTAATATACTGCCCTAAAATGACTCATAAAAGACAAAAACCTGATGTTTGCTCTTTTCAAGACTCTTGGACGAATTAATATGGATTTGGACAACAAAAGGATCGTGCAGTGTGTGTTATGCAGTGAAAGTGTTGTGTGTCGTACGTCAAGTGTACAAGGACATTATCAAACTAAACATCAGTACACATTTAAAAGCTCTGATGAGAAAGCTGAAGCTAAAAAAAGGGCTGTTTCTGGCATTAAGAAACAAACTAATTATTGGCATTAAGAAACAAACAACTTATTTTTTTAAGTCAAATAACTGGAACCAAAAATAAGGCCACTGAATATAGTTATAAAAAAAATTGACAAAAGATTTTTGCATATGATCCTAAGTATTTTAAAATGTTGAATGAGCAATAATATAAGATTTGGTTATAATTATAACCGGACCGATTTTGACACTATTTATAAAAAAATCGGTAGAATTATGTCGGCACGCTGAAAGGTTGTCGACAACTGATATAGGTCATTCAATATATGTATGGAGGATAGCTCTACTTGAGTGTCCAGTATTAAATCCAATCCGTTTCCGGGATGTGTTGGATCTATCTAAGGTGTGTTTCTTTTTTGAGATTTCATTAGGATTTTGGTAGTTACAATGACCATGATCTCTGGTGCACAATGAAGCAGTTACAAAGATAGTACCTTAGAGAGCAGAAGTTATTATGAAATTAATCAATGAGTCAGTCCAAAATATTTAGTATGGTGGGTAATGTACCAAATAGTAAGTCAGAATTATGACTTCTGAAGATGTTCTTGTTTTACATTTATGCCAGTGTTACCAATCATTACCTATTATTGCAAGGTTTGATCAACAGCCTTGAGGATTTTTAACAGAGTGCAAGGTAATGCTAGGGTCCTTGCTATTGTCCAGATATGTAATGCTCAGCTAACTGGACATCCTGCTCAAACACTCTGCAAAACCCCTGCAGTCCTCCTTGATGGGCTAACATTCTGTTATTCAGTCTTCCCTGTGGCACAATTGCTAGTGCTAGAATCTTTAAAAAAAGCCTTTCTGAGACTTTATCACTACAGTCTATAGAAATTACATAGAATGGTGTGATTAAAAAAATAATAAATAAAACATCTGGTTAGTGGTGGTTTTGTGGGGAAAAAAATCTTGTTAAAGGGAGAGGTCAAAGGAGAATGAAGAGGCTTGTTCAAACTATTCCAAACACCACAAATAATAAAACTGCATCTCTTTTATAACAGAGGTGTTCAGAAGAGTACATTGCGCCATAAAGTAGATGGCTAAATTATTTCTTCTTGTTAGGAGGCACAACTGCACAATTACATTTTAGAAAAATGTCCTGCTGTGATATGCAAGAGGTAGGGTCAGAATTAGATGTGAATATTACAAATACATAAATCCATCTTACCTTATGTCAATATTAGTAGAACTGTCGTTTGTGCAGACTACAATGAAACTCTTACACGCATGTCTGACCAACAGACAATATTTCGCCACTCTCCACTGACATGATACACAAAAATGTACTGAATTACATAACTTCATTTTATTTATTCGAAAACACCAAATAGCTTATCTACATACTCCTTAATAGTGTTTCTATGCTGTCTTTACCAGAAACATTGTTGAACAAACACCCTGAGAAAAATAACAGAATACTATTTAATGAACAACTTTTGAAATATTCACCTTTAATGTAAAACGTTTTTTATGTATACATGTGTAAATATGGAAATTGTAATACAGAATTTACTGTAAGAAGTGACTGTATAGGGTGATCCAGATCAAATTATGCAATTGTCATTACGCTATAACTTATTAAGTTTATTACATAGAAAATCACCAGAAAAATCCCGGACCATCAAGAAGTGTGTGAACTGACGACATGAAGAATAGTCTTTGTGCAAAACTGGAATTGCCCCCGGATAAATCAAAGTCATCCAGATGATCTGGATCTGCTTAATTATATCTGAACCACCCTGTACAGTAGGCATTAATCATTTGTTTCTGGCAAGGTCATCCCGTTACAAATAAAATTGAGAAACACTGTCATACAACCATAACGCAAAAGGCTAAGAAATGTAATAACCCCAGAGAGACTGTCAGTTTACACTACCTGCACACTTGTATAGGCTTTCAAAAAAAAGTGAAAGTTTCATATATAGTTCGTATATAGTTTATTCACAGAAACACTAGAATGACAGAGAAGGACAAGTGGTTCAACAACAGAAACCTGACAATGCTTCAACTGTATATTTGCAGTATGAACCATTTTTATTAAATATAATTAAAGTTGTTATACCTATTATATGCACAGATGTGTGCCTTTCTAAACTATGTTTACACAAAGAACAAAGCAGCTGGGAATACACGCTGACAGTGAAGACCTTAGCAGCACGGCAGAATTGGCCACTGAAGATGCCAAAGGTAATTTTAAGGGCCACTCAACAGCAATTGGAATAAATTGACTGATTCCATTCCTCTGGCACTCACACCCCCTTGGTCATTACACTGGTTGCAGAGTAATGGGAGAAGAACAGATTAACGGCTTCAAGACAGAGCACTCTTTTAACACTGGTGGACCCCTCAATCACACTCACAATGGTTTGCTTCAGATATTGCAGACCAGATCACTTTGCTCTCTTCAAATGCCACGGTGAATGGAGTTTCTGCTACCCTCCAGGACGAGGGCTTAAATGACAGGAGCAGTGTTTGGGTCGCATGGTCTGTACCTAAGAGTAACGTGTTCCTCAGGTGGCCAAGACCTATCCAAGAAGAAGCCAGCTATAAAATGAAGCTCTTTAAGGAGAAGAATTTGTGGGGCACAGACAGACCAGTTACAGAGCACTTTGTTTGCCTTTGGAACTAAAGCCTATCAGTCCAGATGCATGGCCAGCAGTGAGCCTCAGATGTGTACAATGGTCTTGAGTTGGCTCACAATGCCAGGAGGATAGATGACCTGAGTGAAGTAGAGTGTGGTGGCTTGTAACAGAGGACAAAGAGAAAAAGCAGCTGAGAGTGTGTGTTGCTGCTGAGGACCGGAGCGGCATGACAGAAGTAGCACCAAAGATGCCAATGGTCCTTTTCAGAGCTACTCACCAGCAATTGGTGTATATTTAATCTTATCTAATCTAATGTCCACTCAATTCAATTTACCTCAGGTGGACTCAAGTTGAAGTTGTAGACACGTTTCAGGGATAATTAACACAACCAGGATGTACCTGGCCCCAATCTGGAATTCCACAGGAAAAGGTCTGAACACTTACAATATAAGAAAGAGAGATTTCAGTTAAAAATCAGTGTTTGATTTTTAATAAATAACAAATTTCAGCCAAGGTTCCTCTCCTCGCAGGGGTTCATATTTCTGTTTTATGTCTTTAATGTTCATTTTTTAATCTTTTGTCTACATTAATGTTGTTACTTTTGTTATTTATTTGCATTATTCTGTGTTTCTTTTATTAATTTTTGTGAATTATTTAATTTCTTTGTGTCTCTAATTGTTCTGTTATGCTCCATGTGCTATTGGGTGGTTCCCCAAGAGGCAGGGCTATATGCCCATCTCAGTCAAGAGACTACCTCAGCCCTATAAAAGGCTGAGAAAATAAGTTGTTCCTTGTAGTAAATTGTATGTACTGGCGTTGGTGAATTTTTGAGATTTTTAGTAATTGATCATTATAGAATTACTGAATTCTGACCTCTTGCTCTGTTTTTGACCTCTGTTTTATTTTGTGTTGTTTTATTAACTTGTTTTCAACTGGATTGACTGTTTCAGGCATTTTGGGCCTTTCTTTACTCCCCGATGATTTTTACAGAGCATTTTTAGAAAACATATTTTTATTAATATTCTTTGTTCCACATTTTTGTTGTAATTCAAATTCAATACAGATCCTTCCACTTGTGGGGCTTTTTCCTAAAGTTTTTTGTGACTTTTGTCACAAAGCATATATTGGAAGATCCTCCCTTAACACCTAGTAAAGAAATAGATTGCTCCCATGACTTTACTATAGTTCTGATGTAGCAGTAAAATAATTTTATATTCAGCTTGGTATTACACTGAAACATTATACATAAGAAGTTTTATGTGTGTGCTATGAACCCTTCCCTTTATTATTTATGCAATTTGCTTCTTGCTTTGAATGTTACTAAGGATTTGAAAATTATGTTACCTGGACTGTGAAATTACTTTTTTAAGTTTCATACTCAGGTGTACAGTATGAAAACATCAAACAGACATAGCTAAAAAAAATTACTTTACATAAATGGTGACTATCTCACTGTTGCAGTTTTGCCTGTCTTTCCTAAATAATGTGCACTCATGCCTACAGTATGTATATTATTTACTAAAGTTTCTATATTCCTATTATATCATAGTTATGTGTGGCTACATATAAATCTAACTCATTTCTTTTATTCTTAATGCTAGCATCAAGGAAAGCAATTATTAATGTATTACTTATTTTAATTTTTTAACAGTGTACTAGAAGCTTCAAAGTTATCTGCATTTGCATTTATACTACTGACTGATCTTGTATGTTAAGTTCTAAACCTGACCTGTCCTAAGCTCCTGCTCCCTCATTTCCTTAAAAATCCTTGACTAAGCTACTTAAATGTCTCCCCAGTTCATAGAAACCCCTTCTGTTTAAAAGTAATCCATCATTGTGGAACTGAAACAATCTGTTCCAGAAGGAGACCAGCTATCCCATAAATGTATGCCCCTTTATCTTACACCAAGACAAGCTACGTTTTAAGCCTTTCGATCTCCTCAGTCTTACCTGGATTGGTGTGTGGCACAGGCAGAACTTCTGAAAAGACCAGTATATCAGTTCTGCACCTGTACGTGGCCTCTAACTCTTTAAACTGAGACAGCCTGCCCTTATGTATACCATTTGAACCAACAAGAATAGTGACAGCTGGATCTATTTCTGCTCTGGCCAAGTGCCTATCCACCCTTCCAGGGAAGTCACCTACTTGTGCACCTGGAAGACATTATCCCCCCTCTATTGTCACAATTTCTCTTTTTCTGGAGTGTGATTTGAGGTGATCCTACCTATTGCCTTAGAGTTATTAGAGTCACAATCCAACTCTGCAAGGTCCTTAAATGGTTGGAAATCTCAAACTCTGGGGTTGAATTCTGTGCACTTTTTGCCTGTCCCATATATAAAATCCTGGCCCACATATTTCTACTTCTCTGATCTTGAATCTCCTCCCATGCCAATTTTGTGAGTGAACACTATCTCATGGATTTACATCTGGACAAGATCTCCTAATGCTTTACAACAATGCAGGCTAGCCAACACCTCCTTGAGGTCAGAGACCCTGAAGCCCTGACCATAAAGAGAAGGATCAGCTGGAATTTCACACAGTGTAGGGTTCCTTAGAGTTGACACTGTACTTGTTTAATACATACTGACCTTCTCTAAGCCCCTTTATTTACTATTTAAGATGCTCTCACTACTACACAATTTCTTCCCTCTGCTACTGTGGCGCTTTAAGGTGATTGCTGAATGTGTGTTTATCTCTTACAAGACTTTCTCTTAAGCTTCTCTGTTTCCCCAAGTAACTCCCGCATCATTTCCTTTTTTTATCCAAAACCAACTATCAGTACTACAGTATACTGCTTAAATTCCCTTCTTTTTAAATGTGTGCTCTATCATCCCATCCTCCTTACATCAGTGCTTGTCAGCTTGTGTGTGATGTACCCAGGTTAACTGGTATCCCTTTACTTCCTAGATTACTGGGAAACCCTCTCACAAAATTACTATTGACAGATACAAGGCTCGCAAGTGTTTTACTTACCTGCCTACTAAAGAGAGGCACAGCTTTGTTTTCTTCTTGCAATCCAAACGTAGTTTGCTGTTATGCACTCTAGTGATCCTGAATTGTTGGTGAGAGTTGTGTGACAGAATGGGCTTCTGTGCCCTGCATTGCTAGTGATACAAAACAGCAAAAGGCAAATATCAAATAGTTCACAAATGAAAGCAATTTATTTTAAACACAACTCAAGTCAATCTAATTTTTATTTACATAGCACACTTCAATAACTAAGTCCATAATATTACACACACTTGCACTAATAAATATCATTAGTGATTAGAGCTTCTAATAATCTGCATAATACTGAGATCAGTCTGTGATACATTTTACAATTAAACTGAAACAAAAATGTTGTGAATTTTAAAGATATGTAGTGTTTATATGAAAATAAAAAAATACAGTTGTTGGAATAATACATACAGTAGATGAGGGTTGAATTTGTAATACTGTAGTTTACTTACACTTTTTGGGATGTGAATGCATAAATCATAAGGCTTAAGTCATTTTTAGGTATGTCAGTTTTAGTAAGTGCACACAATTAAGGTTAATTGATAAAAAGGATTAGACTTTCACATAGTGTATGTCTTCTAAGTATGCATAGGTTTTAAACTGAAAAAATACATGACAGCAATCACAGAAAAAATAGCCTCTGACAAAGAGAAAGTGACTGGTACATTGAAAGTCAACATACTGTATCCACAGTGTACAAGAAGTTAAGCTGCTGCCTTATGAGTGGGAAGGTTTTACATTGCCCAAAAATGCAAATTCTTCATAACCACTTCCTTTTGTTCATTTTTCCAGAGACAGATTATAATGTTCCCCCAACTCCAATAAATCTGAAATTCAATCCAATTCCCTCAGTCTGCCTTATGTAGTCATTTTCTAATTTTAGTTTCACAGCGATAAGTCCTACTTAATATCTCTTAATTATAGCATTGTCTTGTCATTAAGAACAAATCAGGCTTACCATTTTAAAGACATTTCTAATCTGTGTTGCTTAACTTGAAGAGCTGGCATAAATTAATACTAGTTAAAAATAATCAGCGTTGTGTAAAGTTTTAGTATGGGAAATTACATTATGTTCATGGAAATAGGTGGTCATTGCAAATGTTTTGGAATGCTACAATTTGTTTGACTATTGAAAAATGTTACTGTCATTTTCATAAAGTGGTATGCTTGTGAAATGAGTATAATGTGCAGATTTAAAAATTATGCTTTTAAAAAGATCTTTAGATTATAAATGTTTCTTAAGATACTTTATGTTTTAATTTAAAAAAATAATATATTTGCCAGTGAAGGTTTCTTTACCATGTTCTTTCCATCCATCAACTTTCTGAAACAACATTGACTAGAGGAAGATAGGAACCAGGCCTGGAGAGCATGTCAGTGAACCACAGATAAACACTCAAACGGCCAGTTCAGAGTCATTAATTAACCTAACATGCATATTTTTAGGGGTCTGGAAACAAAGCTAGACTACCCAAAAAAAAAACAGCTATAAATTGAATTAAGATTAGGAAGCCAGTTGTGAAGAAAATCAATAATCAGTGATCAATATACTACTGTGATTTTTGGTTTAAATAGCTTTGCTCTAATTGTAGTACATATACTGTACACTTGGCTTACTATATAAAGGTACTTATATACACTATGAGAGATATAATTGATCTTCTGGTGTCTTGACTGTGTTGGAGAGGGGTCCGTTACCCAGTCAGGAGGCCATAATGGATGGACGGTGTGAATGAAGGTGCAACCTGGCCAGTTCTCATCCCATTCAGGAAGCAAGAATAATAAATGGACTGGGGAAGACTATGAATCTGGAAATGTTCTTACCCTAGTACGATAGGTGAGGATTATCTCCTGGCATTGACTCATAGTTTAGAAAGACAACCTTGTTGGGGTCCATGGGTGCCACTAGATAGTTCTACCAGGTGCAGACCTTCTTGTTTTGTGGAACTTCCATTTGACCTGAAAGTGCTTTTGCAGTACAATGCTATGGCACCGGATGTACCCCCAAAATCAACATAAAAGAAGCCACCTAACCTTGCTTGGAAAGACAGAATCGTGAGAAAGTGGATGACACATGTGTATCAGTGGGTCACCTTCCAGGCTCATCAGAGGTAAGGGGTGCGATCACGACTCTTCTGTCTCTTTTTTCACCCACAGCTCCAAGGAAGATGCCCACTGAGGGCAACTGGTTCTCCCCTACCATTCCACAAACTATAAAATTAAATTGTTCCAGGAAGGTGGCATATCACTTGGGAGATGAGCCGGAGGCCTGACCACCATTTAACCACAGCCTAAGGCCACATTTTGCCTTTGTGTTGTCATGTCATCATGTGTTTGTTAATTTGAACAAACTTATTATTTTGAGTAAATGGTATAGCCCGACTGGCAGCCTGACACTTCCTCTTGACTCTGTTCTTACCATTTACCAATGAAAATGTATATATAATCAGAAATGATTTTTTTTTTTCATATCTTACACTTTAATTCTTTGTTTTCTATACAGTAATTAATAATTAAAAACTTCACAACTCTTCGGCTTGTCTGCAAATGGAGCTGTATTAATTTGAAACATTTTACTAATGATCAAGGTGTCTGTTAACTCTTCAGTTATAGTACATATAGGGTGATAGGCTAAAATCAGCTGAAACATACAAGATGAAGGCTGTCACTGCTTCCATGTTCTGCGTGCATTTGTTTGCAATCACCAGAAATCTGCCATTAGTTTATAGTTTAGACATAGGCTTATTATACTTTACTAGAAACCGGAAATATCTATTTTTGCAGACAACTAGAGTAAAATAGAATATTTTATGGTGTTTGCATGTCAGCCAGGTGGTAAGAACATAAACACTAAAGAAACTGGCAGCCAGATCACTGATAGAAGTGACATGTGCTGAAAAATGGAGTTCTGCTCACTAGTAAAGTTAAGTCCTTTATTAGCAAAGCTTGTCACTGTCAAGAGGTGCTGGAAATATATTACCAGACAAAAGGAATACATTTGACAAATAAATTCATTTTTATAAATATAGCTATTCCTTATGTGTATATAATGAGACATATATGAGTAAAACATTTATTTTATCATATCTTTTCAAGAAAGCAATTCATACCAATTTAATTTATTAATATATGATAATACTTATGATAATAATTCACTTTATCATCAAATGCAATGCATGCAGTCATATTTATTTGAAAATTTTTAGTTTGATTTTACTTACTTTAAATCGTTTATTGATAACACAACATTTACCAGTAACGCTTTACCCAGGAGCAGGGCTGGCTTTAGCCTGGCTTGTCTGGTGGTGAAGTCAGAAACTGGAATTTTCAGCACATTGACAATAGACATATCAGGAATCAAAGAGCAGGTTGTGGGGTACACCATGATGTATCAAGTGTGTTGATGGACATATCGGGAATTAAATAACCAGTGGGGGGCAGTTTACGGCATACTAAAATGCATATCAGAAATCAAACACATGCATTCATACACATACAGTATACTTTTGTATGCAACAAGAAGGTGTGGACACCTCAACTTTTGAGGGGGTGTAGCCCCAACCAGCACCCCTCTAGTTTGACATAAAAGTTATTTTTTTATGCAATCACGAACCAAAAAACACTGGAGATGACTTCAAACCAGTTTAAGTCATAAATCACCTCTTAAAGCAGAAAATTGGTATAGCTTAAGCGTTACTGTCTTAAAGCTCCGCAATATTGGGTTCAAATCTTGTCTAGAATGCTGTCTGTTAACAGTTTACACATTGTCTCATTTCTTCGTTGGTTTTTTCATCTGTGTTTTTCCATACTTTTTTGTGCATCCTGCAGATTTCTGTTAATTTGATAAGTGACTCTATATTGGCGCAGTGTTATTGGTTATGCATCATATTGGACCCTTGTTCATGAAGGGTTCCTGCCTTGTTGCCTAATGCTGAGATAGACTCTGGGTGCCATGACCCTGAAATTGGATACAGTGGGTCCAGTAAATAAATTAATGGATTTAATTTTCTTTTTAAATGACAGTTTAGTCTGAATATACAACATCATAGTGTTATGTCATCTAATGATACTTCCAAAATATCAGTAAAATTCTGATTAATTAAAATTAATATTCATATTATGTCTGGGCTAAGCATGTTTCAAAGAATTCGGATCCAAACTTTATTGCACAAAACTACTGGAGTTTTAATCTGTTCTAAATGTATTCTTTCAAAGTGAGCATTTCTAATAATGTTTACCCCAGCTTCATTAAGTTTTTATACTATTCATGACAGCAGACAGATTGAGTGCAAGTGCATCTCTGCCTACTTTCAATCTCTGTCCTGCTTGGTTATGGCTCTGTCATCTTCCCTACCCTGCTCTGTAGCTCGCTGAATTCACCCTTGTTTCTCCACTTTCTCTTCAGAGTATTTTGCTTGAAACTGTAAAGTCTAATCCCTTCAAAATATTCTCAAAAGACCTATCTTGTCATATGCCACCAACATCTGTCACTGTGTGGAAAAGCTACTTATACTATCTTAAAATGTCACTCTCATACTCTCATATTTTGCAATTCTGCTTTCGGAGAAGGTGGCCAGCCCTGTGTATTTTCTTCTTGTTGGCAGAGGATGATCAATGTGCTGGGAGATTTGTTTGATAATTCAAGACTTATGGTTCCAATTTTACAGGCACGTTTTAATTTCCCTACTTCAACTTTCTTTTTCTAGCTACAAAGATGATCACCGCTCAGAACATGTGGAGTCTCTCTAACCACCCCCTACCGAAACAATCATTGTACTCTCTATTTTGCTCTTTCTCTTCCAAGAAAGAAAGTTGTTTCTACACTCTTTTGTTTACTTTGTTAGATCTTGTAAACCTCTCCCCTTGAGTTTTCTTTGGTTCAGACCTCTTTCCTCTCTCTCTTAATATTTCTTATGGGCCACAATTTGCTCCAATGTTATGTTTTGCTCCTATCAGCACAACCAATTCAGAATTCTATGTAGACTTTATCTTACTCCTTATAAGCATCATCTTATGGGCTTCAACACTAATACTCTTTGCTAGTTATGCCCCATTTCTTTACCTGACACTCTTCTCCACATGTTCTGACATTGTCCTCCTGCCTTTTACTTTTGGGCCCTGTGGAAGAACAATGAAACTTAGGGATCACATAGCCATTTAGGGGTAATATACACTCACCTAAAGGATTATTAGGAACACCTGTTCAATTTCTCATTAATGCAATTATCTAATCAACCAATCACATGGCAGTTGCTTCAATGCATTTAGGGGTGTGGTCCTGGTCAAGACAATCTCCTGAACTCCAAACTGAATGTCAGAATGGGAAAGAAAGGTGATTTAAGCAATTTTGAGCGTGGCATGGTTGTTAGTGCCAGACGGGCCGGTCTGAATATTTCACAATCTGCTCAGTTACTGGGATTTTCACGCACAACCATTTCTAGCATTTACAAAGAATGGTGTGAAAAGGGAAAAACATCCAGTATGCGGCAGTCCTGTGGGCGAAAATGCCTTGTTGATGCTAGAGGTCAGAGGAGAATGGGCCGACTGATTCAAGCTGATAGAAGAGCAACTTTGACTGAAATAACCACTCGTTAAAACCGAAGTATGCAGCAAAGCATTTGTGAAGCCAGAACACGCACAACCTTGAGGCGGATGGGCTACAACAGCAGAAGACCCCACTGGGTACCACTCATCTCCACTACAAATAGGAAAAAGAGGCTACAATTTGCACGAGCTCACCAAAATTGGACAGTTGAAGACTGAAAAAACGTTGCCTGGTCTGATGAGTCTCGATTTCTGTTGAGACATTCAAATGGTAGAGTCAGAATATGGTGTAAACAGAATGAGAACATGGATCCATCATGCCTTGTTACCACTGTGCAGTCTGGTGGTGGTGTAATGGTGTGGGGGATGTTTTCTTGGCATACTTTAGGCCCCGTAGTGCCAATTGAGCATCGTTTAAATGCCACAGGCTACCTGAGCATTGTTTCTGACCATGTCCATCCCTTCATGACCACCATGTACCCATCCTCTGTTGGCGACTTCTAGCAGGATAATGCACCATGTCACAAAGCTCGAATCATTTCAAATTGGTTTCATGAACATGACAATGAGTTCACTATACTAAAATGGCCCCCACAGTCACCAGATCTCAGCCCAATAGAGCATCTTTGGGATGTGGTGGAACGGGAGCTTCGTGCCCTGGATGTGCATCCCACAAATCTCCATCAACTGCAAGATGCTATCCTATCAATATGGGCCAACATTTCTAAAGAATGCTTTCAGCACCTTGTTGAGTCAATGCCACGTAGAATTAAGGCAGTTCTGAAGGCGAAAGGGGGTCAAACACCGTATTAGTATGGTATTCCTAATAATCCTTTAGGTGAGTGTATTTATTGTGCATAAAGTGTATTGGTCTATCTTAGAAGTAGTAGTAGGGTTAATAAATGTCAGAAACATGTTCAAGCATATCAGAAAGCTAGACAAAGGTCAAGTGAACAACAAAGAACAAGAAGGTTCTGGATGAAGGTTCAAGATGCATTTAGTAAGAATTGACAAATGTCCCACACACAGGAACTCAAGAAGTATTGAAAAATATTGTAAGGACCAAGGACACAGTAGAAAGGAAGCTTTTATTTAGATGTGTTATTTGGATATGTAAGCTAATGAAACAATCAGATGACGGGCACGTAAACCAATGAACCAATAAAGATCAAATGTCAGGTGATGTGTATGCATTAATTCAGAACTATTATATAAATTGATTGTTGATTATAAATATAGACAACTCCTCTTATTCTTTGACCATGTGCTGACACCTCTGCTTGGGGAAACTGCCCCTTACTAGATTGCTGTACAGGATGCACCCCTCTTAATGAAGAGATAATTAAAGACGCAATGGATAAATGGTCTCCTGCCTGGTCGTTTAGTTTGATTAACTATTTAAATACTGAAAGAGGTCCTAGTTTAGGACAAGATTTCTTTCTTTAATATATATTCCCAAATTTCCTTTCTACCACAACCCACATATGTCACTTAATATCTTCTTTTCTTTCTTTAAATATTCCTCTGTTGCCTCAAATCTTACTTCTTTTAGCCCTCTCTGTGCTTCTGCTTAAACCTACTAAATACAGTATAAATTATTCTGTCTTGTAACCCTGGCAGCCAAATTAATTCTTACCCCCTACTGAAAGGCAACTAAGTGCATTACTGTGGACAGTTGGCAATGCTCCTTCTACAATTTAATACACCTTGAATTGTCCGTAGCAAGGATTAACAGTGCCTCCAGCAATTCAATTGAAACTTGGACTACTGCTGCGTATTTGTTTAAATCCTGGTTTACTGCAATGCCTTGACTTTGTCTTTCTGTTAACTATTTCTTTTTTTTTATTGTGATCCTTTAACTTCTATTAACATCCTTCTCTTCTATTCCCTTGGATCTGGCTGGGATAGCCTGGGACAGGGTGGGTTAGGTTCTTCTCCTGTGATTTTGTATTTGGTTTAATAAAACCTTAACCACAAAATAAAAGTCATCAAGTTGTTACACCAAATGATCTCTAATGCATCTATAGTAGAACAAAAGAGCATGGCACTAATTGTACAAGTCAGTGTAGCACTCCTGGGTTGAAAAGAGTAGTACAGATGTTTGTTTACTTTTTTATTTTATTTTTATTTGTAATGATTGGTGATAATATTATTCATGTTTTGTCAAGCTACATTGACACCATACAGTTTTTTTTTCAATGGTCTAGTTTTTATTTACTTTGATTATAGAATGCAATATGCATGTATTGTCTATTAATTTGCTTTTAATTGCAGACATGTGAGTGCTGCCACCTAGTGGTATTTTTCCTTTCCAAGGCAAGAAGCCAATGACTTACTGAAAAAAAATCACACATTTAGTCATAAAGATGTGAGTTACGTTAAAATAAACATATTATATTTAACTAATGAAAGAAAAACATCTTTAACATTCTCACGTATTATGTAACTAGGTAAAGAATTCGTTTCTAAACAATGGATATGAAATAACAAATGGGTTTTCTTGAGGTGTGCTGTCAATATCTTTCACTATGACTCCATCAATGATTTCCCCTGGGTTGTAAAACTTTATTTATACAACCTTTGCTCATGTTTCATATCATTTGAGTAAGCAATGACCTCTCTTTAAATGTGCATTGAAGGAAACAACACAAATGCTATTTAAACTCATGTTTCACTGGGAAAAAAAACTACTGTATATTGGAATGCATTTTTTAGTTTTGTTTTTGTTCCATGTTTGCACCATAACCAGTTTTATATTATAAATTAACTTGTGCTGATTTTATTAAAACCCAGCAAAAATAGGCTGTAAATAGCACTTTGCCAGAAACATTTATACACTTATTAATTACAAAATGCAATATAATTTAACGTGTTATAAATTGAAGTTATGATTGCATAAGGTTTACTTGTGTGGTTCTTTTTGAGTCTCCATTAGCTAAGGTATAATACGGCTTTACATTGCCTTGGGACGTCTACAGCTGTGGGAACGTTTTAATTTAGTAAAATTATATTTAATTTATGTAGCTCTTTTTGTCAAATCTATGTCATCCGAGTTATATTATTTAAAATTATTTGTCATTTCTTATAAATACATAAACCATAATTTTAACTCTAGCTTACTAATATTAAATAAACTTTCTAAAAGTTTGAATTACTCTATTAAATTAAACCTTTCCCATATTCACATCTTGAGTTAATATTTTTAAAATTATTAAGAAATTTACGTGAAAAATATTATAATGAATTGTATGCTACTTTGTATGCTGTGTTTTTCTCAATTGAATGAATATTGTACAGAAAGATTATTGGCTTGTTAGAGGTGGGAGTGTTGTAGGACTGTTTTCACATCAGTGGCCCATGGTGGTTGAAATGGTGCCATACTGGCATGAAATCGCTCTGCTGTTGTTTAAAATTGTTCCAGGCCAATTTGCAATGATTGCAGGAAGCTAAATGAAAACCTTGCCTTGAATAGTTTCCTGCAGGTTTTCTACTTCACTAACTACAGTAATATTATTGCTTCACTAGTATATTCATGAATTCTCCAACAGCATTTTAACTATCTGTGAGACAGAAACATCTGATATTTTAAGCATAGACTGAAATATATTAAGCTGCTGCAATGTAACAACAAAAGGTAAATAGGGAAGGGTTGCTGGTTTGCACCTTTAACAGTAACCTTTATTTTCAAAGGGTACTTGCATCTGATGTTATACGTTTTACACCATTTGACAAAAATACACAGTTCTTCTTAATATGGAGAAGTTTCATCCCCTGACGTTCTTTTGTGTGATCTCTTGGAATACTGGTGTATTACTGACAATGTGAACAGGAAGCACCCTTATGACATTTCTCCATTTCCAAAATAAATACTAGCATACTATGAATATCACAATGGATACATAAATTTTACTATGGCACACAAAGTGCAACAGAAAAGATAAGATAAGAAGTCTGCTGCCACACTGGCCCACAAGGAGGAGCCTGCTGTTGTGACTGTATAGATCTGTTCATTAAGGAGCACCTTATAATGGTGTTAGTTTATTGAGAAAGAGGGAGACTAAAGACACTGAGCAGAAACAGAATTCACTTAACAGGCAAGGTCTGGGCACTTGAAACAGGAATCAACCGCCATAAAAATTAGGAAAATCAAATCTAATGGTCTTAAACCTGAAACACTTAAAAGTAATTGCTCAGAAATAACTTCTTTTGCTGAAGCTGTTCCTTTTTAACAAAACTCCAACAAGTTCTGAATGCCAAGCTCACTCTTTTATAAAATGACTGTGGTGATGTCATACATCAGCAAGAACATGCCTGAATTCCTACCAACGATGTCGGCATTTCTGGAAAGTGTTACTAATGTTCACTGTCAAATGCAAAAAAAGTCCATGAGCAAAATACAAAGTAAAAAGGAAAAAAATATTATCCTAATAAATACAAAACTAATAGGTTAAACAATAATGTGAAAGTAATACATCTCACCTACTGAACATAACAACCATATCTTCAGTGAGCTATGTTTTAAGCTCTAATCTCTTACTTCTTATGTGTTACACCAAAGCACCCTTCCAACTCATCTTTCTTTTTTTTGTCTTTTCCTTGCCCCTTCCTCTAACCAGAGAGCCACTGGTCTTATAGTAAAAAATTCAAGCCAGAGTTTTCAGTTAAGTTAGTTCGACCTGCTGTTATAATCACATTTTTTTCTTTAATTTGTAATGGGTTACTATTATAATATTAACTAGAAGGACCCTGAACTACATGATGTGTCATGTCACCAAAGTGATCATATAAAGGTCCGCACATGTATTTCATGATGACTCAAGATTACAGATCATACTGAAAATCTTTAGTGTGACAATTCTCAGCTTAAGAATTTTACTTCTTTCTATTACGATTTTTGACTTTCATTACTGCATTGGCCTTGACAGAGGTTCAGTTAGACTTTCTGGTATTTGAATGTGCCGCGGTATTTTTACATTTGATTTCTTGGATATTTAAAAAGATCTTGCTGTCTTGTTTCGTATCATTACACCTGAATCCATAGGTCGTTTTTGTCTATGAAAAAGCTGGTTTGAAGGCATCTTGCTTTGTCTTTAAGGCTGCAAAGTACCACATGTGTAATATGTGGGATTTTTCTACTTCCCATCCCACAATCCTCTGAAGCCTGCTTAGAGTTTAAGGCACCTCAAATTTAAGTAGATTTGACTGACCCCTAGCATCTTGAGGGACCATTTCTTGCAACCTTACAGAGCCCCAAACATTCTTCTAGTTGTCCTAGAGGTTTCATATCTTTCTTTTTAACATATTATTGAATATATCAAAAGCAAATAACATTCTATACAAGCAAGTCAAATTTTACAAAACTAGGTTCAAATCAAATTAACTCCTACCCACGAGAAAGCGAGCTAGGCCAACAGAGTAAAACTTAGTAGGAAAAATGAACAAACAAACAAATAAATAAATAAGGGAAGAGAATCCACTCCCTCAATTTAAATTATTATTCTAAAATGTTATTGATTAGATCAAGCCAGGTTTTAAAAAAGGATTTGCACTGATCCTCTAAATGAGAATTTGATTTTTTTCCAATTTCAATTAATATGTCAGTTACCCACTGACCTAAAAGAGGTGATTTAGGATTCTTCCAGTTGAGCAAAATAAGTCTGAGTGCCAATAGTGAAGTAAAGGCATTTACAGTTTGGTGTCCTTCTTCACTTTAAACTCATCTATAAGTACACCAAACACAGCTGTTAATGGATTAGGAGAGATTGTGACACCAAGGCTGTCTGAGAGACATTTAAAGATTTTGGTCCAAACTGATGTTAATTTGGTGCACATCCAAAACATATGGTCCAATGAGGCTGGAACATGATTGCAATTCATAGGTTGGATTTTGTTCTAGAAATATTTTGGACAATTTTAAATGTGACTAGATGTGCTCAAGAGATGATTTTAAGTTAAATAATTGTGTGCTTTGTACATGTGGAGTTAGAGTGATTGCTGCCTTCCACTCCTTTTCTGAAATGTTGAGTGAGAGATCCTTTTCCTACTGTACTCTGGGATCATTGAAAGGTGAGGGATTTTAAAATGTTTTTGTATAGTACAGAAGTGCTGTCTGAGTCCTCAAGACTGATCAATATTTTTTCCGGAATAGAAGTATGTGGGAGGTGAGGAAAATTGGGTTGATTTTGTTTAGCAAAGCTTCTAATTTGGAGATAGTGAAAGAAATGTGTTGCTGGAAAGTTAAATTTGGAGTGTAATTGTTAGTTGGATGTGAATATGTTGTCTATGTATAGATCTCTAAGTGAATTAATCCCAAATGCTTTCCAGACATTAAAAACTGCATACATTTGAGAGGGTGGAAAAAGGTTGTTATCATGCAGCGGTGCTACAGATAAAAGCTTCTCTTCTTGAAGTACTTCCTACATTAGTTCCATATTCTGAGTGAATGAAGCACAATTGGGTTGTTAGAATATTGGCAATAGCTTGTATTTACTGTTGTACAAAGCAAGGAATATAAAGAGGTACTGCAGCCTGTGTATGTTCAGCTATTTATGTCAATGTCCAGGTTTTTATAGCTTGTGTATTTGCTGCCCAGTAATAAAACTGAAAGGTAGAGCCATGCCACCTTCTGCTTTAGGTCTTTGTAGGGTCTCCCTTTAGAGAACAGATGTTTTGAATTCTAAATAAATGAGGTTATGATTGAATCTAACTTCTTAATAAATGATTTACTGATTTATATTGGAATGCTTCTAAATAGAGAAAGAAGCTTAGGAAGGATGTTCATCTTGACAGTGTTAATTCTTCCAGCTAAAGTGAAATGAAGGGTAGACCATCTATGCAAGCCTTGCTTACATTTTTCCTTGCAGACAGCAAAATTTTGTAAATAGCTTTATGTTTACTTGTGATGTTTACCACTAGGTATTTAAACTGATTTGTGATGATAAAAGGGAAGGTGTCCAATCTAATATTGTGTGCTTGAGAGTTCACTGGAAAAAGCACACTTTTATTGAAATTAATTTTGAGACCAGAAATCTTTTGAAATTATATTACTGCTGTTAATACTGGAGGCACAGTATTTTTTAGATCTTATATATGCAGTAGCATATATTCTGCATTTAGTGACATTTTCCATTGAAGTACTTCTCCGATAATCATTTTGAAAAGTAAACTGCCAGTGGTTCAATGACGATTCCAAGAAGCAATGGTGACAAGGAGCATCCTTGTCTAGTACCATGTTCTACTGTAGTTTGAAGTAGTCTAAAATAATGTGGTTAATACAAAGTGAACGGACTGGTATACAGTAGTTTGATCCATACACATCAGTTAGCGCCAAACCCAAATTTCTCCAATATAGTAAAGAGGTAGTTCCATTCAACCATATCAAATGCTTTTTCTGAAATTACATTACACAGGTGTCGAAGATTGGTAGCCAAGTGTCTGTCTTTAATAAATACAGTTTGATCTTGTGATATTACCAAAGGAAGCACTTTCTCAATCCGTCAAGCTAGGACTTTGAAGAGTACTTTAACATTATTATTAATGCTTGGCAAAAAGTAGAACTTTATTGCCCCTAGCTTCTGTAAATGTTACTAATAAAAGGGGAGCTAACTTCATTGAGAATTTGTTATACAATTCAGCAGGGTAGCCATCAAGGCCTGCTGCTTTCCCACTCTGAAGTGAGTTTATAGTGTCTAGTAATTCTGAGAGTGCCAGAGGTTTATCTAATTCCTGTGTTGATGATGTCTTAACTTAAAAATGAGTTGTTCTGTTTCTTTAGTTGTCAAGAGTCCTGTACGCAGAGTCAGTTTTTTCCTGTGAAGTGCCTCATTTCTGCACCTGACATGTTCTTGATCTATTCTGGTAATTTCACTGAGTAGCACTGATAATTTCTTGGTTTCTGATTTATTTTCGTGGGAAAAATATGAAATAATCTGTCCTCTTAAGAAAGCCTTAAGAGTTTCCCAGAGTATTCCTGCAGAGACCTCTGAGGATAAGTCTGTCCCTAAAAAAATCAATTTGCTTGGATATAAATTCTGTACAGTTCTCATCTGCTAATGAAAGTGGGTTAAGATGCCAGCTGCAAGATGAGGATGTGAGGCATAGTGATTTAAGCTCCATGATCAAAGGGGCATGGTTGGAGATAACAGTAGCGTCGTACTTGCAAGATTTAATCATAGGCAAGAAACTGTTATCTGTAAAGAAATAATCAGTTCTTAAGTAACAGTGATGCACTGGTGAATAGAAGGATTATGGTCCTGAGGCTGGGTTTAGAAATCACCAAGGGTCTGATAAGTTGTGATCAGTTACAAACTGTGTAATTGTTTTTACAGTGTTGACGTCATCGCCTCTGTTGTAGGAGATATATCTAAGTCTGGATTTAAAACACAATTAAAGTCACCAGCCATTATAATTTTATGAGTGTTCACATTGGGAATGGATGCAAATACGTTGTGGATGAAGTCCATATCAACCACATTGGGTGCATAGATATTTAACAAAATCACTTTACAGTTAAATAAATTACCCATGTCGTCCTTCAGGATCCAATAATACGTCTGATACTACAAATGACATTATTCTATGTATAAGAATCCCCACACCTGTAGTTTTCTTTGTAAAATTAGCATGGAATATTTGGCCAGTCCAGTTTCTTTGCAGCCAAAACTGATCCTTGCTTAATAAGTGGGTCTCCTGTAAAAATACTATTTTAGTGTTTAGACCTGTTAGGTGATTTCATTTCTAGGGTGTTATAAGGGGTTTACTACTTTCTTAATCCTTGTCTTCCCACTCTCACATGCTCCCCTAATACTCTGTTCAGCAGAGGCTTCTATGAGGCTTTATTCTGCCAATTTCTGTCTTTCTAGTGCTCTTATTCTAGGGAGCCTTTTAACAGCGGGCCGTACATTTACTTGTAGATTGCAGCCATACTGCAGACTATTACTTGGTATCTACATTCAGGTAATGGCTGCTATTTAAGTAAATGCATACATATATGCTATTTGCTTCCTATATACTGTGTATGTATATGTATCTATAAGAAGCATATAGATTCACCCATATTATTCTGTCTAACACACCACAGTAGTAAAATATAAAATAATAGTAGAACAGCCATGCAAAATCATCTAGTAAGGAATATGAATATGTCTGCTCATTTTCAGAAACTGACAATATGCAAATGCATTAAAAAAAGATGAATCCTAAGTCTGGGTATGAATTTTATCACTGTAAAATATCCAGCATAAATAAAAATCATGTCCATTGATGGCAGAAAGTGTTTTCGATAGAAGGAGTTCTTATAGTAATCTTCAGCACCTCAACTAAATGCAAGAAATATTATTTAGGGATAAACACACAATGAATGAATGAAACATAGATGTGCAATGAAGACCAGAAGGATAATAGTTTGGTTTTAAAAAAGGGATGTTTGGGGAACAACTGAAACTCGGTACATGCCTCCAAAGTCATGAACCTCTAATGTCTTTTCTAATCAAACGTACACCTGATTAACAAAACTATTCTGATATACTATAACTTCAAGGCAGAGGTAGATGAATGCAGAATGAACCATATGGTAAAGAAAAGGGACTTAAAGAGGGTTGTGAGAAAATTGGACTTTTCTGGACTGCAAAGATGCAAATTGATGAGCTGGAAACTTTGAACACTGAATATGTTTGGAAAAATGTTCCGCTGCCCAAATGGGTAAATTAAACTACTAATCTACTTAAATATCAAAGGATGTATGTTTCTTTTATTACCACAGTCTTTCCATTTTAATTTTTTTCTTGTTCAAAGAAGCTTTTTCATATTAAATATACAGATCCAAAAGCCACATAGACTCTTAACAGTCTGATGTTTTACTTAAAATGATTATACATAAATTACTACTTTGTATGTACATTCTTATACTGAAATGTAAAACATAACATAAAATTCTCACATCTTTTTATTGCTTAACCCACTTTAAGACTAAAGGGTTGAAAATAAAAATGTACAGTCAAAATGTGATTTTTTTAGATCGCAGTCATACTACAGATCAGAACCTGAGTAGCTATATTTTATATATATATATATATATATATATATATATATATATATATATATATATATATATATATATATATATATATATATATATATATAAGCAATGCCTGTTATCTAAGCAAATACATACATATATGCTATATACTTCCTATATCTATGTGTATACATGTAAGCATATGTATATATGTATAGGAAGCATGTTGACTCATCAATATTGTCCTGTCTGTCACACCACAGTAGTAAAAGATTTAATAATTGTAGATCAGCCAAGTAAAATCATATGATATATGTGAGAACATAATGTGCGAATGTATTTCAGTGGAGAAGTTGGCACATTCACCCCATGTCTGAGTGGGTTCTCCTCTGGGTACTCCGATTTTCCAAATTCCAATGATGTGCATCTTAAGGTAATTAGCTACTCCATGCTGCCTCTGTGTGAGTGAGACTGTGGGTGCATGTGAAGATATTTTTAATTCAATACTAGCCCTGTTTGAGCATAAGTGTGGCTGTGTTTGTGCTTGCAGATGTGTTGGACTTGAATTGTAACCTTGAACTACAAGTATGAGAATTCTAGGTAATGGTATGAAGGTACTACTTTGTGAGATTTTTAGACAAGTTGAATTATGTAATGTAATACACAATGTAGTGACCTGAAACAATAAGACTGGTACCTTTATTAGAAAGGATATTTGTCTATTGTAGGACACACTCGTGCGGACTTTGACAAATTGTAATTTATAATCAAATTACCAATGGTAGAAACTATTGTTTTGAAATGGATTCAAATCACTAAATGAACACTCAGTGGTCAATTAGGTAAATGTTGTCAGATGCTCTTCCAAAATCAGAGAAATTTATGCATTTAAGAAATTATTCAACTGTTTAATTTATGATTCTGTCTTCTCTTTCACAGGATCCCAGGGAAGTTTATCCTATCCAAGGAAAATTGGGTGCATTTTAATCTGAAAAGGATACCAAGTCATTTCGGGGCATGACCTTGCACACATCATATGTACAATGGCCTAATCTCCAAATATCATGTATCCTAATATTTTGATCTTTGGGATATAGTTGGATATAGGAATAAGAGGCAAAGACGCCCTTGAAAACACAACCAACATGCAAAAACTCTGCAAAAACAATCACTGACTTGGAAAGCAAACCAACTCTGCAGAGCTATGAGGTAACAATGTTAACCACTGTGTTCTCATGACAATCAATTTTACAGACAGTGTAATATAAAAATAAGAAAAAGGTATTAGACTTTAAATTATAAAAATATCAGAATATGTTTGGCTAACTGCGGTGGGCTGGCACCCTGCCTGGGGTTTGTTTCCTGCCTTGAGCCCTGTGTTGGCTGAGATTGGCTCCAGCAGATCCCCATGACCCTGTTGTTAGGATATAGCGGGTTGGATAATGGATGGATGGATGTTTGGCTAAGATGGATATACATCATAATAACAATAACAAAAATAATAATATAGAGAACCTTTCCAATTGCCACGACACTTTCATGTTACTCAGAATGGTAACTGTGCACATCATATAACTGTTAAAGGTGAAAAAAAAGGCCATTTTCAAACATAAAGCAATGTACTTATATAGTTTTTTTTTTACTTTACAATTTCCAAAATAAAATCCTGTTATGGTAGAATCCAAAATAGGGCTTTGACTATCTAGGCAATTTCAAATTAGGGAAAAGTGATCTACTTAAAGTGCATTCATCTGAAAGTAATACAGTCAGTGCATGGAGACATACAATATCTTCTCTTGATTATAATAATTACCTCACTGTCTTTAGAATGAAAGCTATTTAGCTGTAATACGCACAACATATCTGTGTTTGATAGCAGCAGTCTAGCAGAGATGGATAGGACATTATGTAAGGATTAGTGTGAATAGGAAGAAAACAGACATTCTCTTTTAACCTGTCTGGAACAGAAAAGAAAACGGGGTAGTAAAACTAAGACTTTAAAGCCTGACTTCCTTTGATGCTTAACAGATCTGGTTTGTGTCTTTGCAGACATATGGACTGCCAAGTAAGAAGCATATTTAGCAAAAACAAACAACAATCTAATGAGAAAAGCTGCCGCAAAATGATCTTCCCGATAGATAATTTACAAAAAAGAGCTATTGAGGGGAATAACATTAATGAATATTCTGAAATTTCACTATTATCACAAAAACTAATAACCAGTGTTAGAAAAATATTCAGTTATGTATACTACCTCACTATTCTTCCATTTCATGACATTTTCAGAGCACATGCTGCACTGTTGAAGAAATAATCCCTTTTTCCCTAAAATCCCTACTTTTCAAAACAGAGTATAATTTTTAATTATAACATGCAGAATAACTGCAAGGCATTTTGCTTCATTCACACTTAAGAAAACCTAAACTGTCTTTCTTCCATGTAATTCACATTCATTATCCAATAGTTTCATCAATCAGCTATTCGTGTTTCATCACAAATTAAAATAATGTTAGTCCTAGGAGCAGGATGTACTTCAGATGCTAATAATTATAAAAAGAAAAGAAGAAGAGAGAGAATAATAGTAATAAGAGAAATCTTCTGATAGTGGTCTACTTGCCAAAACCCCATTTTACATCTCTTGGCAAAAACTCATTCAGCTTGATGGCTCCTGCTCTCTAGTCTACTAGTGAAGATCCCACCATCTCAACATTCAAATCCACTCTGAAGACACATTTGTTTACTGTATCTTTTAATTGTTCCATCATCTTTGAGATTTTCCTGTCTCGACTATTTAATGTGTCTGCACTGTCACTACTTCACTATACAAAATTACCTTCTGTTTTCTCACACTGTACCTATCCTGGAGTTCTATACCTACTTTTGATACTGGATGTAAAAAACTGTCAGGCATACTTCTAGGATCTTTTTTACACCTGCCAATGGGTCACTCTATTACATTTTGATACTTTATTGACTATTTCTAGCCCTAGAAAGCACCCTGTGAAAGAACATTGTATTCATGATGTTAAATAAAACAAAAATCAGTTGATTAATTGTAAATCCCCACAAACCCAAACTGTATAAGCAACTAAGAAAGCAGTAAAAAGAATGATGAATGCACTGATTGAATAATAATAATAATAATAATAATAATAATAATAATAATAATAATAATAAATGAATGAAGCAAGCATCAAAACATTTTGTGTCCCATAACTTAGTTATACATACTTCTACTGTATGGCATTGTTCTTACAGGAATTACAGACATTACATTTGAGATTAAATGTCAGTCTAGATGTCACCTTTTAATTTAGTCTGTAAGTGACAGTAATATTTATTGGAATTATGAACAACTTTACCAGACACCGCTTTCTAGCTTGAATAGATCTCACCTCCTTATAATTCCATATCAGATTATGCAGATATTAAATAAGAGTAAACTCATTAATTCTGAATGCACGTAAAATAATATAAATGGCAAAAGCATAAGGGACTAATAGTGAGAAATAAATACAAAAATTACTTTCTTTGTGAAATCTTTTTTTCTTGGGTATGTGTTGCTTGTTTCTTCACATATGCTTGTTGCTTATGTGTTTGTTGTTGGAAATTATCATGGGAGTAAGAGCTGGCATAGTATCCAGTGCATTTAGCAGGCTTATTGAGTAATTTGTATTTAGGGGGGATTCTGCTGCATTCAGCTTCAATTATGCCATTTGTTTAGGGCCTTGGAGTGGAACAGAGTAAATCTTCAGTTGTTATGCAAGTTGAATGAGAGTTTTAAGTTAGCAGTTAATTCTGACTTGCCTTTGATGTGAAGTAATTGTAGATATTGCCCAGGATTTGACAGAAGCAAAAATGCATTGAAAAACTTTCATTAAGTTTTTGCAACTTCCTTGTTCATTGTTAAAGAAATTACTTGTCCATTTTAATGTCATGGTAGGCGGTACTTATCATACACTAGCATTAATGTAGAAAATTACCTATACAGTCCACCAAGGGCGCACTCATACGTGTATCCACACTCACTTGTTCTCTCCCACCAGAACAATATTCAATCACAATTTATCCTAATTTTTATATCTTTTGGATGTGATAGAAAAGCCTTAGAAAAACCCACAAAAACAAAAGGACATGAAGATTTTAGGACTTCAGGATAGGACTGGTGAGCTTTGTTGGGCTGAATGGCCTGGTCTCATCTAGATTGTTCTAATGTTCTAATGTTACAGAGAAGGTGACAATTGATGGAGCAGTCAGAGCTCACCTATCATTACTTGGAACTGAAAAAGAGAAGTCATATTTAGATTGTTGCCTAAAAAATAAGAGCAACAATTAAAAATGGATAACAGGGAGTGAATTAAAAAATGTCATTTGACAGCTGAAAATGTAAAGTGGTGTGACTCTATACTAAGTGAAGCTGATAAAACATATTGGGTACTATTTGAAGTACAGCAGAAATTATTTATAATGTGTTAAGTCAGTTTAATGTTCCCCACATAGGACATAAAGAAACAGATGAGGTTACTTGAAGTGCAAGAATTCAGAGCTACATATTCTACTTATAGTTGGTGTTTCTTATACAGCATAATTATTAATAATATAGCTCTGCAATTTGCATATGTGTTTCTTTTTGCACAATTGAAAATGTTTAGTACCTTTTTGGCTACACTTGTTTAAGTTGTAAAAACATAATGAAAAAAAGATTATGTTTTTTCTCAATTTCTCATTAAGTCACACATTATTTATTCATTTTGTTATCAGGCAGAACAGTGCTAAAGTGCAAGCATTTGCTTTTATTCTTTCTTTTCTGTTTGTATTATGATCTGCTAGTAAACACTAGCGTGACACACAAAGTGCTCCACAACAGCATCAAGATTATTTTTATAGAATTTTCTAGGACAGAAAAATCTTATTTCTCTTAGTATATTAAAGATTAAGGTTGCCAGAAGCTGAGAAACATATATCTTGCACACTCAAAAGTTGTGTTTTTATTTTTCACGAGTTTCATGAAGAACTTATTCAGGTTTAAAACACTTCATTTATCATTTGAAATATAAACTTTCATATTAACTACTCTGGATAATAATAGTCACGCAATTCACAACAGAGCTGCATAACATCATTAGTACTTGGCATAACCGAGTACTTATCTCAAGTACAGATATTTGGTCTGAAGTACTGTGCAGTGTTGCTGTTTGTCTCAGACAGGAATGGAGACTGTTTCAAAACACGTTATTGTAAAGATGTTACTTCTTTTGACATTAAGACACCGACCAATGCATTTATATCAAAGATAAACATATTTACAACCATGTATTAAAATTTTCAATCCTATAAATTTCCTTTCAAATACTTTTTCTTTCCCTATAACAAGCATTATAAGTTTTTATTTTAAAATTATATGCTTAATTTTCCATAGTTTCCTTAGGTATGACACCTAGGGCACTCATTGATTACAAAACACCATTTCCATTCTCATTAAACCACACCGTATTAAACTCTTCCCTTCTATTTCAAAACACTGCTATATTCCATCATATTTTTATGGTCTGCTCACTTTCTAAACACATGACACTACCTTCGTATCATGTGTCTCCCATTTGTAGTTCACACAATGGGATTGTTGATCTGCCGAGTAATATACAATACATGTAGCACTGAGGCTAAGGATCTGCACTGGTATCTGGAAGGCTGCTAGTTCAAATCCTGTTACTGCCCTAAGGGATCCTTGACCAAGGCCCTTAACCTGAAAATTGCTCTAGGAATACTATAAAATAGCTGACCTTGCGCTCTGATCCCCAAAGGTCATGTGAAAAGAAAATCACCTTCTGTCCTCGCACAGCCAGCCCGGTGGTGGCAATCGCACTGTGACGCAATATGGTTTCTACCTTTTCTCATCATAAGTGGTGGTCTTCCCAGGCGAACACTGCTGTAGGCGTAGCATCTACATGAACGTCTTCAGCACCACGATCTGCTGGAGACTGATCAGCCAATGCTGGTACCTCACTTTCGTTTTTGATCTCCATCTCCAGATCACTTGAATCAAATTCCAAGTCCAACAAGTCAGGGTACGGTTCAGCGATAATACATAAAACGTCCATGGAGTATTTTAATTTGCACATTTGCTTTAGTCTCTCGCAAGATGTCGATGCCATTTTAGAGGTTTGTTTCCTCTTCACTAATCATGCACACACAGGAAAGTGAGGTTAAATCAGCAAAGCTACTTAATTTTCCTTCTAGCAAAGAAAGTCAGATTAAAACATAAGGGCAAGTTTTGTCGCAGTTTACAGACGATTACTGTCCTCTACCCCGACTTTTAGCATCAGCCTGACAAAAGTCAACATCAGCCCTGAAAGAGTTAATGTAAAGAGACACTTTAGCCCATTTTTCCCATTCAAAAATAAAACAAAAGAAATTGGGGCAGCTGAACTGCATTCCTAGTAGTAGTGCTACAACATTTAGTTCACCATAGAGTTAAAGTTGATGCACTACATACAGTGATGTTTCAACAACTGCACTGTGTTTTTGTAGCTTTTCATGTGCACTGCATGGCTAATCGATATTGAAAGTTAGACAATGATATCAGCTTTCAAGCTAATCAGTGACAAATCAATAAAAAGACGCCATTTTGGGTCATACCCAAAGCTGTGAACAGCCCTTCAATGTCAGTGCAGAAAGAGCAGCTGTAAACTTGTGCTATGAAATTTGTCAAATCCTCTTAGCATCTCCTCATGACTGAAATGTTTATCTAGTAATAGCAAAGGGATTCTGAAGTGGTTCATCATATGGTGAGTGTGGTAATGCGCTGTATCAGTGCATGCTCCCAGTCTCTCTCTCTCTCTCTCTCTCTCTCAATAGCAAACCCCATCCTTGTAGTTGTGAACCATGTAATTCTGTTTTTGCTTATGACAAATCTAAGTCCCTGACCAGGTTGTTTAATTCATACTGTGTTATCAATTCAGGCTCACCAGACATAAAAAGCTTGGCCACTGTCTTTTTCCACCTACATTGTGGCATCTTTGTCTGCGTCATTAAGGCTCCATGTTTCTGGGTGGTTTAATTACTGGCAACCTATCGCCATATGGCACTGATCTAATGGATGAAGGCAGATTAAACTATTCAATAGATTACTTATTTTTAGTATAGAGGCCAGTGATATTGATCAAACAGAAGTAACAGTCCCACAAGTGATACTTTTGTTATCTCCATATCATCGAGACTGAGAATGGCATTGAGAGCACATATTGCACAGCAAATGTGACGAGTCCTGATCACCAATTTTACAACTGAAGTATAGCTCAAATATTTTCTCAACAGGTGCATTTATTCAGCGTGTTTAAAGCTTCAGTCTGTACTTGCCACAAATGTAATAGAATATATCTTGGCTGTTGTGACACAGGCAAGATAATTCAGCAGTGATGAATTGTACACTGGACAATGAATGCTATGACTGGAAAAAATGTGCTTCTGCATTTGTAAAAAGTAATATGAACATAATGTAAAGCACTGTGTACTCTACGTATGTAAGCTGCTTTTATAGCCTGCACAGCAAACATCCATCAATGCTTAAGCATCCCAAGACATGACAAAGCTTCAGAATACAGTATCTATTACATACTATGGAACGTCTCCTACCTGCAGGGAAAAACTTGGGGGTTGGTGGCAGAATTGGCACTCCAGCCACCATAAAAAAAAGCCTTGCACTGTTCCACTCCATCTGAACTAGTGTGGTGCTGAGGTGTCACCCGTTGCATGGCTGCACTCAGGTCCTAATCTGGATCCTGAGTTGGTTTGTCGTGTGGTGCGGCAATGCACTATATCAGCACGTGCTCCTAACATCCTCCTCTCCTCCTGCTGTATGGCATTCCTGGATTACAAAGAAACCTTTTAATTAGTGAGGAACATATTAGTAAATTTAAATATGACACTAAATCACAAAGATATATTAATAACAATAATCTGGTACATGATCAATAATCAACTGACCAAAATCCATAAGATATATCCAGCAGTATTCAGAAAGCCAAACTGTTCTTGTCCAATGGTTCTGGACTGCTGCTGGAATAGCCCATACCACCACAATGCTCAATTGTAGGCTTGAGAGTTTGTATATGCAACATAAACTAAGTGCAAAACATGCTTGAACAGACATAAGAAATTTATCATCTCTGCCAAGCTATGTCTTTTCTTTATCAACCATGAGGAGTGAAGTGCTGTTAGGCGTGGATCTGAAATGTTTCAAATGAGCAGAGTGCACATTTAGGGGAAGGATGTCAGAAGGGGAGTTATTTTTTTCTTAGAATCTTTGCAATCCTGTTCTTATCCATTTAACTGAGACAGGTCCATAGTTGTAAAGTATTTATGTTACAAGGTACCCTGGCATGGTACAAATGAAATCACACACTACCTACTACAAACATTTTGTGAGTTAGTAGAAAGAACAAAGGAAGGAATATTTTTGGTCTGCTTGGTGTGAGATAGAAACGATAGGTGTATGGAAACATCAATATATCGTCCATGTTCTCCTCTTTTTCAAAACAGTTGAAATACAAGCCTTAGCTTGGACATAACTTTGCATACTATTATATGATTTAGTCATAGATGATTTTTAGTAATGGAGCTGGCACCCCATAATTTACTGCATATATAATTGCCAAAGGCTGTGGCTAAAAAGGCAAACTAAAGGGAAATAATTTAAATGAAGATATTGCTGACCCCAAATTTCTCCTTCATATGCACACATTAGCAAATTGTGTTCCAAGCACAAAGTCTATTAGGTACAGTAAGTTTGGTGTGGTGGTTATGGAACTGGACAGAACAGTATGTCACGGAAGTACAGGTTAACTCAGAAGCTACTAAATTATTGCTGAAGTCACATAACGTCCCAAATTCTACTGAAAGCTCAGTTAATGAAAATATGTGTCAGTAAAATAATGTGATGAGAACGCAAGGGCTTTAGTTGGAATATAAAGTACCTTTAGGAAGTTGTCAGTAAATTCCTAAAATCATTTATACAGTATGTTCTGTAGATTGACCTTCCAGTGTACATTTTAGTCTTACCTAACTTTAAACATATTTTCACAGGGAGATGAATGATAAACAGCATATCTGCTTTCTATAGCTGGGTTAAGACTTCTTACATCATCTCCTTGCTTCAGGTCAGCAAAATATTTATTTGTTAATCTATACAAAATCCTAAAGAGTTTAAGATGTAATTTTAGGCCACATCTCATACTGAGACCTCTAATGCCATATTCAGACAAATCATAAGAGAAGTGAAAAGACAACACTACCAAATGCTTACTTTTTTGTCCTTTCTATCACTTAAGCACCCAGGTGCTTCTGCATCCTATTCCTCTACTAATAAAGTGCACACAGAGAAGTAAATCCCACAAATGGCCTTCTACCAGAGTCAGCCAATATATTATGCTCCATTTCTTTTTCTTTTATTCTGTTCTCTAGTCCTTTTAACATACTATACAATTATTATTATACCTTCATACAGTTATTTAGACACCTCAGTAAATATTAAATAACACAATTAATTTAAATTTAAAACAATTATCCCTCTGTTTTACCTGCTCATCTAGTTCAGGTCAATGGAGTCGTAGCTAACCCCAGCAGCACTAGGCATGAGTCAGAGCACATTCACACTCACATTCCCACTTACTCAAAATACGTACTAGGGTGTTGTACCGTGTTATCCATTATGAATGTACTAAAAAGTCGAGCATTTTCTTGACTTTTCACTACATTTAAAATAGGTAGATATGCATAATGCATCAAGTTAAGGTCTCCAATTGGAATAACTTATACTTCCTTAGAAGGTTGGCATCCTTCAACATCTGCAATAAGATGCTGCAGATGTTCTACCAGACAGTTGTGGCGAGTGCCCTCTTCTACGTAGTGGTGTGCTGAGGAGGCAGCATAAAGATGAAGGATGCCTCACACCTGGACAAACTTGTTAGGAAGGCAGGCCCTATTGTAGGAATGAAGCTGAACATCTGTGGCAGAGCAAGCTCCTGTCAATCATGGAGAATTCACTGCATCCACTAAACAGTATCATCTCCAGGCAGAGGAGTAGCTTCAGTGACAGACTGCTGTCACTGTCCTGCTCCACTGACAGACTGAGGAGATCGTTCCTCCCCCACACTATGTGACTCTTCAGTTCCACCTGGGGAGGTAAACGTTAACATTATTCAAAGTTTTTACATGCATTTTTATTACTCTTTAATTTTTATTTTTGTATATTGCTGCTGGATTATGTGAATTTCCCCTTGGGATTAATAAAGTATCTATCTATCTATCTATCTATCTATCTATCTATCTATCTATCTATCTATCTATCTATCTATCTATCTATCTATCTATCTATCTATCTATCTAACATGCATGTCTTTGGGACCTAAATATAAGTATCCACAGAGAAACCTGTGCAGATCTGTCATGAAGATTTTCAAAATATTGGTGAAAGGAAAAGTCCTAATCAAATGAGCCCATCACCTTCCCAGGTTATGATACTATGGTTAATTGAGAGCCCAGATGATTTTCCAGGTATTGTCTTGTATTGTGGGCAGAAGGTACAGTGCTTCACATGGTGCCAGGCATCATTTTGAATATCTGGACTCCATACGCTCTCCAGGAGCTGTAGTAAGTTCTTCCTTTTTGTCTCAAGTGTCCACTAAAACTCAGGGATAAGCTACTTCTGAATCATTCGCATTGGGGGGACCCAAAATTTGACTGCAATACTAACTAAAGCATACCCTGCATTACCCCATAGCTTAATTGATATGGTCTTCCCCCTAAGTTGTTGCTACTACCCAACAAAACAGAAAAGGTAGACCATGCTCAAGGTTTACTCTTTAGAAGCAAATCTACCACATTGGTGTTACCATAGCCAAAAGTAGCCCCTGAGCTCTTTTTGGGTATTCACATTAAAACATGTTACATATAAACAGATAAAGTATATGGGAGAGGTGGACAGGTTGGACTAACATCGGTGGATTTTGCTATGGTTTCATTAGAACATACACCACATCTTGGCACTTCAGTGACTGTGAAGAGATTTTAGGATTTTATGAATCTAAGGCATTAGGTAAATATCATTCTTGGTCTTCATGTTCAAGTCTTGATAGTTCACACTAAACTTTTTTTGCGTCATCAGACTTGCAAACAGGGACCACTGTTAAAGGTTACTGAGACAAAGAATGCTCAGATATATTAATTATGTAGAAACACACAACACTTTCAAAACACTTAAAGAAGATCAAACATACTATTCACAGTTTGAAATTTTAGTTCAGCAACACTTCAACATAACTGCTTTAAATTAACAGCTACAAACTACCACTAAACATGCAAAAACACAATGAATCCCTCCAAATATATATATTTTAAACAAAATTATCTTTAAGATCTGGCACCCAAAAACTTAATTTTGCCTCTGATCCCAGTTTCAAAACAGGAATAATCTTGTCTATCTCAGGACCCACTCATTCATGCACACATGCACATGCACACACAGCGCAATTTCCCAGTTATCATCAACTTCACCTATATGAGCCCCAATACTTGCTTTATCTTATGTGTTAAACATTATCCCCTATATTCCAAAATACCTCAGTCCTCTCTATTAATATGTGCTGCCATTCTCTTTATGTAACAAAATAATTTTTTTACCTCTTGTATCTTCCTTCTTGTTGTTTATAATCATTTCCCTGTTAATATTGCTCCTAGTGAAAGCTGATGCACACATTAACTCTCTCATTACTCAAGTCACCACCCAATACAATAGTCACCTCCGAGTCACCTCTAATAACACTCAAGGCATCATGCTCCAAAACATATAATTGTTGTTTTCTCTTCTAGCAACTTATGGGGTATATATTGAAATAAAGTAATTTAGCTGTTAAACTGTAATGTGCATACTGACACTTTACAATTCAAACACTTTGCTTATACCTTTTCATTCATATGTTCAGCAACCTTGGCACTGGAATTACCGCTTCTCCCACCAAATGTTCTTGTATCTTTTACTCCCCTTTTCATTTCTTACAAGCAGAAATCACCTACTTTCATTCTGGTTAGTACCTCTGTCACTTCATCTGATATCTCCCTAATACTCCCAACATTCCATGCTGAAATCCTAACACTCACTCCTACATACCTTCTCTCAGTATTTTCTTCTCTTTCAGTTTTCCTACAGATTGTATCAACTTGGGAGCCTATTTAAAACACATTTATTGAGTATAAAAATACTACTTGTCTTAATTGGGTGAAAGCATCACAGGGCAAATGTGACTGCCTTTACTTTGTAACACCGATTAGGGGATACTGAAGCCAAGTTTTTTTTTTGATGGATGGTCTTCCTGAAGACAATGTTTTTAGTCACGTTTCATTAACAAATTGTGAGCTAAATCTAACCCTTGGCGAGAATTTATCAACCCGTTTAAAATTGTACAAAAACTACAAAAAATAATATTTCAATGCAATATTGGACCCTCTTAAATGAATCAACACTATAAACTGAAATGAAACGTTTGTTAGAACAACAAGAACAACCTTGTTAGAAAGAAAACAGAGTTTCCATTTTTCTTTTCTTTTGTTAGAACTCCAAGAATTAAAAGTAAAATCACTGGAGAAAATTTGAACAATACTAAATTCACAATAATGTCGCTTATCAGAAAAAATCCTAAGGTAGGTGTCCTATAACTAGATCAGAATTTCAAATGGAAACCCAGGAAGTGTAATCCTACTCGAGAAGGGCAAGATGGCTCACGACCAGCCATTCTTTTCTTTTTACACATCTCCATGATTGAAATATAGGTGGGTGCCCAAGTATAAAAGGTGAAAATTGTAATTAATTTCATGAAAGTGAAGAATTCAAATTCAAGTTTACTGTTGTGTGTAAATAATACATTAAAGTCTTCCTTATATGGCTCAGAACATTCAACACAATTGTACGTTATTTCAGTTTTGGCTTTGGTAATGTCAGTGTCAGCTAAAATCTCAATTTATTTTGTTTATCACAAACACTTTAATTTCAATATCAAATGTGAAAAAAGGTATTAAAAAGAGAAAAGTAAAGAACTGTAGGCCTGAAAATGATAGGAAGATGATCAAATCCATGAAACAGAAGGTTTGCAATGTAAGGGGAGACAAGAGAGAAATAGTGGACAGACTAGGTAATGAGGAAGAGGAACCAGCCGAGAGACATAATATGAAGACTTTGTACAACATCACATTACAGTTACCAGGCAGGAACACCAACACGAATAGATGTGTCAGAGGGAATGATTGGAACCCATTCAGGAAACCTGCAGACCGGCTGGACAGATAGAAAGAGCATTTTTGACAGCTTGCTAAATGGGAAACCTGTGGTGAACCCTGTAGCAATAGAAGATGGGGATGACCTATAAGTGAATCTTGGTCTGATATTAAAGGAAGAAGCGGTGAAAGCCATTCAGAATATTAAAAATGGGAAGCACCAGGACCTGACACCATCCCTCCTAGAAAACCTGCCCTGCATGCTGTAACAGTGTTAAGAGTACTTCCAAGCAAAAATAAATAACCTGTATAGAATTGTTAGGACCACAGGGCAGTGGATCAGCATAAACTAGACAAGGAGCCTATGAATAAATGCTACAGATGGACAGGGCTTAGAAGATGTTAACCATTATGTGTTCAAGTAGTACTATCAACAAGATAGAAGGGTCAGATAAAGAGGTACAGTCCAGAATCAACAAAGCACAGCAAGTCCTCATCACCCCGAAGCCAGTGTGGATGAAAAAAAGCCTTAGCTGTCACATTAAGCTCAGAATATTTAACACCAATGTGAAATCTTTTCTGTTGCTGTGGCTGTTTAGAGCAAACAGCTGGAGACATAACAGCAACCTGGACCACAAAGCTGAAAGGCTTTATTAACAGCTGTCATTGCGAGATCCTATGTACCAGGTGGCCAGAATGCACTGCAAACCAAGAGCTCTGGAAGCAAACAAAGCAGATGTTCATCATTGACATCGTATTAAGAAGGAAATGGAAGTGGATTGGGCACATCTTGCATAGGTGAACAGACTAACATTGCACATCATGCATGGGAATGGAATCGCCTGGTAAATGGGAAGAGTGGGAGATCAACTCTGACCTGGAGAAGAACTGCACTGACAGAACTGAAGACCATTGGAATGACGCAAAGCAGTCAGCACAAGACAGATGGAGTTTTGCTGTGAAGATCCTATGCTCCCAAAGGAGTAAGAAAGATTAAGAGAAAGCAGAGAGAGAAAATGAGTGTTATCCGAGTGTGTCATTTACTTTATTTGATGTATTTATCCATCCATCCATCCATTATCCAACCCGCTATATCCTAACTACAGGGTCATGGGGGTCTGCTGGAGCCTATCCCAGCCAACACAGGGTGCAAGGCAGAAAGCAAACCCCGGGCAGGGCGTCAGCCTACTGCATAATGTTCTTCTATCTGATTTACTGAGCAGAATAAGTGCAGATTAGATCATTTTTGACTTAAACATATAAGGAAGATTTAGTTGGTGAGCCTGAAATTAAGATGGCCTCTTGGTACTCCAGTTTTCTGCCACATACTAAAGACGTTCATATTAATTTAATTAGTTTGTCTAACTTGGTTAACTATGATTGTGTATCACTGAATAAATACAAGTGTCACCTAGTCTAAGTTTGGTTTATGTCTTCTACCTTACACAACTGATATATCCTATGGCTCTCCAATATCTTGTAATAAAGAACAATTATTTGGCGTCTAACAGCCAGAAAATAGACTCAGTGGAAAAGTAACTATGTTATTCAGGTGAGATATCGCATTTCATTTTGACCGGCCCAGGAAAACTGTTGATATGTATATTGTAACTCCACTTGTCAACTCTGATGACTCAGACATTTGATCATATGTTGCCTTGAGCCACTTTTAAAGAAAACAAATAATGAAAATGCTATAGTCACAAGGCAGGCACCATGTTTTAGTGGCTAAGACACTGAACTTTAAAACTTCTGATTTCTGGTTCCATTTTTGCCTGTAACTCACTCTGTAACCCTGACAGGCTTAGGTCACCCATAACTCAGAACTGGATTACACAGATTTAAAAATATTACGCTAATTTGTTTTTGTTTTTTCATTAGCCCATAAAACTTTTTCGGTATCATACAAACCTGAACTTCTTGCTATCCAATCACTTTCACGGAACATTCAATGAATATTTAAATAAATCAATGACACCCAGGAATTATGAAACCCCTTTTGGTCTTAAATTTATTTTTTCCCCAACTGCAAACTAAAGCTGCAGTTTCTTTTATTCTGTAAACAGAAGGTATTGGTATGCCAGCTTTTTTAGTTCCAGCAGACCTTCCTGAATTTCCTGCTGGAAAGAGGGGATAAAGTAAGCTCCTAGGGCGGGGCAGCCAGACCGAGATATGCACAGTTGTCCACAGAACACTAATGAGGGTCAATATCGAAACTTGGCAAAACTCAATCATTGATGTAGTGAAAAGGAGAATAGCCAGAAATAAATTACCTAAAAATGAACCATCACAAAACTGATAATGAAGTCAAGAGGTGAACTACCACGAGTCACTAATCAAAAGACAAACTTTCTCAAAAAATCTAGAAGCAAAACTGTTAATGGATTTAAAAGGGGAATTGCTGTAATCAAAAGATATTGCACAAAATGTGTTGCAGGGTTATAAAGTGCACTGTCAGTGATGTGACACATTGTGCCTTCTGTGAGTAACACTCCTAGCAACAGTGCAGCCACTAAATGTTAAAACTTACAATATGTTGAAAAATAACAATGATAAAATTCTATTTACTTGTAGTTAAAATAATGCTAAATAGCTGAAAAATAATATTTTCTAATATATAAAGGTTCTAAGAACCTTGAACCACAGTAATGGCCAAAAGTTTTAGCAGTGACATAAATGTCATGTCTTCAGCATTTTCAGATTATTTTTTACATGTTTCTATGGTATACTGAAAAACAATTATAAACATTTCATAAGTTTCAAAGGCTTTTATTGGCAATTACATCAAATTTTTGTAAGGAGTCAGTGTTTACAGTGTTGACCCATCTTCTTCATAATGTCTGCAATGCACTCTGGCATGCTAGACATCAGCTTCTGGGCCAAATCCTTACTGATGGTGATTCAATCTTGCCTTTTTAGTGCTTGAAGCTGATCACAATTTGAGTGCTTCTGCTTGCTCACCTGCTTTTTCAGAATTGGCCACAGGTTCTCAATGGGATTAAGATCTGGGGAGTTTCCTGGCCACAGGTCATAACTTTCAATGTTATGATCTTCGAGCCACATTGTTATCACTTTTGCCCTGTGACATGGTGCTTCATCATATTGGAAAATACATAGATCTTCACCAAATTGTGCCCAGATTGTTGGGAGGACGTTTTGAAATCAGTCTTTATTTATGGCAGTGTTCTTGGGCAGAATTGTGAATGGGCCCACACCCTTGGATAAGAAGCAACCCCACGCATGGATTGTCTCAGAATGCTTTGTTTTTGGCACGACACAGGACTCATGGTAATGTTTACATTTGCCTCCTCCAGATAATTGATTTTCAAGATGTCCCAAACAGTCAGAAAGAGGAGTCATCAGAAGAAATAACTTTGCACCAGTCCTCTGCTGTCCAGCCTTTGTACTTCCTGCAGAATTTCAGTCTGTCCATGAAGTTTTTCTTGGAAAGAAGTAAATTCTTTGCTACCCTTCTTGACAAGAGGCTGTTGTCCAAAGGTCTTTGCCTCACTGTGTGTGCAGATGCCCACCTGCTGCCAAAACTGACCAAGCTCTGCACTGGTCACAACATGATTCTGTAGCTTACTTCTCTGGAGGAGACAGTCCTGGTACTTGTTGGACACTTTTAGCTGATCATTTTGCGCCAGGGCCCAAATAAGTGAAAATGGATTTTTGTGATAAAGTTAACTTTTTATACTAATAAAGCTCTTTGCAATGACTTAATATGCTTCTGATTACTCTGCACAATAATATAAAAGCAATCTGAATTGTCACCACAAAAAACTGAAACCGTAAATTTTGCAAAACACAACATTTGTGTCACTGCCAAAACTTTTGGCCACTGCTGTAGAGTATCAAAAAATGTACCTGAAGCAAAAAAAAAAAAATGAATATCATGTCCCAAATCATCCAATCATACCAGATATAATTAATTGAATTGGATATATGATTGAGTGTTTTGAAGTGGTCATTTTTGTAAAAATGTTGCAAAATATGCTATGATTTGATACATAATTGACCCATAATTAACTTCAAATAGAAGGAATTCACATATCCATTCTCTAAGTATAAAAGTTTCCCCTGATCTCGTCTGGCCAGTTGATCCTTTTGCCTGTGAGCTGTCCTCTTCCGGCTTCACATTCTTAGTTGACTGTTATACCTCTCAAGAGAGTCATATAAGTAATCAGGGATTACATTTTATTGCACTACCTCCTGATATCTCCCGGCATCAGTGCAACTCAGGGCAACTCACCTTTGAGGTAAGTGGATATGATATCCTGAAGGAGTCACCACTCTTATAGATGTTCCTCTTTCTCTTGGAAAGCAGGGACTCTTACGCAATTTTTTTTATTCTGTCTGCCTTACATTCTTCCTCTGAATAAAACACAAAATACAAATTGCACAGATTAATGACTATCCGATTTGTTGACTGAGCTGTTGATGCTTGTGATTGTTTCAATTTTCACAGCTAATAAAACAGTGATGTTTTATATAAATACTAACCATGGAACCTGACAGGTCTTAGAATAATTTCAAATGTTTTGCTGTCTCTTGCTCTATATTTACTTTCAGCGCCTTTCCTCGATATTCATGTGTGTCTGAATGTACCGCATGTTCCTGTAAATGCGATGCATTTAGATTACGTTCCATGCACCTTGTAACTCTACAAATAGATTACCAGGTTAAGAAAATGGTAGAATAATTGAAGTTAAATATATCTATCTATCTATCTATCTATCTATCTATCTATCTATCTATCTATCTATCTATCTATCTATCTATCTATCTAATTAAATTAAGCTCTAAAGTGTATAGATGCATATGACAAATGCAAGAGCATTCCATTTTCTAATATATTGTCAACTCAATATATTGCCATTTATTTTTTCTTAGTTTTGGCACATACAGAAGAACACTTCAAAAATATTGCATGTGCAAGTGCATTGCTTTAAAAGAAACCATTATTCAACTTAAAACTGCTTGAAAGCTTTGTGCCAAAATGGAATTATGATACTGTGAAGAAATACTTGCATGTATGCCAGTGGTTAGTCTACTAAACCCACAGACTTATAAGTGAAATTCTTAAGTTTCGACAATCATGTTCTGCGTCTGTGCTGGTTTGAAACACTAGCTTTTTTCCTTTTCTCCACCTCATTTTTTTTCAGTTTTTGTGGCAAAATGACTAAATCAACTTAGAGTCTCAGAGAAAACCTGTTTACGTCTAAAGCAACAGGTTAAGATAAATTTAAATTCAAATATATTTGATCTGTTTTCATGATAATAATGATTAATTACATCTACATATCACTTTTCTGTCCTACTCAAAGGACTTAACATAGACAGTTCGAAATTACTTTAACCACGCCCAAGTGTAGCATCCACCTGGATGTGACAGCAAACATTTTTGCTCCAGTACACTCACCAGACACTAGCAATTAGGTGGTGAAGAGGTAAAAGAGATAGATAGCTAAGTAGAAACAGGCGATTATTAGCAGACTAGAATGACCAGGCCATGTTGGGCAGTTTAGCCAGGACATCTGGAAATGCCCTACTGTTTTTAGAAAAATGCCCAGGGTGCTTTAATGTCCACAGCAAACCAGGACTTCAGATTTATGTCTCATCCAAAGGTCAGCACCATTTTTTTTTCAGCAAAGTGCCTCTGTATCTGCGTGGGAACATTGGCATCAACACAGAAAGTACAAGGGGAGCACCCCCCTGATGGCCTTGCTAACACCTCTATCATCTGACCATCTGTATTTCTGTCCTTGACACCATTGTAGCAGACTAAAAAACCCAGCTAATGTTGATTTATTTATTTTTTCAGTGGGGATCCCAGGAATGCACCCAGCCTTGGCCCGTCTCACACCCCTCCTAGAGACAAAAAGTAAACGGTTATAAAACAGAAATTGAAGAGTATATTAAACAGTAATAAATGAAATATAACTACGCAAACTACAACAATCCCACCCCAGTTCCCTTCTGGCAATTATACAATAAACAGAAATTCAAAAATAGCAAACAACTAACTAAAACCACACACAATGGTCTATAAAAAATGGCAACTGATGTAATGAAATGATGTAGGTAGATAGTCTAGAGATCAGCTTTCTGTATGTGAATGTAAAGATCAGTTCTCCCGGTATTTACTGATGATGGTGTGTGATGGGATCAGGCTTTGAAGGTCTACAACCAATCCTAATATAGTCCTCATGCAGCAGGAAGACATGAGACAGTCCATACACCGAACAGGAGATGATCCAGGACATAAACAATAATGTGCAGGTGTTGAACGATTGACTTTAAAAAATTCTGCTTATGGTTTATAAAGCCTTAAATAATCTCACCCCATCTTATATATCGGAATGTCTGACACCTTATATTCCAAATCGTAACCTCAGATCCTCAAATGAGTGTCTCCTTAGAATTCCAAGAACAAAGCTTAAAAGAAGTGGTGAGGCGGCCTTCTGCTGTTATGCACCTAAAATCTGGAATAGCCTGCCAATAGGAATTCGCCAGGCAAATACAGTGGAGCACTTCAAAAAACTGCTGAAAACATATTACTTTAACATGGCCTTTTTATAACTTCAAATTAACTTAATTTAACTTAATCCTGATACTCTGTATGTTCAATTCATCATAACAACTATTCATGGTGGCTCTAAAATCCGTACTGACCCCTACTCTCTCTTCTGTTTCTTTTTCCAGTTTCTTTGTGGTGGTGGCCTGTGCCACCTCCACCTACTCAAAGCATCATGATGCTCCAACAATGATGGATGGATTAAAAGGCAAAAGTCTACGTGACCATCATCATCAAGTCCTTCTGTGAGAACCCTAAATCCAAAAAGGACTGTTTCATTTATGTTAGGTAGAATGCCCAGAGGGGACTGGGCAGTCTAATGGTCTAGAATCCCTACAGATTTTATTTTTTTCTCCAGCCGTCTGGAGTTTTTTTTGTTTTTTCTGTCCCCCCTGGCCATTGGACCTTACTCTTATTCTATGTTAATTAATGTTGACTTATTTTGTTTCTTTATTGTGTCTTTTATTTTTCTATTCTTTATTATGTAAAGCACTTTGAGCTACTGTTTGTATGAAAATGTGCTATATAAATAAAAGTTGTTGTTGTCTCCTCCTCACACAATTTATCAACCTTCTTTCTCTCCATCATATCTGTTAACTCTCTCCCTTTACCAGTCATACTGCCAATATTCAAAGTTCCTACCCTCACTTCCACTCTCCTACCTTTCCTCTTCTCCTCCTGCCTCTGGACGTGCCTTCCCCCAGTGGTGAGGTCTGCAGTAAGAGTGACAGATGCATTCAAGGTGGAGGTGGGATTACATCAGGAATCGGCTCTGAGCCCTTTCTTATTTGCAATGGCTATGGACAGGTTGTCAGATATGATTAGACAGGAGTCTCTGTGTACTTTATGTATTTGCAAATGACATTGTGATCTGTAATGAGAACAGGGAACAGGTTGAGGAGAACCTAGAGAGTTGGAGATATTCCCTAGAGAGGAGAAGAATGAAGGTCAGCAGGACCAAGACAGAATACATGTGTGTAAATGAGTGGAAGGTCAAAGGAATGGTGAGGATGCAGGTAGTAGATATGGCGAAGATGGATGAGTTTAAATGCTTAAGGTCAACAGTACAGAGTAACAGAGAATGTGGAAGGGAGGTGAAGAAGAGGGTACAGGCAGGATGAAGTGGGTGGAGATGAATGTCAGGAATGATTTGTGACAGAGGTGTACCAGCAAGAGTGAAGGGGAAGGTCTACAAGACTGTAGTGAGACCAACTATGTTATATGGGTTGGAGACGGTGGCACTAATAAAAAGAAAGGAGACAAGACAGAGTTGGAGGAGGCAGAGTTAAAGATGTTAAGATTTGCATTGGGTGTGATAAGGATGGACACAGTTAGAAATAAGTATATTAGAGGGTCAGCTCAGGTTGGACAGTTTGGAAGAAAAGCCAGGCAAGATTGAGTTGGTTTGGACATGTGAAAAGGAGAGATGCTGAGTATATAGGGTGACATTTGCTAAGGATAGAGATTCCAGGCAAGAGGAAAAGTGAAAGGCCTAAAAGGAGGTTTATGGATGTGATGAGAGATGACATGCAAGTGGTGGGCGTGACAGAGCATGATTCAGAGGACAGGAAAATATGGAAACAGATGAAACGCTGCGGCAACACCTAACAGAAGCAGCCGAAAGACAAAGAAGAATTTTTATGCAACTAGCACAAATAAAGGTTTGCTGATGGAGGCTCTAACTTTCTACAATAATGTACATGTGAGGGAGGGAGCGACTGACTGAATGAAACCAGTGATGGAACAGAGATCAGAGCAGAGCTGATTCCTGTCTTATGCTCAGGATATATCAAATCTCACATGACTTTGTATTGAAATAATTGGGTTGGTAAGATATAATTAATCAATGAATGAATGAGTTAAAATATATTAACTGCAGCAGCTCTTAGAATAATGTAATATCAAGTGGAGCAAGTTACTTAAAAATATTAAAACTGGCATACAAATTCCGTGTCTGTTCTGACTACACTGAGAAATGAATTCCTTTCCTTACTGGACTGGTTCGACTTGACACAACATGTTGATTTTCCCACCCACTCTGGTTGTCATATATTGGATCTGATTTGCACTTCTGGACTATCTGTTGCCAACATTTACAGCACTGATTTGGGACTCTCTGACCATAAAGTAGTATTTTTCACTGTCTCACTGCCTTTCCCTCCTCTTACCTGTAAATGACAAATTTCTTACAGAAACCTTAAAAATATCTGTCCCTCTATCCTTTCTGGATCCATTTCTGATCTTTTACTGTCTGCACCTATTCCCTCAACACTAGATAGTCTTGTTGAGCACTATAACTCAGCCCTTCATTCAGCATTAGATAAAACAGCTCCTTTAAAACATAAAGAGGTTTCCTTTAAACGCTAGCTCCTTGGTATAACTCAGAATTGTGATCTATGAAAGCAGCTGGCTGACGCCTTGAGAGAATGTCATGTAAGACTGGCCTCACCATGCACATCCAGGCTTTCTCTGACCACCAAAGAGCTTACAGAGAAGCACTAACTGCTGCTAAGAACACCCACTATGGCAGAATAATAGAAAGTGGCCACGATAACCCAAGGGTTTTGTTTTCTGTAGTTAATAAACTACTCGAACCTGCATCTGGCCCAACTACCTCTTCTACTGAAGTCTGTGAGGAATTCCTCCACTTTTTCCGTAACAAAATTAAAGATCTAAATAATTCAACTAACATAAATACATCATCTGTTTATATCTCTCCCTGTTTTCCCACTCCATCCAGCTCCTTCTCTAAGTTCTCACCGGTCACATCTGTGTTTGTTAATAACCTGCTTTGTAAAATGAGGTTGACTACTTGTGTACTGGGCCCCATCCCCAGCACACTCCTTAAATCCTGCCTTCATGCCATAATCCCGACTGTCACAACAATAATAAACTCATCCCTCGACACTGGGTTTGTACTTTTAAAATCGCTTCTGTAACCCCAATGTTAAAAAAGTCTGGTCTTGATGCTGACAATCTTAACAATTTCCGGCCTATTTCCCATTTACTTTTCCTGTCAAAAGTTCTTGAGCATGTTGTAGCTTCCCAACTCACCAATTACTTAACCTCTAATAACTTGATGGAACCCTTTTCAGTCTGGTTTCAGGGTGCAGCACAGCTGTGAAACTGCTCTGCTACGGGTAACCAATGATTTGCTTATGGCAGCAGACTCTGGACAAACCAGCATATTAATTCTATTAGACCTCAGTGCAGCATTTGACACTGTCAGACATGACATTCTACTGTCCAGAATGGAGAACATGCTGGGTATCTCTGGCACTGCCCTCCAGTGGTTCAAGTCCTATCTGACTGATAGGCAAGAGTTTGTTAGTCTTGGCAACAGCAGATCCAGCTCAGCGCCAGTCACACAAGGAGTTCCTCAGGGCTCTGTCCTGGCCCTCTTCTCTTCTGTATTTATATGCTTCCCTTGGCCATATTATTCGTAGCTATGGACTGGGCTATCATTTTATGCAGATGATACTTAACTCTACTTCAGTGTTAAAAGTGGAACTTCATCAGAGCTTTCTCAGCTCACAACCTGCCTTAGTGAAATTAAAACCTGGATGGAGCAGAACTCTTTAAAATTAAATTGCAACAAAACTGAACTCCTGCAAATTGGGACTAAAATGCAACTTAATAAAATGAGCTCCTTCCCAGTCCATCTTGGCGGTGATCTCATCAGACCTGCCTCTACTGCAAAGAATCTTGGTGTCATTTTGATTCCTCCCTCTTTTCTCCACATAAATCAAATTAAAAAACTTTCTTACTTTCACCTCCGTACATATCACGTGTTCGCTCCTTCCTCTCCTCTAATGCTGAGAAACTTGTCCATGCTTTTATCACATCCCGCATTGATTATTGTAATTCCCTACAGGCAGGTGCCCCTTCTAATCTTATATCACAGCTCCAGCTTATTCAAAACTCAGCTGCAAGAGTCCTTACTCGAACCAGCAGCAGCGAGCACATCACACCCATCCTGCTCCGTCTTCACTGGCTCCCTGTGTCTTACAGAATCGAATATAAAATCCTACTAATAACCTACAAAGCCTTAAATAACCTCGCTCCAAACTACATCAGTGACCTTTTCCATCGCTATGTGCCTGACCGCCCACTAAGGTCATCTGATTCTGGCACTCTTGTTGTGCCCCACACTAATCTTCACTCCATGGGTGACAGCAGGGCCTTCAGCTGTATAGCGCCCAGACTCTGGAATGATCTACCGAAATTAATCAGATCAGCTGACTCTTTTAAAAAACAACTCAAAACTCATCAGTTCAGAAAGGCTTTTAGCTCTACTTGACTTTATTACCCTTCTCTCAGTTTACCTCTCTGTCAAGATGCTCATGTAACCTGTATGTGTGTGCTAGACCATCAATTATGTTGTCTGTTAGGCTTTCTCTGAATTTACTGTCTTAATCTTCTTTATTTATTTATTTGGTTTGTACAATGCTATATACTGTATACCCTGCCGTTCTTTCTTATGTTCTGTAAGTGCCTTGAGCATGGGAAAGGCACTATATAAAAATATATTGTTATTATTATTAATATTTGATCATCATATTCCTCAATTGTAATACTCCTGACCTGAAAAGTGCAGAGGCTGCTTTTCATGGTAATATTTCTTATTTGTTATTTCAGTCTGACTTTCACTTTCAGTCTAACTTGAACTCTAATCCTTGCCAGAGTTTTAATCACTTATTTAATACAACATGTAATATGAGGTTAACTAGTAACGATGCAGATAATAAACCATCTGTGAAATCTTTAGAAACTACATGAACTAAATGCAGTCAGAACCATTACACATCTTTTTTTTGCTAGAATGTGATTATTGAATGTTTTGCCAATTCAAAAATAGCAAATGAAACACCTTAAATTAAGAGGCCCTCTCTATCTTGCATTTCTGTTATCCTGCTTATCATACTTTCTGAATGCAGACTGTATTCTGGTCACTATTTTCTTAGATCTTCCAACAGAAAAAAATATTTGTATTATATTATAGTTTCTGCTAACTTACATCTGAAAGAACTGCCCTGTGTCATGTTATTTTTAATATAAATTGCACAATAAAAATACCAGTATTAAATTAACACATCAACATATATGCAGGAAACTTTTCTTCCATATACACAATTTTAAGAGTTAATTTAACAATGGTAATTTTGCTGTATACTTCCTTTTTTGACTTTTTCTGCAGTTATTAATAAATAAAACTTTATAGGCTTTACAAAGTACATTTTCTGAATGAGTGCTATTCATTTTTTTTTAATTTTAGTCTACACTCTAAACAACACTTTGTTTTATTGGTTTCTTTGCTCTATGTCTGTATTGCAATAAAATATTAACCTAGCCAATCCTTCAAAACAGTTAGGACAAGAAAGAACTTTTCAAACCAGCATCATTGTTTGGCTTGCAGACAGATTTTTTAAGACCACATGACGTTCCCGTCTGTGATAAAGAAGTTTATTTATACCTAACTAATTTCCCCTCATTTCCCATGAAACCAGCAGGCTTTCAAGTGTTTCAGAGATATAATTTCAGCAGGCTTCTTTAATGCTCTATCGCAGTTTTGCTGACCCCCTGCAATGCCTCAGACATCAAGCATTCAGCTTGCAATGACAAAATTTCACGAGAATGTGTTCTGGAAACTGACAGATTGAGTGCCAGACAAACTGAAACACAAAACTAAGTGAAAAATCAGCAAATCAGCAAGCAGTCCTACTTTCCCCTCCTCTTGGCCTGTCATCTTCTCAGTGCAGGATGGAAACTGAGGCTGAATAAATAGGCGCAAACCCAACCTCACAAAGACAGACTCATGCATTTCTTTGAGACAAATGAAAAAATATTCTAAATGTTGCAAATAAGTCTTATGTGAGCGTGCATGACTGTGTCCTATGATGGGAAGGTACACTTATGCACTTATGCTGCTGGGCAGGTTCAGCACCACAGGGGAGCAAATGGGGCATCACCTATCAGTTCAACTGTCCTACCCTCTCAGTTTTGGATGTAAAAATTTATGAATGCTTTTGCTTACATAGCATGCGCCCTAAAACATAGTTGTCAGTGGTCAGACAACTACACTTACTGTACTACTAATCCCTAATTCCCAAAAAAAGCTACTGGTCAGCACAGTGTGAGCGTTCATCCGTCCAATTCACACTGATTCTGAATCCATTTGGTATTTTTAAAAGGAGAGGTTTTGCATCAGTTATGGTAATTTCTCAATGATTGCATATTTGTTAGGAGGTAAACTGCATTACTAGCAATTTATTTTTCATTTTCAGTTCAAATTGTTTGCTTAGTAATTGAATTGAGCTTCCTAATTACAACTGTGGATATTTACTATAGATGTGTCTTGCATTAACATATAAATACATTGTGTGCAACCTATATGAATCTGTTAAATAAGGTGAATTTTTAGAGGAAGACAAAGATACAACTATATTACGTTTTGTTTAAGCAGACATTATTAGCAGCTTAATTAAATATCAGTTTGTGATGGACTGGCGCCCTGACTAGGGTATAAGCTCCAGCTTTCCCACAACCCTGCTTAGGATAAGCAGGTTTGAAAATGGATGGATGAAATACTGTATCAATTAATTAAATTAAGAATCTGACTTCACTTTTTATTAGAACTAGCAGTAAAAGAAACATTTTACTTAAGGTAGTTGTAACAGCTCAGTTTTAACCCAAAGAATTACAGTTGTTCTCTTGCTAAAGCAAGTAGCCTACTTTGATGGCTTAAAAATCAACAAAGATTTTATTTTATTAAAACAAAATACAACATCTTAAATGAAATAGTCCCATCTATCTTGGATTTGTGAAACCTTGCTTAGCATACACCTGAATGCAGACTGTATAGTTTCACTTGTGTAGTATCTTACACTATAGAGCCAAATGTTTTTGGACACCTGACCACCACACCTATATTGGTTTATTTGACATCCCACCACACCAAATCCCCACTTACAGCTTTAACAGTCTCTGCTCTTCTGGAAGATCTTTCCACATGATGTTGGAGTGTGCCTGTGGGTATTTCTACCCATTCAGCTAAAAGAGCATTTGTAAGGTCAGGTACTGATGTTGGATGAGAAGACTTGGCTCACATTTATAGTTCCAGTTTGTCCCAAAGGTGTCCAGTTGGGCTAAGGTCACAGCTCTGTGAAGGACACTTGAGTTCCTCCACAGCAAATTCATCATATCATGTCTTCATGGCCCTGGCTTTGTGCACAGGTGCACTTTCATGCTAGATCGAAAAAGGGCCTTCCCCAAACCTTTACCACAAACTTGGAAGCATACAGTTGTCTAAATTGTCTTTGAATGCTGTAGCATTAACAGTTCCCTTCACTGTAATAAAGGGGCCTAGCCTAAGTCCTAAAAAAACATCTCAGACCATTATCTCTCCTCCAACGAACTTTACAGCAAACACTATGCAGGTTGGAAGGAAGCTTTCTCCTTCCATCTGCCAATCCCAGATTCATTCATTAGACTGCTAGATAGTGATGAGCGATTAAACACTCCAGAGGACACATTTCCAGTGTCCCAGAGTCCCATGGCCAAGTGTTTTTCTTTATTGCAGCTGACGCATGGCATTGCACATAGTGATCTTAGGCTTGTAAGCAGCTGCTCTACCATAGAAACCCAATTCTTGAAGCTCCAGATGGACAGATGGATCAGTGCGGCATCTGCAGTGATGCTGGCTCTGCATCGGTCTGTCGTGGTAAAAAAGGAGCTGAGCCGTAAGGCAAAGCTCTCAATTTACCAGTCGATCTACGTTCCTAACCTCACCTATGGTCATGAGCTATGGGTAGTGACCGAAAGAACGAGATTGCGAATACAAGCGGCTGAAATTTTCCTCCGTAGGGTGTCTGGGCTTTCCCTTAAAGATAGGGTGAGAAGCTCAGTCATCCGGGAGGGGCTCAGAGTAGAGCCACTATTCCTCTGCATCGAGAGGAGTCAGATGAGGTGGCTCAGGCATCTAATCAGGATGCCTCCTGGACGCCTCCCTGGTGAGGTGTTCCGGGCACGTCCAACCGGGAGGAGGCCCCGGGGAAGACCCAGGACACACTGGAGGGAGTATGGCCTGGGAACGCCTTGGGATTCTCCCAAGAGCTGGAAGAAGTGGCCGGGGAGAGGGAAGTCTGGGCCTCTCTGCTTAAGGTGCTGCCCACGCGACCTGACCCCGGATAAGCGGAAGAGGATGGATGGATGGACAGATGGACAGTTCTTGCCCTGAGGCAGTTTGGATCTCTGTTGTGAGTGATCCAAGAGAGTATTTGTGACGTTGCATAGTCTACCACTTCATGGCTGAGCTGTTGCTGCTTTAAGACATTTCCACTTCACAATAACAGCACTTATAGCTGACCAGCGCGGATCTAGCAGAGCAGAAATTTCACATACTGACTTGCGCCAAAAATGACATCCTATGGCACTGCCACATTTAAGTCACTAAACTCTTTAGCATGTCCCATTCTACTGCCAGTGTTTGTCAATGAAGATTGTGTTTGATTTTATGTACTTATAACAATGGGTGTTACTGAAACACTTGAACTCAGTAATTTGGTGGGGTGTCTCCATACTTTTGGCGAAATATAGTACATCTGAAAGAACTTTTCTGCATCTTTTAATTTTTATGTATTAATTACACAATGAAATTTCCAATGTTAAATTAACAATTAAATTGTACAGAATATAGGAAACTGTCTCCATATACTGTTTTACAATTACAATTTTAAGGATTATTTTAATGAAGTAGTAGTTCATTTTACAATAATGGTTTTCCTCTGCACTTCCTTAACTCATAACTCAGCAAAGCGAGTAGGGGGCACAGTCCCCTAGTATTACAAACAAATATAAGCTTTCAATCTTCAAAATTTACCTTAAAAATGAATATTGTGGGTCTGTATGAAAATGTGCTATAAAAATAAATGTTGTTGTTGTTGTTGTAAAACATAAATAGAGAGCAAAACCTGCATTGGTGTTAGGGATATTAATCTACAAGCAGTGCAAAATGAAGGGCCCAATTTAGGGGGGAAATGCCCTGTCAATTTTAATGCTCGCTCTGGACTTGCTTTTATTGAAGGCTTTAGATAAAGAAAGAGAATAGCAGCATGTATGGAACATAGCCTGATCCTCTCATAGAGAAAGGGAGTCTACAGATTTTGGGGAACATGTCAGAAGATGTCCTCAATTATAAGGAGTAGCACCAGAAGAACTGGAATTGTGATGTCCTTTCCTTCAACAGCTAATTATTGCTCAGTGATGCGGAGAAAATACCAGAGACTGTAAGGGGGGGTGGATCTAGTTTAATGTCTTCATGGACAACTAATGCCAATGTAATTCTGAGGCTTGGTCAAAGATAACTGGCAAAAATTTAAAGCTAGTTCATGCCAGAGACACATCTCAATCTGGAGTCCAATGAAGAGTATGGAGAAGACTCAGTTATAGTAAGAAGAGGCTAGGGTCATGAGAGAATGATTAAAAGTGTGCTGAGAAAGTGCTTTGCTTCTATTGAGGAGGTGGGTAAAGGCTGTGAGTCGCCACTCCAGGCAGACAGGTTTTCCATCTCTTTTGTTGGCCCAGTGGAGTAGTAGGGATTTTCCTTTGTCAGTTTAATTTTACTATGACTTCTCCATTTTGATTTCCTTCTAATGTGCTTCAATTTATGATAAACACACCACTGTTCATACCTTTGGCCCATTTGATATTATTTCAGGTGTGGAAAGACACTGCAAAGGCATCCTACCCTTACATTCATTCTCTTGCACAGGAATAATTCCCTGGAGGCACTCATGTATTATTATTATTCCTTATATTGCAAAAGAAACAAAATGTAGGTATTTACCCTCCCTATGAGGTAGAGTGGAGGCCCACCTCCTTGTAATACCAACCAGCACGACAACAAAACACTGTGACTTGCCAAAGCATTTCTCCTTGTGTATCTCTTTGACACACAAAACCCTAGCCTGTTCTCATTGAACGTTTAACTCCAACTCTCCTCCCAGTTCCACTCTCAATGTGCCTGTAGCGTAAAGTAGTTTTAAAAGTACTGTGAGGGTCACATCTGGCCAAGCTTCAGATTCACCTCTGGTGAGGACAACATACTGCTTTCTAATGGGTGTAAAGGACCATAAGTGATCCCCTGCTGGCTGTCCCATACTTCAACCTAAAATTGTTGTAGGATTTCCCTCTACCCTGTTCCACCTTGCTGTAACATGATCTTTAGCCTGGGAATCACACAGTTGTATGCTTGCTCTAGTTGGGAATGTTATTTAAAAAAATAACCACATGCATTTCATTTGGCAATGCTTCGTCTTCAGAGATCTAGATACAGTTTCACAGAACAGTCCCAGCTTGGGTGGAGTTTAGATGTTCTCGGCATGCCTATGTTTTTTTCTCAGTTATGGTGGTAATTATGGTCCTTTATCTGGCAATTTACCATGAGTAAATATATGTGGGTGATTGTGCTCTGAGTTAAAATGGTGTTCCTTCCAAACATGATTTTTGCCTTGTGCCTAATGATGAGAAAAATAGTCAACAGCTCTTTCTAATCTTTTTATCCTAAAAGGCTTCAAGATTTTTTTTCAATTAATACACCCATTCAAAACAGTGGAGAATATTTCTTCTTCTTCATCTTTTGGCTTCTCCCATTAGGGGTCGCCACAGCAGATCAACTTCTTCCATATCTTTCTGTCCTCTGTATCTTGTTGTGTTACACCCATCACCTGCATGTCCTCCCTCACCACTTCCATAAACCTTCTCTTAGGCCTTCCTCTTTTTCTCTTGCCTGGCAGCTCTATCCTTAGCATCCTTCTCCCAATAAACTCAGCATCTCTCCTCTCCACATGTCCAAACCAATGCAATCTCGCCTCTCTGACTTTGCCTCCCAACCGTCCAACATGAGCTGACCCTCTAATGTACTTGTTTCAAATCCTATCCATCCTTGTCATACTCAATGCAAATCTTAGCATCTTTAACTCTGCTACCTCCAGCTCTGTTTCCTGCTTTCTGGTCAGTGCCAACGTCTCCAACCCATGTAACATAGCTGGTCTCACTAGCGTCCTGTAGACCTTCCCTTTCACTCTTGCTGATACCCGTCTGTCACAAATCACTCCTGACACTCTTCTCCACCAATTCCACCCTGCCTGCACTCTCTTTTTTACCTCTCTTCCACAATCCCCATTACTCTGTACTCTGTTGATCTCAAGCATTTAAACTCATCCATCTTTGCCAACTCTACTCCTTCCATCCTCACTATTCCACTGACCTCCATCTCAATTACACATATGTATTCTGTTTTGTTCCTACTGACCTTCACTCCTCTCCTCTATAGAGCATATCTCCACCTCTCCAGGGTCTCCTCAACCTGCTCCCTATTATTACTACAGATCACAATGTCATCAGCAAACATCATAGTCCACAGGGACTCCTGTCTAATCTTGTCTGTCAAGCTGTCCATCACCATCGCAAATAAGAAAGTGCTCAGAGTTGATCCCTGATGTAATCCCATCTCCACATTGAATGCATCCATCACTCCCACCGCAGACCTCACCATGGTCACACTTCCCTTGTACATATCCTGTACAACTCTTACATACTTCTCTGCCACTCCTGACTTCCTCATACAATACCACAATTCCTCTCGAGGCACCCTGTCATATGCTTTCTCCAGGTCCACAAAGACACAATGCAACACCTTATGGCCTTCTCTATACTTCTCCATCAACACCCTCAGAGCAAACATCACATCTGTGGTGCTCATTCTTGGCATGAAACCGTACTGCTGCTCACTAATCATCACCTTACTTCTTAACCTAGCTTCCACTGGTCTTTCCCATAACTTCATGCTGTGGCTCATCAATTTTATCCCCCTGTAGTTACTACAGTCTTTAACATCCCCCTTATTCTTAAATATCGGCACCAGTACACTTCTTCTCCATTCCTCAGGCATCCTCTCACTTTCCAAGATACCATTAAAATATCTGGTTAAAAACTACACTGCTATCTCCCCATAATATCTCCATGCTTCCACAGGTATGCCATATGGACCAACAGCTTTTCTATTCTTCATCCTCTTCATAGCTGTCCTTACTTCCTCTTTGGTAATCCGTTGCACTTCTTGATTCATTATTTCCCCATCATCCAACCTCTTCTCTCTCTCACTCTCTTCATTCATCAGCATCTCAAAGTACTCTTTCCATCTGCTCAACACACTATCCTCACTTGTGAGTACGTTTCCATCTTTATCCTTTATCACCCTAACCTGCTGCACATCTTTCCCAGCTTAGTCCCTCTGTCTAGCCAATCAGTACTGGTCCTTTTCTCCCTCCTTAGTGTCCAACCTCTCATACAACTCATCATATGCCTTTTCTTTAGCCTCTCTCTCTCTCTCTCTTCACCTTGTGCCTATCTCTTCACCTTGTCTACTTTCTGCATCTCTCTGACTATCCCACTTCTTCTTTGCCATTCTCTTCCTCTGTATACTCTCCTGTATTTCCTCATTCCACCACCAGGTTTCCTTTTCCTACTTCCTCTTTCAAGGTGTCACGCAAAGCACCCTTCTTGCTGTCATCCTTACTAAATCTGCTGTAGTTTCCCAACTGTCTGGTAATTCTTCACTTCCACCCAGTGTCTGTCTCACCTTCTCCCTAAACTCAACCTTGCAGTCTTCCTTTTTCAACTTCCACCATTTGATCCCTTCCCTCATTCTCTTCCTCTTCTTGATCTCCAGCGTCATCGTACAGACCACCATCCTATGCTGTCTAACTACACTTTCCCCTACAACCACTTTGCAGTCTTCAATCTCCTTCAGATTGACTCTTCTGCATAGGATGTAATCTACCTGTATGCATCTTCCTCCACTCTTGCATGTAACCCCGTGTTCCTCCCTCTTCTTAAAATATGTATTCACTACAGCCATGTCCATCCTTTTGGCAAAACCCACTATCCTCTGACCTTCTTCATTCCTCTCCTTTGACACCATACCTACCCATCACCTCCTCATCTCCTCTGTTCCCTTCACCAACATGTCCATTGAAATCCACTCCAATAATCACTTTCTGTCCCTTGGGTACACTGTTCATCACTTCATCCAACTCTCTCCAAAAAATTTCTTTCTCATCCACTGCAAACACAACTTGCGGGGCATTTGCACTAACAACATTCATCATCACACCTCCTTTCAATTTCATAATCATTACTCTGTGGCACGGTGGGTAGCGCTGCTGCCTCACAGTTAGGAGACCCGGGTTCGCTTCCCGGGTCCTCCCTGTGTGGAGTTTGCATGTTCTCCCTGTATCTGTGTGGGTTTCCTCCCACAGTCCAAAGACATGCAGGTTAGGTGCATTGGCAATTCTAAATTGTCCTTAGTGTGTGTGTGTGCACCCTGCGGTGGGCTGGCGCCCTGTCTGGGGTTTGTTTCCTGACTTGCGCCCTGTGTTGGCTGGGAGGGGCTCCAGCAGACCCCCTGTGACCCTGTAGACCCTGTGGGTTGGATAATGGATGGATGGATAATCATTACTCTGTCTGACACTCTTTTCACCTTCAAAACACTCTTGACATACTGTTCCTTCAGAATAGCCCCTTCTCCATTTCTCCTCCTATCCACACTATGATAGAACAATTTGAATCCACCTCCAATCCTCCTAGCCTTACTCCCTTTCTATTTAGTCTCTTACACACACAATATATCAACCTTCCTTCTCTCCATCATATCGTCTAACTCTCTCCCCGTACCAGTCATACTGCCAACATTCAAAGTTCTTACCCCTCAGTTCCACTCTTTTTACCTTCCTCCTCTCCTCCTGCCTCAATGAGTCAGCAATAGAATGATTTTGTTGGAAGCAGTGTATTTTACTTAAGTTTGTGATGCCTGTATAACTGTGGGTATAATCTTGAGCCCTGGTTACTTCATAACCAGTGACCAGTGAAAGAGCAAACGAGACACAGACCAAATTAAAGTGAAAACCAAGCAATGAGTCTTTATTTAAAGAAATAATAAAAATTAAAAATCAGCAATGTGTCATCTTTTAAAATATACTCAAATTCTGATAACACCCGAAAACAGGCAAAAGAAAACATTTACAAGTATTAAACCCTTTCTTCTGCTTCACTCAAACAAAACATCAAGAAAAAGTGAAAGGATCTTGAAAAAATATTTATACAAAAAAAAAAAAACATGTAATCTACTCAACCCAACTAAAAGCTCTAGGGCTTCCATTTACTTCCACACTGCACAGTCAGAACATTATCTCATCCTGTGCCAATCAACAGAAGACAACCCTGGTGTTCGAAGCATACTTTTATGTTGCCTTGGGATTGTCATGACCAATCCCCAATGACATTCATTCCTTTCACCAATATGGGAGCACAACGTGGCACTGGATATGTGCTGAGCCTCCCCCTGATAGGAACCCTTCCATGCTTGTAGCCAGATGAGCATCACTCTCTCTTTCTCTCTCTTTCTGGTAAGTTTGCCAAACTACTATAATTAGGTACTCCCACATGGTTTTAACTCTCTATGTCCTTTTGTTCGATGCAGCTTCAAATTCATGCTTAGAAGGTGAAATGGTGTTTAACACTGAAGTAACCCATGGCAATATAAACATTGCACTAATCATAAATACCTAGCATACCTGCTTTAGAAGCGTGGCACCATGCATTTGCACCACCATCCCTTACCAGACCCTCCCACACCACCTCTCCTTTGCTAAGGTAAGTGCTCAGAATCTCAAGATACACCCTGTCTTAATGTGTTAAGAGACAATTTGGCTTTCTGAGGTCATGCACAGTGATATTAAAACATCCCTTTACAAAAGTTCAAAGATACTTAAAAAACGATTGCAACTTTATTGAGTAACCTTAACTTCATCCAATCTGAAAAAAAAAAACAAAAATGGTCTGTTTTATTTTTATTTATATTAAAATATATACTATAATTAGTGACATTTGCCAAGAGCATTTCTTTTGGGTTTATGTCAGATGTAATATACATGCAGTATACCCCAGGTCTTTTTATTGATACCACAACCCCTCAAAGTATAGTTTCATCCAACAAGTCTGCTCGAAGGTTGTAACAATAAGGCTACCAACAACCAAAATAAACTTACTCAGAAAGTGAATGAAAATATGAAAAAATGGCTAAATCATAAATAGAGAAAATTGGCTCCCCTAGTTTAACTGACTAATGAAATGTCAATATTCCATATTTCAATTGTATGAAATAATATAATTATTCTCTTTTTAAGACTATAGATTTGATTTAAAATATCATTCTTTCTGGAGTAAGAATTGGAAAGGAAATCTTGAACAACAAACAGAAATCTCAGTGTTAGAGACGCTAAGTGAAAAGAGAGTAAACAAAGTTTTGTAGAATTTTGTGGATAATAGTTCCTGGTCACCCCAAAATTATTAGCTAGAAGTAGGGCTTTTTTGTGACACTACAAGCCAGTACAGTGTACCAGCACTTCAGCCTTGACAACTGGTCTACAGTTATCCAAAAGAGATGCAGTTCACAGATTCTGTCAGTACCTCATTGAAAAACAGTCCTAAAAGTGCAGCCTCTTTTGTATGCTCCTAAAGTAAGCCATTTATCATAAGTAATGACTTGCTCAGATCCCAATTTTTGACATTAGGAATGCACTTCTAATTTATTTAATAATAATAATAATAATTCAATTTTATATAGCATTTTCACATGCGGCGGCATGGTGGCGCAGTGGGTAGGGCTGATGCCTCACAGTTAGGAGGCCTGGGTTTGCTTCCCAGGTCCTCCCTGTGTGGAGTTTGCATGTTCTCCCCATGTTTGCGTGGGTTTCCTCCTACAGTCCAAAGACATTCAGGTTAGGTGCATTGGCGATTCTAAATTGTCCCTGGTGTGTGTGCCCTATGGTGGGCTGGCGCTCTGCCCGAGTTTGCTTCCTGCCTTGCACCCTGTGTTGGCTGGGCTTGGCTCCAGCAGGCCCCTGTGACCCTGTGGTTAGCATATATTGGTTTGGATAATGGATGGATGGATTTTCTCATGCTCAAGGTGCCTAGAAAGATGTTTATCAATGTACTCATTCATGGATACATGTACATCAATTTTCAAATCTGTTTAACTCAATTCGGGGTATGTATATTTATGTCACTTTATTGTTTCATTTTTGCTTCACTTTAATTATCAGTTTCAGTATATTTAAATAATCACAAGGGTGCATCCTACAGATGATTGTAATTAGTACTTACTGTATGTATGTTCATTACCAAGTGGCGACTTTAAAAAAGTTGAAAGAAAGCAAACAATTAATAGAAATGCAATGGATTTAGCTTGTGTAATTACAAAATGAAGCTAAACAACTTCCACAATGCAGTCTGAAAACAACAACTTGTCTTCTAATAAAACCTGGAGAAAAGAGAAATTAGCTTTTCATTAACAAATGAATTGAGGTGCAGACTGCAGTCATAGGAGAAGCATAAGATCAACTTTGAAAATCTATGCCTTAGGCTAAACTCCACAGTGTTCACGTACAATATAGGAGTAGACTGCAGAGCAGGCTGCCATCAAAGTGCTTAATGCTATCAGGGTGCCTAATGATGTAATAAAAATAAAAATCCCAGCATGCCAGCTGTCAAACACACCTTTTCATTACCATTTTTTTTTACTGGTAGTATTTATCTCACTTCGCAACAGGCATTCTTTCACAAAGTACTGCTGCATATTTCCCTTCCATTTGTCCACATTCCAACCAAAAGTTCTTTTTTCAATGAACTTGCAATCACAGCCAACCATTATTTAACATGGAGCCTGCTCTAAATGGACAGGATATATGTTATCGAAAAGAGCTTTTGTTTTCACTTACAAAGCATGTTTTTCTCCATAATCCCAGGATACAGCCAATGTTGCAACACAAATATTACCACAGTTCCCATTTGAACAACTCCCTGCAATCATGAATTTCTAAGAAAAATATGCTTAAGATGACAACACTAAAACTTTCAAGTATCTATTTTAACAATTTTTATCCCTGTTCTGTTACCTGCTTATCATGTTAAGGAACATGCTGTGGTGAATCCTTTCCCATCCTTTCAGGTGAAAGGCAAGACCGAGGTCTGAACACAGAGTAAATAAGAGTAATGTCATTTAGACACAAAATCATGGCTTTGAACAGTAGAATTAAACTGCAGTTCTTAGAGTAAACCTACAAACAGCAAAAAGAAAGTCACCCGAGAGCTAAGCCTCAAATTAAACTTACTATTTTCATGTAATGACTTAAGCAGACCCAATGTATAAAGAAGAGTGCCTACAGAAACTTCAAAGGGATATTTTTCCTTTTTTTTCCTCTTTGCCTTCATCATTGTAAACACACTGTATTTAAAAAGGAGTTGGACCTAAAATCAGTGGTGTGATTTTCTTGAAAATAGGCATACAGTAAAATTACAAGTGCATTAATTTTTTTTTTCTGAAGCAAGTTATATATAACAAAGAAACAATTTATTGATTCAGCATGGGACAAAAGATGTGGGTTTTTAGCATCTACTAAAATCACCATGGCTGTTGACAGAAGTGACTTTCTTGTAGCATTGAGTCAAACAGTTGCAGAATAATGAATGACAAGAATAGCTGCTGATGGCATATAGGTATGGCATGAAAATAGCATTATGTGCCCTAGCAGCTCTGCCACAAAAGCTATGCAATAGATGAATTACTCCTCTTGATCATCAGACTCCCCCTAATAAATAAGCAGGCTCTTGTAGGCAATGATAACCAACACCATGAAATACACCTCTCTGACAGTAAGTCCTTAAAGAATTTTAGCCACCCAAATGAACCTTAATGTACACTTCCTCAATTTACCAATCCAGTAATCATCAACTCCAAGTAACAGCTCTTCAGCCTGCTCAACATTAACACCAATCCAAGTGCAGCTGTCATGGGGACTGGTAAATGGCCAATCCTGTAATGAATGGCATGAAGTGAATTCGATCACAATGAATAGTCAACACTTAGACTAAGACAATCCATTGTCCTGCCATAGTGAAAATTGACAGACAAAAGGTAAGGACAAGGAAATAAATGGAAAACATTAGGTAAAAGCTGCCAAAACCGCAAACATGAAATAGAAATCTTAGTTAAAAAGTCACATAGTCCTAAATACATACAAGTTTTTTTGTTAGTTATACAGTACTAGCTGTCCCCTGCGGCTCCTCCTAGGTAGTAGTGAAACAGGACAGTAAGGAGGGCCCTGTCTGGCTCCCTACTCCTGACATCACCCTTCCCCCTCCCCTCAACCCGCAGCCTCTGTCTCGGATTAGCGTGAATATATCACTCCTGCAAGAGAACTATGATTCTTAGCGAGATGAATGTTCAAGCAAATTATAAAATAAAAACCGATTTAAATCCATTAAGTAGTTCTCTCATTCGCTAGCTAAGTGGAGGTAAGGTACATGCCCGGCTGGTACGTGAATGAGGACGGCCCTGCCCCCCTCCCCTCAGCCCTCTGCGTGTCTCTCCGACAGGGCTAATAATGGTGTGACAAGTTAAAATAACAGGATGATGTGAAACAGGTGAGACAATCACAGTCTAGTATATAAGAAGACTCCAAAAAGGCCAGCAAACATTCCAGCACTTTGAGAACAACCTTCAGGCAAACTGAATAGGATTTTGGGCATTTCATGCTATACGTTGCACAATTTAATCTTCGAAAACCACTTCCGAATATACATGATCTCCGATCCCTTATCTGTCACTATCTTAGATAGCCTGGGTATTACAGCTTGGGAATTCTTTGGTAAACCCTTGCCAGCCAACACCATTCACCTCTGCACAGATGAAATTTAGGCTTTGCTTTGAAAAGCAGAAGCCATACATCAACACTGTCCACAAGTGCCACCAACTCCTCAGGGCTTAGTCTCAGCTAAAATGGAAACTAGAACAGTGGAATTGGGTTTTGTGGTCCAACAAATCAACATTCAAAAAGATTTTGGTCTCCAGCTCGAAAGGGCAGTCTATATATGTCAGTTCCAAAAGCCACCATCTGACATGGTATGGGGATGTATCAGTACTCATGCCACGGGTAACTTACACACTTGTGAGGGCATCATACATGCAAAAAGATATGTACAAATTTTAGAGCAATATAAGCTGCCATACAGATTCTGCTTTTGCCAGCAACATCCCACTAGTTTTCAGCAGGACAATGTCAAATCACATTCTGGCCAGACTACATGTGCTTGGCTGCATAAGCAGAGACAGTGTGAATGCTAGATTTGCCTGCCTGCAGTCCTGACCTAACTTTGATTAAGAATGTGTTGAACATTATGAAGCTCATAATACGGTAGCAAAGGCCTTGAACAACTGTGCAGCTGATGATCTGCATAGTGGATAAATGGGAGTAAATTCTGCTTCCGGAACTTAACCAACTGTTTTTAATGTCCAAAAGCTTAGTATGTGTTACCAAAAGAACTGGCGATGATATACAATGGCAAACAATACAACGGTAAACAGATTTCTGGAGCGTGTTGTAGCTATCAGACTTGACATTTAGTATATGTTTAAAAAAAAAAATTCAAAAGGTAAAACATGTAATAATGTGTTCTTGTACAGTTTTCAATATAGTACAGAATAAAGATAATTTACAAATCACTCCTGTTTGTTTTTTTTAATGTTTTCTTACTGTCACAATTTTTTTTTTTTTTTGGAATTGGGGTTGTATAGACTGGGTGCTCAAAAAGAAAACAGGGAACTTAAATAATTTTTATAATGCATGGGTGCAAATAAATGACTCTGGTGAAAAATCAAAAACATACACTTTTTTTTTTATATCTTTTTATTCATTTGCCATATCGTTAGCCCTAGTGTCTGTATACATATATAATTTGACAATCAACATCTTTAAATTTTATTTTCAGATTGTGTTTATTTAAGCAGTCTCTGACAATACCAAGAGATTGGGGTGAAATCATTCTTTCAAATGCTGGTACTGAGTTTACTTTGCACAATGCCTCATTATATAATTCCATTTTAAATAACTTTGGTTATTGGTAGCTAAGCTGACTATTTTTTAAATGAGGTACCAAGCTGTTGTGTCAGCATTATCTTTGTAATTATTTGTTTTCAGTATCTAATTTACTGTTTACAGTCACTTACACAGAGTACTGATATGAAAAGTTACCTCAGACCTCTCAGATCCTGGGTTATCAATCTTGATCAATTCACTATATTTTGTAGAGTGTACACATTCTTTCCATGTCTGTGTGAGTTTTCTCCATGTAGTCAGCCTTTCAGACTACCTACTTGCAGTTAGGTTAGGTTCCAGCACCCTCTAACTCTACAAATTGATTACCAGGTTAAGAAAATGGTAGAATAGCCATCCATTCATCCATCCATTACCCAACCCACTATATCTTAACTACAGGGTCACAGGGTTCTGCATGGTAGAATAATGGTAGTTAAATCTATCTATCTATCTATCTATCTATCTATCTATCTATCTATCTATCTATCTATCTATCTATCTATCTATCTATCTATCTATCTATCTATCTATCTATCTATCTATCTCATCATCTTTTCCCAATGGTTTGTGAGGTCAATGTGCTTGATCAACCTTCTCCAAATAGTGTGGTCCTGCACCTCTTCGACAGTCTCCTTCTTTATAGGCTTCATTTAAAATTTTTTCAGCAAAAGCCTATTTCTAGCCTTTATTCACCCAGTCTTTCTAGGAAAGTGATCTGAAATGGCCTATAATGTACCCTTAAACTACTTATGGCTGTTTTATTGCTTAGTGTATTTGACACAAAGAAAGCCACTGCATTTTTAAGACATGGGAAAAAAGAGAAATTGCCTGTTTTTCTAATTACTTAAAGTCCCATTAATGAAAGTCAGAAGCTGGAGATAAAGATCTTGCAGTAGCTTTAATCAGGGAGGATTACCAAAAGCAACACTTTATCTTTTAAAGTCCATTCCATCTGGTTAATAAATAAAATGTTTTACAGCTGCTAAAAAAGAGCAATCATTTCTGGGGCTTTAGTAACTTTGGAGGGTTTTAACTGAAAGTTATAGAGCTCCTGGAGAGATTATAAAAATTTAGTGCAACATCAATGGATTTCAAAAAGATATTCAGAGCTCAAATTATTTCAAGGCAGTTATTTGTATAACCTGAAATAATTTCTAAGGCCTCTCCTATGAAGGAGACAAGGTTTAATACACGCTGAATGAGAAATTAACCAAAATCCTCTATTGTCAACAGTTCAGGGCATTTGCTTTAATTATTTTATCTTATTTTATTCAGAACACTTAATGGTGAAGGCAGCATAGAGGTTTCAGTGATTAGTGCTGGTTCCTTAGAAATCCAAAATTTGCCATGTTATGTTAATCGCACAATCTAAACTGAATTCATTGGCATTACACTTTAAGATAAAATGAAACACGTTTATGGCCAATCTCACTGGTGCAGATATAGAACAATAATATACAAGAAAGAACGGGGAGGAAAAACACTAGACAGGGTGATTATAATAAAATATAAATACATAAATTAATTACGCTCAGATAGACACATACAAAATAACAATGAGACAGTAAAACTGAAGTATTAATGCAGTCGGTAGTATGGGTGTTAATTTAACTTTGTGTGGAAGTGTGAACGAGTGATACCTGAGGTGCACTGGCGTCCCTTCCAGGTTTGTGTCCAATGCTGTCAGGGCAAGCTCCAGCCTCCCACCATCTTTCATAGTGACCATCAATGCAATAACCATTAAAATAAATTGATATAAAATATTAGAAAACAAAATCTCTAAATGTTAGTACAATTTTTGAATGTATTCTCCAAATGACGGCAATTCAGTTTTGATCCTGAAAACATATGAAGATGTAAATCAAATGCAACTTTTATTATAGTTTAAGCAAAATATGGACCACACATACTTCACAACTTGAAAGAGAAAACACACTTTTGAAATATGTCTGCTCCAATACTTACTTTTTTTTTACTGGAATTATTCAACAGAAAAAATATGTTTGCACTTGAAAAAAAAAATGAGCGGCAAACCATTGCTTCACTGGCAAAATGGGGTCTGTGGTTTTCTGTAAATCTTCTACAACAGAATCCCTCTGAACATAAAGAATGTGCCTGTTCTGCAGTTTCCTTGATTATTGTGTGTGAAAGTTAAAGGCCATTTAAACATGGTTTATTTTGGAGAATATCTCCTTGGACTTGTACCAGGAATAAGTGAAAAACCTGCCACTGGTAACACAAACAACGCTGGTTTAATGACATGTAATATACCTCCAAGCATGTTGTGTGTGCAATATCACAGCAAGTCCCACCAAAGTGATGTCAGTTTCTTCTGATGTTGTCCTGACAACCAGCCCAAAGTTAACTTTTCTTTTTTTTTTTTTGTGAAAACAGGAGGGGCCTCAATAACTTATTTAACTTTGGTTGTATCCATCTTGGCTTGCTGTTGTTATGCTCTTTGATTTCTCTCTGCTTAGACTAATGTACTGCCAGGTTATTTACAATTTGGGAGAAACCCCTACTCTAGCACACATGCATAATGCTTTCAAAAAGCTAAAAAAAAAAGAAGGAAAAAATAAATCTATCAGAGTTATATCCTTATTTGGATAATTTGGTTACTTTTGTTCTCCTCAGGATTTTATGTCTTCTTACTGTAATAACAATGGCTATGTCTGCCCTTGCTGGTGACTTCTCATCTCACATTTGATATCTATATACAGTACATTTTAAACCTGATTAATCAAATACAGGGTTCTGGGGGCTCAGAGTCTATCCCAGTAGCCCTGGGTTCCAGTAAATCTCAGGGCCCAGTCACACCTACACATTCAATTTAGAATCACTAATCATGTCTTTAGGCATAGAGAAAGAAAACTATAGAAGCCAAAGGACACCCCACATTAACAAAGGTAAAATGTCCAAACCCTACACAGACAACAACCAGGTGTGAGTTTCCAACACTTTTTTATATATCCTGCTAATAGTTAAAATCACATCAAATGAGACAAACTGCCCTCCTTCTCCTCCATTTCAAAGCCATAATAATGAGGTTTAAAAATCAATGGAAGAAGTGATAGTGCATAGTGAAAGAAATTAAATACAGTGATTCTTTCCCTGCAATGATCTATACATATTTACAACTGTTGTCGAGTGCTAATTGGCCTCATCAACACTGGGCACATGGCCGGAAGCCATTTTGAATGGCATGTTAGTTCAATAGAGGTCACACTCAGTCACACAGGGTCAGTTTAAAGCCACCTAGCAATATGGTCATTGCTGCATTGTATGGGAAACCAGAATCACCCATTGAAAACCCATACTAAGAAAATCAGGAACTGCTCACATATAGTGCCCATGCCTGAACTGAACCCAAATGATTTAGACTGCGAGAAAGATTGCCCAGTTTTTTCAAAAATATAAATGAAACTGAAAAAAATAACATTAAAGATAAAGCGAATACCAAAGGAAAAACTGCTTAATGAACAACTGAAAGGAAAATGTTCTAGTTTAGTTTTTATAGATTTTACATACTGGGATTGCCCCTTATTTTCTTGTTTCAAACTCCTGACATTTTGTAATATATGCTGATCTTTGTGATTTATGTAGATGCACAATTTGATAAAAATCATGTAATTACAATACAAATAATACAATTTTTTACCTTTATCTAAAGACTGTACCCATGGTTTTCATAGGTTCACCCTTGGACAAGTTCTTCATGCTAGTTATAAGCTGGATTGATATTTTCTGCAACCCAAAATGAATTACATGAACACTACATGTCGAAAGCTCTAAGAGTACATGTACATTATGTCTGGGCTAACTCCCTCAGACTGAGCTCTGTACTGGATTTCAGGTATGTACATTAGGGATGCCTGTAATTTACTTGAGCTCAGTACCAATCGCTATCTTCTACTAAATGCAAGACCTAAAACTTGTTAGAATTCAAATACAACATTGCAGAATGCTGCAGCCTGCAACATAAAAAAAATGGAATACTGATTTGGTTTCTATACTTCTTTTAAAATCTTTTCATCTCTTTGAATGTTCTGCACTTAGTTCTCTTGGTAAAGACTTCTGGAAAAATGGCATTCAGCAATAAGATCTTACCAAAGGGAAAAGTGAAATCTCTTTCATAATTCTATAGTACTTATACACATGAAACTGATCTCTTTCCACAAAGAAAGCAAAAATGATTTCTTGAAATAGAGAAACTGGCGATCATTTAAAGAAAATATTTTTCTTAATTGGGCTTGTGATATTTTAGCATAGGTGGCCAATAACTATATATCAATCTATATATATGGTATGCACTGTGTACACAACATGCTGGAGATCTATCTATCTATGGTATCCCTGGTAAACACAACATATTCAATTTTAAACCAGAATTTTTAAAAAAATCATAACCATTTTTCTTTGTGATAAACTTGTCATCATGGAGTAAACAGCATTTTGTCCACTCTTTCTTTTTTTTGTAGTCTTGTTGACAAATGCTATTATATAATATAACACAATTTATTTTTGTATAGCCCAAAATAGTGAAGAGAACTCTGATGAAAGCAGCAGTGAAGATATCAGCCTTGTAAAAACAGCATTAAGGCTTTATTTAAAGGTAGGTTTAAAATTAAAAGAGACCTTTATTAATATTAAACAAATCTAATAAAAGAAAACCAGGAAATATGTAATTGCAGCTTTATTCAGAATAATACAGTTGATAAAATAGTCCATAAACATATATACGGTATATACTGAACAGTATATTATACACATATATATTGTATATACTATATATATTGTATAATTACCATCAAAGTTTACTGAATGGCTTTATGTCCAGTCACTAATACCTTTGTATAAATAATGATTAATTTTGATTCTTTTTGCCACAAATGTTTGCTAATGAAAATCAGCCTATTATTCTTATTTTATCTGTATTGCAGAGCACTATTTATGAATGAAACATTAGTTTTGGAAATAAAGGCTATAAATCTAATAGAAAAACCATGCAACCCATTAATGCTGCACTTGGAAAAGGGTAATACACAGTGATTCCTGCTGGAATAAGAGCAGAAAAAACAAGGATATTTGGCTATCTGTAGAGCATAGCTTTTGTAAGGGATTTATAGGTCGGATAGGCTCAGCATTTTCAGGTTATTGGCCACCCTTCTCCAACAAAGCTTGCAACTGTTTGTACAGCTGTGCCTGTGTCAGTGGGAGCTGAAGGAATCCCACGAGCTTTCAGCTTCAGTATCCCCGTTTCACCATTAACCACTCTATGCTTCCACACAGAGGGCTCTATTGACTAGTGGGTTAGAAGTCTACGACTTTGGCCCTGTTTATTTACTTTAAAGATTTCCTGCTGATACTGTAAATAAAGTGTATTTTGGTGGCCATTTTCCTAAAAAAATAAAATTGGTATACAAACCTGGAATGCTGGGTGAACCTTTGAAAGTCTGTTATAATTAACAGGCTCAAGTTTCATCCTGACACTGTTCATAATTGCTGTATTTCTTCTCATAGAATATACCTGGCAGTGGGTGGTACAAAATCTGCTTTGTTTTTTCCATTTCTTTGCTTTTCAGCTTTCTGTTGTTGGAAAACGTTGGCTTATATTGCTTCCAAAGCCTAATTCCTTTTTTTATAATTATTATTACATTAAGGAGTTTGGATGTTTAGCTATATTGGAAGCATCACATTTGCAAAACAATGGTGCATATAACTGGAGAAACTATTATTTGTGGTTTGAAAAATAAAGCACCCAAAGATTAAAGGTGGTCCTATGTATGTGCATTCAAATATAAAAGGTCATTTGGAATATTTTACAGCTTAATCATTTTAGTAGATTAAACAAATATCAGGTATATTGCAATGATACAAAATTAAAATTTAATCATAATGCTTCCTTAAAATAATGAACTTGACACATGGAGGTGAAAACCAGGAGTAATGCTTAGTGTTAAATGTATGGAATGCCCTGTTTCAACAGACTAACCTAATTTCATGTCAGACTCATTAGATATCACATGTCTGGTAGTCTTATTCTCCCTTTGCCACTCCAAATGATATATTGCTGCAAACTCAGAGTATTCAAAAGTTTAACCCTCTGAATTTGCTTTTGTTACATAATTGTAGCCATATATTCTAAAGCAAATAGCAACAAAAAGAAAAACGGAAAGCACAGGAAACAGTGCTTGGATCTATTCTTTAAACTAAAAACCTTTTTATTTATGTATAAGTCTTTGAAGTCAAAGTGGGTGCATCTCCCCGGGTTTATTTATTTCTGAGTATTGCTGTTATATGCCCTTTACTCATCACTTACAGCACTTTATGCTATTAAGTTTATTTTGGAACTTTGAAGAAATTAAAAATAGACTTCAAAGCTGTCTTTTTTTAACATAAAGAGTTGACATAAGCAGTCAAGCAGCACTCAGCCAACAAACATCAGACCTAGAGGTGTTGGGCATACTGCATATTAAATCCTTCCTACCCCTGCTTTTACTCCAGATTTTCATAAAGCAGTTAATCAAGAGATATCTGCGATTGAAATTAAAAGAAGAGAACTCACGGGTGTATCATTTTTTTTAGATTAGTGCCACCTAGCTCTCAACAATCTTGTGTAAAGATTTGGTTTAATGTCACAAAAATGTTCTGGTTGGGTGCGAAAATGTGTCTGCATCTCCTGACTAAAAACATTCTCCTCACACTTTGATCATTTTCTTTAATTGGAGTGCTTCTATTAAATACTGTTATCTTTGCTCTCAAGGTCATAGTGGTTCTCCATTTGATTGACAAAGAAACTCCAAAGGAGTGAATGTTCTTGTTTCAAAAAGTAATTAAATGTGTAATCTGTTATTTGTGTGCTGTTCCTTGAAATGTTTGGGGATCCCCCTTGCACAAGTTTTACTGAAATAAACATTGTTGTGGATGCTATCACAGACAGAGCTGTGACTAAACAGAAGTATGCTTTCTAATTTTGTTAGTTACTCAGCACGAACATTTATGCCATATTGCCTTCTATGTTCAATGTGGATGAAAATCAAGAATGGTTTTTACGTCAGATAAATATGTTTCTGACCATGTTCGGCCATTAGTTCTAAACTCTTTGCATAAATAGCATCATACTGTATTAATATCATATACTCCTTTATTGACTTCTGTCCCCAAATCTAGAATCAATGTTTGTGTTCTTTTTTGAACATGTGTGAGAAGAAAATTTATGGAAGCAGTGTTGGTGAGGCCAGCAGGGGGCGCTTACCCTGTGGATTGTGTGAGGATCCCAATCCCCCAGTGCAGAGACAGAGACACTGTGCTGTAAATATGGCACCATCCTTCGGATGAGATGTAAAACTAAGGTCATGACTCTCTGTGGTCATTAAAGAGCCTTGGGTATCTTTTGAAAAGGGTAGGGTTTATACTGATGCCCTGGCTAAATTGCTCATCACAGCCTTGTCCATTCTGGTCACCTAGTCATCCTTTGTCTCTTTCACCCCTTCCCCACCGAATAGCTAATGTGTGGTGAGCGTACTGGTGTAATAATGACTGCTGTTGCATCATTCAGGTGGGCGTTACACATTGGTGCTGGTTGAAGTGGTTCCATTCTGTCTATATAAAGTACTTTATATATAATTTATTATTATTATTTTTATTATTATCATGATACAGTAATCCCTCCCCGATCGCGGGGGTTGCATTCCAGAATCCCCTGCGACAGATAAAAATCCGCGAAGTAGAAACCATATGTTTGTAGGTTATTTTTATATATTTTAAACCCTTATAAACTCTCCCACACTGTTAACATTATTAGAGCCCTCTAAACATGAAATAACACCCTTTAGTCAAAAGTTTAAACTGTGCTCCATGACAAGACAGAGATGACAGTTCTTTCTCACAATTAAAAGAATGCAAACATATCTTCCTTTTCAAAGAATGCGTGTCAGGAGCAGAGAATGTCAGAGAGAGAGAGAGTGCGCGTGACAGAAAAGCAAACAATCAAAAAATCAATACGTGCTTTTGGGCTTTTAAGTATGCCGAAGCACCACGATAAAACGTAATTTTTTAGAGGAGCGCCCGTATCTTCTAAGCAAACAGCCTCTGTGCAAACAGACCCTCGGCTCACACCCCCTCCATCAGGCGCAGAGAATGTCAGAGAGGGTGAGAGAGACTGAGAAAAGCAAACAATCAAGCACCGCGCGGGAAGCATATCGTATATCATTGAGGAGTTTTAGTTAATACGTAATACATGCTCTGATTGGGTAGCTTCTAAGCCATCCGCCAATAGCGTTCCTTGTATGAAATCAACTGGGCAAACAAACTGAGGAAGCATGTACCATAAATTAAAAGACCCATTGTCCGCAGAAATCTGCGAACCAGCGAAAAATCTGTGATATATATTTAGATATGCTTACATTTAAAATTCGCGATAGAGTGAAGCCGTGAAAGTCGAAGCGCGATATAGCGAGTGATTACTGTAATTCTATTGGTCAAACATATCAAATACATAACCCTAAATATTGTAACATCTCTGAGATGTTAGCACTGAATGACAAACAAACCCAATGTTGTTAAATGCTGAAGCAGGTATATTTATTTCAGACAAGTAATGATGGAAACCTAAAGTGTATAACTTTCTTTCCTGTTGTTACGAGCCACAAGTAAAAAGGCCAAAACAACAAACATTAGAAGAGAGCATTTTAATGAACTTTGTGAATATTTTGGGAATTCTTTTCTATGTGTTAACTTCTTGAAATAGTTTTTGTTTATGCTTTAGTTTATTCTCTGTCACATTAATGATCATTCAATTCAAGTTATGATCTCATTTGTTTCTAATACACAGTTGTGGATCCTTTGATGTTTATGACAAATAAAAGAAAAGACACTTCATGATTATTAAAGTAGTTAACAACTTCAGGTTTTAAATTTGCTAGTTTATAATTTTGAGCTTTGCTTAGACCATTTCACAAATGTTCACTCATGTTGAGCTATTCATGCTTCCAGTGATTCCAAACATCAAACAACATTGCTTTTTTTTTGTTTCGCCTTATATCATTTCTTGAATTAGGAATTTGTTAGTTTTCACATAACCCTTGGGGTCAGAGTACAGGGTCACCATTGTACAGCGCTCATAGAGCAATTGCAGGTTAAGGGCCTTGCTCAAGGGCCCAGCAGAGTAGGATCCCCTTTAGTAATGGTGATTCAAATTAGCAACCTTCTGGATACCAGTGCAGATCCTTAGACACTGAATATCAAGCAAGTTTTGATTAAACTAAATAACTATATTTTCCCAGAACACTTCAACTGTGAGAAAAATAGGAGATGCCATTTAACTATTTATGTGGCTTCTTGTGGTGGGGTGTGTAACTGGGGTGATTTTAGTAATTTAATAGTTTTAATGCTTACTAGGTGGCATTAGAAAAGATTGATGACCAAAGACTACAGCAGATTAATTCTGCTTTAAGTGACTAAAAGAGCAGAGGAGATGGCTAGGCACTGCAGAAGAGGGCACTCCTATTAATGCTCAGTGAGTAACAAAGGACCTAGTAGTAACAGCAACAGAGAAGCTGAGCAGTGTGTGAATCTGAGCTGTGGAGCAGAGCTTGGAGAAGATCATTGGGGTCTTCAGTGAAGTTCCATGTGCTGACTGCGGTCTGCTATTCACATGTTTTGGGCAGTCTACATCAAAAGGAGGTATCCTGGGATCTGAATGACAGGTTACAATTATGCTTAAGTTTTTAACTGGATTTTAACCATTTAGCTATTCACCTGGGAAGACACTTTCTTTTTTACCATGAATATTTTATTTCATCTTTGATGTACTGTTTTGAACTTAATTCTTTGTTGATTAATAAACACTATGCTCTTTGCACTTGAAACCCACATTTGCCTCCTCATTTGTTGCTGGTCCATTCTTGGTCTAGGAAAAGAGATGATCCACATCTAACAGATTTTATGTCAGAGACCTAAGACTTATAGTCTTGCTGAGCAGAAGTGTTGTTTATTCTGGGAAAGCTGAATGGCAAAATAGGATTCAGCTTTTGATTCCAATGGAATCAACCTTGAGCATGTATGATAATGACTTAGTGCCATTTACTTTGTGTTTTGGGAAACTGTAAGCTCCGTTAACAAGATGAAAAATAAATAGAGTCCAGCAAGCACATTAGACATTTGTAAAGAACCTTTCTCTCTTTGAAAACAACTGAAAATGGACTCTTTCATGGAGCTTTATACCTGCTTAGCCTGAGGACACTTGGAAAGGAGCTCTGTCTCCTTCCCATTTCTCTGGCAAGAAATCTTTCTTTAAAAGAAATGTGTAACTAAGGAACTTGGTCATCTGGGAACTGTCATCTGGGACTGAATTAAGACTGCATAAATCCACCCAAGTTTTATAGTTCTTTGTATTTCTTATATTTACTACTACTATTGGTTTTGATGTAAAAAAATAGCATTTTTATTTAAAAGTTTATATCAATGAATCTTTACAATTGCAACTAGTGAGATGTGAAGTTGATTGATTATTCCTTTTTAAACTTCAGCCCTTTAATGGCTTAAGAGGATGCCTTTGAGAATCCATCTGTTCGTGGTAAACTGGACTCATGTAAGGGTTTGACAGTAACAAAAATAACCCAGTCAGCAAACCATGAACCGAATACATTTGTTACAGTATTCAAAGTGAGAAACGAAACAATTGTAGAGTTGGTTTGACATTTTTTCCAAACTCCAATCAAGACGAGAACCTAAAATGTAAGTTAGGACCTTTCGTGACAGATACATGTCACGAGTGATCTGTTAACATGATAAAACACCTGAATTTCAAGATTTTGAAAATATAAGGTTCCTAGATCTGTTGAACATTAGCAACATACCTGACGATTATTGTATTTTTGAGGTAACACTGATGAAGTAAATAACAGCATTGCAGCATTTATGTTATAATATACACTATTCCGGAAATTTCTTTGTATCAGAAAAATGACTAATGACTGGAAAGTTCCAAGACTTCAGGCCAAAACAAAGAAGAAAAATTGATCCATTCCATGAAAAATAACAGATCCTATAATTAAAAGAAAAAAGAAGGAAAATTGTCAGTAATATTGTCATGTGTACAGAGTACAGTGTAATTCTTACTTATATGTCTGACTAACATATTTCAACACACTCCATGCTACATAAGAATGTATTAAAGTTCCATTCCATTCCATTTTCCAACCCGCTATATCCTAACTACTGGCCACGGGGGTCTGCTGGAGCCAATCCCAGCCAACTCAGGATGCAAAGCAGGAAACAAACCCCAGGCAGGGCGCCAGCCCACCGCAGGAATGTATTAAAGTACAGAACTTAATTTTATTTTAAAGAAACCTCAAATCATATTACCTGATATATCCCTTAACTCTGTTTCCACTGTAAAATATTTAATAATATACTGGTTAGAAACCAGTAAATGGTCATTGTACTTGTTGAGTATGCATATTCTATGCATGTCTTTGTGGGTTTTCCTGATGATACTCCACCCCCAAATACGATTAGGATAATGGATGATTCCAAAACAAGCTCTGAAGGTGTGGGTACAGGCTTGGATTGGTGCTCTGTACAGTCAAAAGTTTCATTCATCTTTACATTTTATGCCCTTAGATAAGACGCCACATGCACAAAGGGTGTGGATCTTTAACTCTCTAGTTAACTTTAGTCAGCAGTCTGACTATACATTTATTCCCAGGGTGATAATTGAAACAGAGTCTCCAGAATAGTGATAGAAAATGAGAAAGAGAGGGAGAGAGAAAGACAGACAGAGAAAAGAAAGTTAAGACAATATACAGTAGCAAGAATTACACTCTGGATGGATCTACTTTTTGTTGTGGTTAGTTTTGTTTGAATCTTGAAAAACATTTCAAATGTTATTCTTCAGAATATATAAATATTTTTGTTTTTCCCATGTGATACCATGAGACATCATTTCTAAGCACCATTGTAGCAGAAAAATTCTTTATGAGATGCTTTGTGAGTTTCACACAGATTTCAAGTCCATTTGGAATACTGCCCTATTTCCTGAACAAGAATATTCCAGCACATACTGTAGTTAAGGCTGTTCTACTAGATGAAAGTAACCATCAGAGTTGTTCCCAAAGGATGTTGCAGTATCCTGGCCCAAGCAATATTTCTCCACACAGAAAAATTTCTTTAGTATCAGAAGGGATGCTTTTTTTGAACATGTCATTGTTTATATCACCACCAAACCGGAAAATGCTTATAAATCAAAGTTCATGAAGGGATACATATATAACTCTACAGCCTATAATTTATAAAACAGTATAAAGTGATAGATAAATAAAAATAAGAAAAATGTATAATAATTAGTCAAATATGCATTCTGTTTCACTCTTGGAAGTGAAGACATCAGTACTGTGCATATTTCCTCCATCTATAAGCTTCAGGATGTACAATTATATAATGTGTATAGTTCTACATTTTGACGAATAAAATATTTGAATGTTCAGTAAGAAGCAGAGGTGTCATTAAGGGGAATTCCTGGGTTCTAGGGCTATAGCTCCTGATCTCAGACGTCCACTGATCTTTGAAAGCCCAACCCTTCTTCCTTCTGTTCTAACTGCCAAACATCCAAAAACAAATTGCCCCCACTCCCTCTAACATATTTGCTGAAGTAATGTCATTATCAGTGATGGAGAAACTACTGATACCCCGGTAGGGAGAGGTGTTGTCTAGCTGGCAGATGTTAGATAAAATCAGACATTGTTTGTTTTTTATCTCACCTCTGGCCATATGTCATATCTTATATTAACAGAGAGCTATACCAGCATAATGTTTTCTTTTAACAATTGTCATTGATTTATTTTTATTGTTCATATACCTTAATGTGTTAATGTAAGCATGTGTCATAAGGTTATGTACTACCGTGTTGGCCAATTAAAATCTGAAAATCTGTGTAAATTGTGCTAAGGAAAGAGAGTTATACAAAGTGAATTGGTTTGAATTCAGATACAATTATTTAGACAAATCAGTCCCAGTGGTCCTCATTCTACACCTCATCCAAATGTCAAATCTTTTGTTAAAGAGTCACAAATGTCTTTGAAAGCAGTAACCTAACACCATGTTCACTAAACCTTTATTAAAGTAGACCATATGCAGTACTACTCCCCAAGGCACATTTCAAAGCCCTCTGTATATCTGTTGGTTAATCCTTCACTGCTTAGCTTCTCTTTCTTTACCAGATGAGAAGCCCCATCTTGTCTAACTGTAGTATTTTCTTCAATTCTATTTTCAGACTGGTTCATGAAGTAACCAGGCTATTGTAAGCACAAAATTAAAAAATGGCATCTTTCTTGTAGTACAAGAATCGGTTTTGCTAATCCTAATAAAAAAAAAGAGAATCAAGCAGTTGCAAGAAAATATAAATATGTGCCTTGGGTTGCTAAACTGGCCCAAGTGTCTGTTGTATGTTCACCCTGCGATGCACTGGCACCTTGTCTAGAGGTTGTTCCTGTTTTATGCCCTATGGTTGCTGGGATTAGAGCCAGCTTCCCCACAATATTGCTCAGGATTAAGTAGGTTTGGAAGAGGAGAAATCACAAGGAATCTATTACCATTAAGGTATAAATAACAACAGTGAAAGAGCAAGAATAAAGATATTTATTACTTTCCATTAAGTTTCATAATTGAGAAATTGGTTGTTATGATCCTAATAGTATATTACTTTACCCATTATGAGAGTTTTGATTTTAGTTCTAGTTCAAATATGATTATAATTTAACATTAGGTTTGGTGACATCACCACAATGCCTTTTTATTTTGCACAAACTGCAATTCCATGCACAATATTTCTGGAAACAGCCATACTGTTTATTGTGACTATGTCCTTTGCTGATCACATGGCATACAACTCATCTGCTAAACTGTATTATGTCATTATGTCCTATCTATACATGATGGCAACATGGATACCTTAGCGTCCTTGCTTTGGATGTTTCTCTCTATCATTATTTACCTCCTCTCACTTTCTCTCTCTTTTTGTAATACAGAGGAAGTTAAAATGAGATTTTAGTATTAGGATGTGTTACTTGTGTCTTGACTATGATTCTGTTTTGTGTTTTGGCTCTGACATTCTGTTCTCTGCATTCTACCCTGGTTATAACTTGTACTGATGGGCGACTTGCAAATGATTCGTTACTTCTGAACGGCAATTTTTAGTGAAAAATAGGAATAGATTTGCCAAATCGAGTGAATCTGTTCAGTGGAGTAATAAAACACATGTGTGTCCTGCGTGATGTCATGAGTATCTTTCTTTTTGCTGATGCTGCTCAATGTTTAAAACATATGCACAAGAATCGACTGAATCAAGTTTCTCACCCTAGTTCAGTTATGATTCTCTTGAGCTCACACTATATTAATATTGGCAAATGAAAACTCTGTCAGTGATAATCCTCATTCATCATAAAAGTACAATACAGTAACAACATATTTAAATTAGAATTGATTCATTTATCTGTTTTGTAGAATTTGTTATTGAAATTGTTTTAAACTGAATATGTTAGCAATATTAAAAGTAATATTAATACGTATGTTCCTTTGTACATTCAACAAATTAGGCACACACCTTATACAATATTTTAATTATTCACAATTATTTGCTTTCAACTTTACTTTAGCACACACTTTTTTACAGCTCCTTAACTGCCCTGGGCATGTATCAATTACTGATTGTTTTGAGTTTGAAATTAATCATTACCTGAGAACGAGTCACATGATCCTCATTCACTTTATCAATGAATGAATCATTAGCTGAGAACGAGTCACATGATTCTTGTAATTTGATTCATAAAAGAAACCATATGACCGGAAACATAACAATCTTAACAGTTCAGTATTGGAATTGCATCTTAAAAAACATTACAAACAACTTAACAAAAATATCATTTATTTTCAATTGTTCTTATTACACTTGTCCCAAATCTTATTCTGTGTCGATTTTCTTTTCTTATAATGTACAATGTCACAAACACGTGTCTTTGAGACAATTTATGAGCTTGCAATTCCACCCTGCATCACAGGCTGGTGCTGCCTCCTAATGTCTCTCCTCTCCTTCTCTCAGCAGATTTGGAGAATTACCGATCAGCGATGCATGACATCACTTTTGGGTCTTGGGCTCCTAAACCCACCCCTTCCACATCATCGTCTTTATAAACCGCACCACCACCACCTCTCTCCAGTGTGGTCTGAGACTCCAGCCTGTAAAGGCATATTGTTTTTTGCAACTTACCAAGTTTTAGTGTACAACAATATACAGGGATCACCATTCAGCACCCCGAAACCTCTAGCTTTGTTTTTTGTATTCTTATTACAACATATACTGTTTATATAATAATGTATGAATTACTACAAATGAATAAATGAATGAATCAGGTCAGGTCAAGCTGGGGAGCATGCACTGGTACAGCATGTTGCTGCAACCACCACATGACGAAACAGCGCAGGATCCTGGTTGGCAAACCCCCAGACAGACACGCAGTCCAGTCCTACCCTCTGGAAATGACCCTTTATCTATTGCAGCCAGGTGTTTCATGGGCGTCCCCTTGGCCTGGTCCAGCCACTCAGGTCTTCAACAATGAGGATCCTGAGATCTGGATCACCTTCGGGGAATTGCACCACATGGCCCTAGTGCCGTAACTGACACTCCCTCACAATGCAGGTAATGTGCCTCATTCGGGACTTCATGAGCAACCTCTCATTCGACACAAGGTCAAACCAGCCATACCCAAGGATTCTCTGAAGAGACACAGTACCGAAGGAGTCCAGTCTTCGTCTCAGGTCTCTGGATAGCATGTATGTCTCACAACCATATAGCAAAAGAGGAAGCACCAGGACTCTAAAGACTTGGACCTTCATCTCTTTGCAATAGATATTGCGAGCACCACACACCCTTTTCCAGCAATCTCGTGACCCCCCATGCTATCCAAAACCATCTACTGACGTCATAGGAAGAGTCACTAGAAACCTGACAGTTTGCAGGTAATGAATGGATGCATTTAATTAAATATTTATGATTCGATTAAAAGAGGATTTACAAATGCACCAGTGTCTAGTACTAAAAAATTATTAAATGAATCAAAAGAATTGATTCACTTAAACATGTAGTTTGAAAGAATGAATTCAGAAAAGTGAAACAGAGTGCCCATCACTTTCAACTTATGCGTGGTCCCCAACAAATACTTCTTCCTCTTCTCTGTATTTTAACTCTTGGTATTTTCTAGGAGGTATGTATTTTTAGGGTACTCTGCATTTACCAAGGTGTCTTTAACAGTAGTATAGAAACAACATTAAATAGTAAGGTTAACAATGCTGCCTCATAGTTCTAAAAGTTATGAATTTAAAAACTTGGCTAGTGCATTTTCTATTTTGGTATTTGCACTTTTTAAAAGTTTTTTTTTTCTCATGCTAATCTGATTTGCTTATGCATTTCAAAAACATGCAGATGAGGCTGATTGACAAGTCCAAACCAGATATAACAGAACGTGGGTATGTACACAAGTAGGCCCTGTGATGGACTGGTGTTCTGTTAAATATACATGCAAAGGACAATGAAAAGATACAAATGCTACAAAGGCAATTTTGGTTTCTTTAAAAAATGGCATTGCTTAATCCCTCGTATAGGTACTGTGAATAAAGCGCTATATAAGCGTCCGACCCGGCACAGATTTACACTGAGGCACATATAAACAGAACAGAAATCTTTTATTTTTCTTTACCTGTGGGGCACATCTTCCCCGTTAACCCCACAGGTATAACACAGTCCCAAAGTACCTTACTGTCAACACAACAATCTTTCGCTGGCACCACCACTAATCTCAGGCAACCTCGTCCTTTTCCTCCCAATTCTGGCCCTGAGTGGTGGTTGTTGGCTCCTTTTATGGCCCTCCCAGAAGGGCTCCTGGTACTTGCTCACCTGTTCCCCATCGCACTCCCGGGTGGGGCCGATAATTAGAGCAGCTGGGCTCAACTATCTCTGCCACGCCCCCTGGCGGCCATCCCAGGTCCCCACAAGGTTGTGGAGGACTCCATCTCCCATGAAACCTTGCGGGAAACTGAGGCATCATCATCAACCAGGGAGGCTGCCATCAAGCCATGGGGAAGTACTAAGGAGTCCTTGGCTGCTCCCCCGGAAGATAAGCAGAAGGGGCGTCCTGGCCGGGCATGGACCCCGGCTGTCCTCCACAGTACTTACCATGTAGTGCAGGGTTTTGGTTTAAACTATCTCTCAAGAATGTCCTATATTTCAGACTTTCATTAGCGTTTTTATGGCACCACTGCATCAAAGCTTCATTCTGTACTCATAGGTACCTGATAGATTGGATGCCCCAGGGTAATGTACCTGCAGAACTTTGAATTAAGTTACATCATTGATCACAAAGTTTATATAGCAATTTTAACTGCTTGAGAGCTTACTAGGGTACTGGAAAAGTATTGCTGCTACATATATAGGTGATGTTAGTTGCCAGGGATAGGTATATTTTCTTTCTTGGTTTGAACATGATTGTGTGCTCTACTATGAAAGTAGAAGCTATGAAAGTAGAAGTATCAGAGGCAGTCTTCATCCCATATGGGCAAGTTAACATAGGCATGAGAGCTGGGGATACAGAGGGTGCATTTCCTATTCCTAAAGAGTAAGTTTCTATCTGTATGATTTTACTTTAGATTTGCATATGACTTTCTCCTCTTTGAAAATGTATATTGCCATAGCACATTTTTTAGAATAACAGACATACAAGAAATAATACAGCAATGTACCTCTAGGAAAAAGTGGGGTGCTGAGGGTGTGGCACTCATCAAATAAGCTTCAACTTCAAATGACAATCAGCATGGAGAAATTGTGACCCAAGCCAACAAGAACCTTTTGTACAGAGAAGAGAGACACTCTCTTTGACTGACAATTCTCAAATGTGTAGCACTGTCAGTTAACATAATTTTCTATGGCTATGTGCTAGCCTTAGAATACACTAAAGGTAAATCTGATATCTATTATAATAGTTACAACTTAGACAAAGACAGTTCTATTTACATATATTCTGCATTATTTTTAGCGAGTGTGAACTGTAGTTATGTATTGTGGGGGGGTATTCCGCCCGCCCAGCTAAAAATTCTGATTTGACTTCTCACTACTTTTTCAGCTACAATAACCTTACATTTCTATTTACACTTCTTCCCCTAGAGAGCCTTACCAACTTTTATTTCCCCCAAGAGAGGACAGGTCTCTTTTAATATCTTCTTCCGGTCTAGACAGGACTGGACCTAGGTCATCTAACCTACATGGGATTCAGGAAATATCTCCACTCTGCATTTAAAGAAACTGGCCCTTTAATAAATACCACACCTGACCAACCCCCAGGTGAGATTATAGACCAGCCAGCCAGGGGCTCTACTTTTATTGAAACAGTAACCGAGATTTTATTTTTGTATTTTTAGGTGTGTTGTCTAAATTTAGCATTTTCAGAGTGCTGCCTTGTAAATAAAACAAAAATACTAAATCATTCAGACTCAATGAAATATATTTCATAATATTTAAAGCTTATTATTTCTGCGGTTACATGCACAGTCCTGTAGTTTTCCTAAGTTTGTTTTGTAACTGTATCTTTTTAGTATGGAAAATAATTTCAAAAAGCTTCAGTAATTCTTTAGTATACCTTCACTTGGTCAGATGTATACCTGCTGTTTCATAAAATGTTCATTTTTTTAAATATATTGATTACATTTCAAAGACTTATTTAACTTGTCAATAAAGACTTCATTAGATATCCTTCTAAACACACTCTTCACTTTTAAACACAACCCTTTATTTCAGACTCTCTCTCTCTCTCTCTGGCATTTCCTGAAAGACATGCATGTAGTGAATTGTGTTTGGAAAACCTCCTGCAGTTTTATAGGTGAGGGTTCAGAACTTTCTTATAGCTTTTGAGAGCATGCCGGATAAAAATCTAGCCTAATTATTGTTGTAGTCTGTCCCCTAAACTATCTAAGCAGCTTATTAGATAAGCGCTGTAGGGCAGTTTCAAATTTTATGCCAGAAGAATTAGTGTTTTTTTACCTTTTAACCACCCAAATGCCTAAATAAAAATCCATTGTTACACAAATACATGCTACTAAACGCATATGTTCTTTTATTTTCTTGTTTAGATGTTTCATTTAAGGCTGCTGTTTCAGCAACTTGTACATATAATGTCTGCCTTCAAATATAACCTAAAAATACTACTAAGCGGTTATTATTCACACTTGGAGAATGGCGGCCTACAACAGGATTTTGTAAGATAATGTTAAATATGAATTTAGTATTAGGATTTTCTAATAGATGTGTGTGGCCAAAGCTCTGCAGACCTGTCAGTCACTTTATCAAATCGGTAGTGGCTTTTAGCATGCAGATATGAATATGGAGAGTGGCATGCATTCATTTACTAAATCATTATTGAAATGTGAATCTTGCTATGTATGACATTAGACTAATTCACAGACAGTAAGGTGTCCAACTGCTTATATGGGGTCGTAGTAATGTATAAAGAAAATATGAGAATGAAAGCATCATTTTCCATCTACTTGCTCTGCACAGCAGTCAAATATGCAATCTTCGGGTATCAAAAAGGTTTTGCTTTAATATTGAAGTCAACCCAGTTAAAGACATAATTACAGTTAACTGTTTGAATAGTTTCAGTAGCAATATCTGCCCAATATTTGATAAACACTAGCCCTAACCTTCAAAGAGAATTGGTCAGAATATCAGTTCTACAGGCGCACATGCCATGATCAAATGAGACTTCAGAAATTACTCAGGAAAGAAGATGCTGATGTACAGTGCATCAGTCTAAATATTGTTAAAAAGCAAGTTATCAGGTTGTGTGTCTTCACCAAACCAGCAACCCAGAGCCACAGTGTCTGAACAGATAGCTATCAGAATAATCTAAAAAGTGACTGCCCTGTCAAAACCTTTCAAAGGACATGTTATAAAATTTTCCTCTGAAGTCACAAAAATTCCAAGAAAAACATATGTACAATATGCATCTCTTACCTCAGGTAAGATCAGTGCTTGAAATTTCATCTTCAGAAAGAGCGGTAGAATAGCAAAATGAAGAACACTGCTCACTGATAGGGAATCACATGAAGTTTGCTAAAATCTATCTGTATGGTCCTTAGCAGATGTGAAAAAAAATGTAATTTAATGTTATGTTTTGAAGACATTGCATTCTGTACTTATAACTTAAACCAAGAGTCAAGAATCATAGTGGAATTGTTTTAAGAATCTCCATCAGGATTTAGATGACTTTTCTTTATTGAAATAGATTTAAATGATGCTCTTTATCGGAGGAAGTCAATTAAACAGAAGGATGTCATCAGCTAAAGCTAAAGTGCTTCTAGGGTGAACAAAGAAGACAATAATTTAGAATGTCTAAATAGATTAATATCAGAATTGTTCAAGAAAAGAAAGATATAATGACGTAATGACAGTATAGACCTGAACCCTTTTTAAATACAGTTTGTGGACCTGAAATGACAGTGTCTTAATTGGAAACAACATGTAACAAATTTTTAATTTTATTTTGTTCCTGGGTACAAAGTGTGTTTTCTTAACCCATCATGCCTAAAAAAAATAGAAAATAGCTGTTGTTCCACAAAAACTTTGCTTTTGTGATCAGGACAATGATATTTTGAAATTTGTCTGTTTTCGAGAAAATTCTCGATTAGCATTCAATACTGAGTAGTCTTCTAGAATATTCTTGAACTGTTAGAATTGTCCAGAAGTTTCTAGAATTTTCCAGAATAGTCTAGAACTTTCAAGAAACTTTTAGAATGTTCTCGCACTGTCCAATAGTAGTCATACAAGTATAAAAGCACAGGTGACTCAAACCAACATTTCGGTTTATGTCATTTTTTTTATTTGATTTAGATGGCATCAAGAGGTTGCTTGCACCCAGCAGATGTCTGTGGACTATTTAGAAAGACAAGAGTGAGAAAGTATTCCGTGAAAGCATGTCGTAAGATGTGCGAGGCCTACAAGGCATACTTCGGCATGCCTGTCAGGGATCAAAACAAGCCCTGGGCACCTCATTTCACATGCGAATATTGCAAGAAAACTCTTGAAGGTTGGTACAGGGGAGAAAAGAGAGCCATGAAGTTTGCTATCCCGCGAATTTGGCGGCAACCGACTGACCACTCTACTACTTCTGCATGGTGGATCCAACCAAACGTCGCACTGGCAAGAATGCGCCTCAAATTGTTTATCCAGACATTCTTTCTTCCATTGCCCCAGTACCACACTGCCCCAAGCTGCCCGTTCCCACTCCTCCGAAGAGGGATCAGTCATCTTCAGGAGACAGCAGCAAGTCAGACAGCGAGGAAGATATTGCAGAGAGAAGGCCATACTTCCCTAACCAGAAAGACGTCAGTGATCTGATCAGAGACCTTGTTCTTACCAAGTCCGATGCTGAGCTTCTGACATCCAGGCTCAAGCAGGGGAACTTGTTGGATGAAAGCGTGCAAGGACAGTATAACGAAGTACAGTACAGTCGCAAATCTAGAAAACCTACTCATTTCTGAACCTTTTTGAGTGGTTTTGACTGTCTTTGTCTATTTACTATGTAAGTGTTGTTCTTTATCAGACCGCATGAACGAAAAGATAACAATTCCCTTGTTTTGTCACTATAAATACGAAATTTTCTGGGCTGTGGTCATAAAATCAAAGTTTGTGCTGGATGTAGTTGTTTTTCCATAGGCTTTAGACATAAGCAGTTGAAACTCTTGGAAGCCAGGAACAAAAATTGTGTTACATAGTGAAATCAACACATACTGCTTACACTATCAGTTTGACAAGATGTAGTTGGCCAAAACAGTTTTGAAAGTATAAATTATTGGTTAATCAATTATGCTATTATAAGTCTAATTTGATGGTTAATAAATCAGGAATAGCTTATTTTGTGCTTTATTTTACTCAGATATGATTTATGACAACTGATATCTTTACATGTTACAATTACCCAAAGATGAGTGGGAAAGGCTAATTAGTAACATCAAACTAACCCCATCAAGGGATTTGCTCAGTACTGTCAAAATAGCCTTCAGCCACCACTACCCTGAACTAGATTTTTCAGGTTGAAAAATGAATGGATGAAAATGTACTGTATGATATAGGAAATTATATTCATCTTCCAATACTATAATATTAATACTTATCTGAAGATTTTCTTTAAAGTTGACAAGCAAGAAAAATGAAAAAGTAGTCTAAGATTAGTCAGTCAGTCATTATCCGACCCGCTATATCCTAAGACAGGGTCACGGGTGTTCTGCTGGAGCCAATCCCAGCCAACACAGGGCGCAAGGCAGGAACAAATCCCTAGGCAGGGTGCCAACCCACTGCAGGGCACTGTCATGATTAACCACTCTTAAATAATATAAGAATATTAAGCATTACCCTTCACTTAAACCATACTGTATATGCAGTGCATTGGATTGATTGCCCCCAAACCATCCCATTCAGTTCCAGAGCTATGGCAGAGAAAAGTTGTAAAGATAATATTAAATCCATTTTAGGTTAATTTGAGGCTCTACAGCTGCATGTTACTTATAAAAGCAAAAGTACACATAAGGAGATTCAAATCATAATCTTAACAAAGCAACGTCATAAACCATTAACATTGTAAGAACACAGGGGTACAATAAGAAGGTTTGGGGCACCTGCTGGCAAACTCCATATAACTGATTTTCAAAAAAAACAAAATAGGATTTGAAAACATTAAAGTAATGTCTTTTCAGATGGGAGTCCGATATTGAACTGGTCCAAAGATGGCACAGCCTGCAGGAAGAGGCAGATTCAGGTGGCCGGGGACCAGAAGTGACAATTTTCTGGTCTGCAGAGGGAGGAAAAAGGAAGGCATTATCACATAGCGCCAGCCCCTTAAGCAGCAAAGAAAATGCATCACCAGAGCCTTTAAACTGCTCCCAAGGCAAACGCGTGAAACAACTTATACATTTAAACATGGTTCCGAAAAAGACTGACTAACACAAGAGAATCACAAAATCACACCTTGCTGTGTTGCTGTTTTATGAAAAAACAAAACACTACAAATAAAAGTTTCAGGCAAAGAATTTATAATGATTTTATCATCCATCTATCCATTATCCAACCCTCTATATCCTAACTACAGGGTCACAGGGGTCTGCTGGAGCCAATCCCAGCCAGCAAAGGGCGCAAGGCAGGGAACAAATCCCAGGCAGGGTGCCAGCCCACCGCAGGACACACATACACACACACACCAAGCACACACTAGGGACAATTTAGAATCACCAATATACCTAACCTGCAAGTCTTTGGACTGTGGGAGGAAACCTTTTTACTGTCTTGTGGCCGAGGCTCTGGCCAACTGCGTGACCCATTTTTTTAATTATCATATTTGATAATCAGATTTGTTACAATCACAAGCCTTTCAGAGAGTATTCAACAGCTGTGTCTTTACTTACTATAGATAAGTTCATTCAGGAAGTTCTGGAATAACTGATATACCACTCATGTCATTTAGGAAACTGATAAGCTAATAGGTAGGAGAGTGACGCATATTCTATAAATCACACACACAATTAATCTTAAGTATCATAACATGTTATTTTTCTTGAAGAGCTTTGCTGCTCTCATTGTTATACAAGTAGGCCAAGTGATCAAACTGAATATTACAGAAAATTGGGACTGGGCTTTTCTTTTTTAATTTGCTGTATTTATTTAAGATATGTGTAAGCCAGGGCAGGCCCAGCTGAGGCAAAAGGAATGAAAGCCCAGAAACACTTGGCACGAAATGCTGCTATCCTTTAGACTTTTTTGTCCGACTAACCAGCCCTTGAAAACCTGTAGGTGATGACAGTGTTCGTGCTTCATTATTATTTCAATTTCCATTGAAATTGCCAGCAACATCTGCATTATATATAAATGTATACAAATGTTTCTTGATTTACAGTATAGGCAGAGTCAAGTCAAGCTTTACTGTTAGTGTTACACTTTCATCAGAAAGTTTTTTTTGTTGCTATAAAAGAAAGCATTTTCAAATGCCTCCATTACCCATTTACTATTAGGTTACTGAAATACTTTAGCTGTTTATTTGTAGTATACTTGTCCTTATTTATAAATATCGAGAATACAAGACAGGAGGTCTTTGTTGCTGTTGTTGACGTTTGTTGCTTTTTTAATTACACTAGTTGAAATTCAACCTTCATGAAAAGGGAATGTAAATTGTGATATTTGCAAATGATAACAATAGGTTTTCAGATAATGACTTGTTTTAAAAATGAATATTGGGCACTTTAATGCACACACACTTTCTGGAGTAAATTCAGTAAAAGAGCTGCCAGGAGTCGCGTTGTAGTTTTTAGTTTTAGGCACCTGTCATCAAAGACTTTGAAGTTGCGGTTTTAAATTCAAGTCAGGAGCCTTTCAATCACATCTCAGACACATTTGACTGTGAAAAAAATCTGGAAATCTCACAAATCATGTAACTAATCTTAATTTAAATATACATGAAGAAATCTTACTGTACTGATGTGGGAATAGATATCCTTTAGGAACATTACATTGTCAGTCAGTCATCATCCAACCCGCTATATCCTAACACAGGGTCACGAGGGTCTACTGGAGCCAATCCCAGCCAGCACAAAGTGGAAGGCAGGAACAAACCCCGGGCAGGGCGCCAGCCCTCTGCAGGGCACACACACACGCACACACTAGGGACAATTTAGGATCACCAATGTACCTAACCTGCATGTCTTTGGACTGTGGGAGGAAACTGGAGCACCCAGAGGAAACCTATGCAGACACGGGGAGAACATGCAAACTCAACGCAGGGAGGACCCAGGAAGAGAACCCAGATCTCCTTACTGCGAGGTAGCAGCGCTATCACTGCGCCACAGTGCCACCCAACATTACATTGTAAAAAACAATACAGAGCATTACATTTTAAACACAGACTTATTCCAATTCAGAGTAATGGAGAAGCCAGATTCTATCCTGGCTGCACAAGACACAAGTCAGAAACAACAACTCGACAAGGACACCAGTCTATTTAAGGGCCAAATTCAGAATCACCAATTAGCTTACACATCAATAGTGATGTGGAAAACAAAAACTGTGTATCAGGCGAAAAACCCACAGAGTCACTGACAGAACATGAAAACTCCACAAAGACAGTGTTCAGGCATATGATTTGAACACAGGATGCTATATTGATGAGGTAGCAGTATTAACCACTGCGGCATCATACCACATCTTAAATTTAATAACTGAATGAAATAAAGTCTTTTTCAAGTATTAGAATTTATTTTATATTGTGCCTTACAGTTGCCAAAAGTTTGTTTTAAAACCAGGAGTATGCAATACAAATTGCCAGCTGTTATGCCTCAATGATGGGCAAATTCTGATCCTCACATACAGACAGAAATTCTTAAACAAAATTGCATACATCTTCATCAAATCAAACCATAAATGGCAACACCAAAAGTGTTCTAAATGATGACCTGGAGTCAGAGGCAAACACCAAACCATGATTTTAGCTGAATACCCAGAAAATATGAAAGTATGAAGTTTTGGGTAGGAAATATAGGTAGAGATCCATGTGTGTACAAGAGGGTAACTACACTATGAACATTAGGCTTTACAAAATTACAGATCAAACAGTTCACGGGAAAGCAAATCTGATATTAAAGTATGAGGTCCACCACACAACGCCTGAGCTCCTCCAGGACAACTTATCTGGGGCATAGCATCTTTATGTTTACCCAAATGTGGAAGTGTAGGAATACCTAGAGCTGTTAGTGGGAACTCTTTATTGGAGGTTTCTGACCTTCTTATGTTATGGGCTCTAGCATATAATATTCATAAAACACCTTAAGCGTAAAAGGACTGCTCAGTCCTTAGACCATAGAGTTTAGTAGGTACTTGGCATCATGGGATGAAGGAAAGCACGAGAGGATTGAATTGTTCATCTTATTATGTTCTATATTCTGGTCACGATGATGACCACAGCTCAAATGCAGCTATTGAGATCATGCCCCTTAACAAGTTGTTGCATTGTAGAAACAATAGCATCACTCAGAAGGACAGAGCTTCTTGCAATTTTCAAAATATAACAAAATAAAGACTCCACTAAAATATACATAGAAAATGTTATTATTGTGGAATTCTTTGACATTCAAAAAAATCAAAGATTCACCAACAAAATATTATGAAGTTAACAGAAAAATTAACAAAGTTTAATAAAAATCATAATTTTTTCCAAGATCAGCTTATAAGCATGAATTAAAAACTGAGATGCAGGGCCACATGGGGCACAACTGTACTCCAAGTCTGAGAAGCATTGGCTTCACTGTTCTTTCAATACCATCACTAGGACTCCATGAACTCCAACAGTATCACTAGGGTACAAAGGATATGTTTTCACTGTTGAGTTTTCACATGTTGCTGTTGTGAACGACGCTATATAGCGGCACAGACTTACGCAGAGGCACGTGTAAAAATCACACAGGCTTTATTAGTTTTCTTCAGCCGTGGGGCACGTCTTCCCCGTGTCCCGCAGGCCCAACACAGTCCCAAAAGCACTTAACACAAAACACAAACAACTCTCCACCTCGCTCCACCACTCCTCCCAGGCAATCTCGTCCTCTTCCTCCCGATTCTGGCCCTTCAGTGGTGGAGGCTGGCCCATTTTATAGCCCACCCAGAACTGATCCAGGTGCTTGACCACCTGGTCCCAATTGCACCTCCGGGTGGGGCTGATGACTCGTCCAGCCGGGTTCTCGAGTCTCTGCAGCACACCCTAGCAGCCACCCCAGCACAAACCCAGGTTGTGGAGGACTCCATGTCCCATGGAGCCATGCGGGAGACTGGGGAACGAACATCGGCCAGGGAGGCTCCAACCAAGCGTCCCGGGGGAGGTATTGAGCTGCCCATGGTGGCTCCCCTGGAACATATGCAGCAGAGGCATCCTGGCCGGGCATGGGACCTGGCTGTCCATCACACTGTACACCAATGGTTCTTAACTTATTTGGCCTAGGGACCAAGTTTTATCTATGTTGGTCAGCAATGACTCTTTATTAGCAGTATTTATTCATCAGCTAGTCAATATTTCTCCCAGAATGGCACACATTAACAAATAACATCAAATACACATTCAGTATTCAAATGCAGTGTACATAATAGATGAAATATGCACGATACACCTGCTTGGCTCAAGTTTTTGGGATAAATCTTGTCAGGCCGATACAGAATTGGAAAAGTTCGGAGTAGATAATGTCATGGAGTATTTGAAGAACTTGTCCATGTTCATTGGCTTTCTTAAAGAATAAGTAAATTTTAAAAACTACATAAATTGTTCTGGCATTGAAAAAAGGGAAGCCATGGGGCATAGAACTCCATTTAACCTTAAAACTTTCTTAAATATGTCAATTTTTTCCATCAAAGAAAGTTATTGAGAATTAACTTGCATATTGAGGTCACATGCACATTGTAAAATAGCTTAAACATGTTGTTTTCAAACAAAACATAATAATATTATGCGATTCAACTATTTTTAAAAGAAGACCAGCTGTGTGCACTGTCTCAGTGCTTGTCTTCCTTTGCATCAAACTTTCATCCCAGGGGCATGGTCTCAAAAAACGAGATCACACTAAAGTCTTCCTGCCATGTGCTTGATATTGTGTTGATTTACATTACTATTACAGTATATGAGAATTCATCCCACAAAGTCACTACTATCACACAATCAAATAAAAAACACACACTTACCTCAGGAAATATAGTAGCAGGAATATGTAGTTAAATGATTATTTCCAGATCCCTTTTGTTGTCACAAACATCCGTCAGGAACACGGAAGGCATTTCTTATATCAAAACCTTTGCCACTTCAAAGTGGATATATTCGATAAGGGTTTTATTTTTCGGTGGTGCTCCATGCCCCAAGACTTCCATTATTAAATGCTAGGGTGGGTAAGAATTTTTTTTAATCTATGGAAAATGCTTAACTTTAGAACACAATTGTGCATGATAAATGTATATATTCCATGTTTCTGAAGAAATAACTTTGACTTGAAAAATACCAAACTTTTAATGAAGTATGCGGTGTGTAACAGGTTGTCATCTCCTCATAACTGGACTTATTTCAGTTGTTTCAGTTCCCCAGTATGCAGGTGCAAAACATCCCTTTAACCAGGTGCAGAACTAAAAAATGCATTCATAGACCTCCTAAAACATGAAAAGTGACAGCTGATTCTTTTTTTTTGTTTTTTTAAACTGGCATCCAGTAAACAACATTTGGGTTGCAACTCCCGGGTAAAGAAACACTACTCTACACTACTGTCAGTACTCTGAAATGACACTCTGCTCTCCCTTAGGCCATATATCTCACCTCTCCAAAATTATTTTTCTCAGAATAAATGTAGGAAATCAATAGATTTAAATTAAAGAAACTGAAAAATAGTGTTATTTTTGAAAAACATTCATTTAAACACTAGTGTTTATTTACAAACTTTATTGTACAGTAGATCTTTTATTCTGAATAAAACTCCTTTAGAATACAATAGTTAACAGAAAACCCACTGGTGTTAAAGTTCATACTTAAAGTGTCCGTCCATCCATCATCCAACCCCGCTATATCCTAACTACAGGGTCACGGGTGTCTGCTGGAGCCAATCCCAGCCAACACAGGGTGTAAAGCAGGAAACAAACCCCAGGCAGGGCACCAGCCTACCACAGGGAACATACACACACACTGCATGTCTTTGGACTGTTGGAGAAAATCCACGCAGACACAGGGAGAACATGCAAACTCCACGCAGGGAGGACCCGGGAAGCGAACCTGGGTCTCCTAACTGTGAGGCAGCAGCGCTACCACTGCACCACCATGCCGCCCCACTTAAAGTGTATATACTGCATGGAAATGCAGTTTGCTGTGTTTATCTATTTAACTGCTCTTAACATTATTGTGATTAAGTTTGATCAAATTTGGATCACTTTTATTTTCAATTCAACTTCAATTTTCTTTAGTGTTTTTGCAATGTAAATCAACTATACTTTTGGCAGCAGAGTTCAGAGCATTTTTTATCAAAGTAAAACTGGCGTGATTTTTACCTTACCTAGTACCATAAGTTGAAAAGCAGCAAATCCTTTGCCTTAGGAACAATATGATTTTGATTAGAAACCAAAGGAGATTTTTTTTTAATCAAATACTTTTTTTGACAAAACATCCGGAGAGCAATATTCTAGAATCATCCGCATCTGTACTTTATCACACACAGAGACCCGGCATGTCAGAGTGGGTTGCTCCCACTTTGAACCTTCCTCACGTATCCCTCATGGCACTGTTTTTTATGTAGTGTTCTTTAGCTGCACCAGGTGTTCAAGAAGCCTGATCATAAGGCAAGCGAGATTTTCACTTGTCATATGTCTTTTTGCTATAAATGACTGCAAATCTTCACCTGCCTCATTCTCATGTGAATGGCATTGTGCCAACAGACTGGACTGCTTGAAACAGCACATGAGGTGGAAAGCTTCTTTGAAATCCCTATCTTGAAAAGCATTCAAGGCCCATTTTTCTCAGCTCACCACCAGCTGCATAACTTAACATAGCACTCAATATTCAATTCAGTGAGATTAATTCCAATCTGTCAGTGTACAGTGGCCTACCCTCAAGCAGGAAGTGTTGTTTTTGGAACAATGTACAGCAGCCATTGCCGTTTTGCTGCTGAATGACAGAAATTAATAGTGAAGGCCCACATGTACCAATTTATCAGCAGCCATTTGAATGTACACTTTTTTGCAAACTTCACATCTTCAGACTGGGGAGCAATTGCCTGTCTATTTATGTCAAAATGTCAGTGAAAAACAGAAACTGGCCAGGCAGGGCTCAAGGGAGTAACTGATCCTAACCATTTAAAGTTTGGTTAAACTCCTTTAGGCCTAGTCATGAAAGGAGTTGACAGGCCCCTTGGGTAGGCCTCAAACTGATCACAAAGGGTATGTAAACACAGATGCAATAGGCACAAAGAACCCTAGATTGCAAAATGAAGAATGCCAAAGATATGGCAATTAAGACACAGCAAGAAATAGCTCTTTTACCAGTCTGAGCATAACAATAAGGAAGAACTGATTAAACGTTTGTGCACTTTATGGTTTATTGATCTTTGCCTTTCTTGCCAAGTATAAAGTTTAAAGAAAGAATCCTGATGAAAAACTAACACATTTCCAAAATGTTATAGTATTTCTTTGAATTTAGCCCTTCTCAGATGCTCTTTGAACTTATAAATATCAACCTTCTAAAATATGAATGATGGTGGGTTTACTGTCTAAAATGTCTTATTTAGCATAAGCTGCACTAATTTGCTGGGTTTGTAAGAAATGTAATGATTTACTTATTGAGATAGAAGTCCATAATAAACAAGAACTGTTGTAAAATGTGTTCTTTAATTTAAATGTTTAAAGTTGAAATATTCTCAATTGTAATAGATATTTGTCATTTGTAGCCCTCTGGGAGTGGCTCTTAGAAGGCTAGGACCATTGGTAAAGATTCAAAGATCTAAAATAGTACTATTAAAATATTACAAATATTAATCTGTGATCAACAACCTCAAAATAGCATACAATTTACACCTGACATACTTATATTACTGATCCCTATTTTTTTTTTTTTTAAAAAAGAAGAAGTAAGTTTGATCTCTTGTATCCCATTAGAGGATGAATCCCTGGGTTTGGCCGACGTGTATGCACAACTTCAAGTCTTCTGATCATTTTTGCTGAAGACACTGATTGGTTTACTCCTTATCGTACAGGTGTAATTTCCTGTATAAAATATAATCCAAAGATTGATGAATGAGTTTTTCTGTGTCTTGAGGCATGAAAATATGGGAAACAACAAAAAGCTGATGTTATGCATAAGCAGACATCAAGAGGAGTCAGACGGTATCTCATATGTGGGGGTTTTCTCATACCGATCAGTCAGGAGGTACCTAACAAAAAAAACTGAAGTGATTTCAAAGAGTTGATAAGTAGCTCTTAAGAATACAATATTTGGAGCTTTGATCAGAAAGTTTACATGGAGATTAATGTATTCCATAAATCTATATATCAAGCTCTAGGAGCAAGGTAGGAAACAATCCTGGACACGATGTCAGTCTATGGCAAGGCCCATTCCCAGACACTTGGTATTTGTAGAGGTGCCAAGTAGGCTAAAAATGTATGCATATGGAACTTGGAAAGAAAAAAGGAGAACCTGGATTTGGGAAGGATGTAAAGTCCATGTGCAGTAAGTTTTCAACACAATATTGAAACCTAGGATTCTATTAGGGTAACCAGTAACCACATTATTAGTGCTAACCACCATACCATTATGTTGCCCCAGAAAAATGCCATTTATAATTGCTTATTGACTGAGCTGTCATCAGTACTCTCTAAAGAATTTGAAATATCACAAAGTGCCGAGTAACCCTTCTTTTAAGTTAAGCGAACAATATCTTGCAGCTACAATTCGGCGCTGGAAGGGTGAAACACCTTGAGGATTATACTGCAGAAATGAAAGATATTAATTTTAAAGCACACATTACTACAAGGATCTGGAGTCAAATATATTTGGGTAAGAAACCTATAGAGTCACTCAACCTACACTGGACACCTACCTCAATCTAATGTGTTTATTTATTTGTTTGTTTGTATGTTTATCTTGAACCTCTTTTTTGCATGCCAGGTCACCATGAACTATGAACAAAGTAAACATTCATGTAGTAAATGTCTTGTTCATACCATAACAATCTCAAATCCACTTAAATCAGTTTAGAGTCCAGAGTGGCCAAAGTCATTTCTTGACAGAATTAAGCATAAGGCAAGACATTATTTTAGTGTATTATGGAGTAAACTAGCAAAACACTCTATTTGGAGGTGCCAGTTATAATAAACTGCATGTCATTTCATGTGGAGACTAAAAAACATTATTGTAAATGAGTGAAAGAAAAACAGGAGATGGTTATCCAAAAAGAAAAAATAGTCATGTGAAGGAAGGGGTCAAATCCATGAGATTAGAAAAGGACAAGAATCAAAGTAAATGGGGCAACACATTAATCAGAAATATGGAGCAAAACTAAGTTTAAACTAGAAAAGGAAAGTCTAGCACTAGGACCTATTTAAGTTAGAGACTAACTTTGATATGGAAAATCTTTGACAATTACTTAATCCACTGAGGGAAAGTGCATGAAATGACTATAATGGTTATACTGTATATCTTCAGTTCTGTGATGTCATCATTGCAATGATCACAGTCACGTGATACCTCGAAAATGGCATTGTGTAAATAAAGAAAACAAGACACAAGCAAGACTTTGTAACATTTATTTAAAATAAATACTAAAGCACAGAAACAGAATCCTTATGATAAAAAAATCATAAAATACATTCAAATACACACAAAACAATGTCTTAAAATGACCATTAATGGATGTTGCCACTATAGAAAATATGGGTGTCTACCTGGGGATAATGTAGAAAATGGCAGCGTCCAGGACAAAAACCCACAACAAAATGGTTTCAAACTGCTGTCATAAAAACACTGATGAACCTGTTACTAAAACGAAACTGATTGAAATGTTGTTCTTACGGCTACTACTTTATCATATCTCAAGAGTTCTTGACCTTGGTTTGGTCACTTTAGGGCATACAAATTCTTTCAGTTCACCAGCTTCCTCCCTTAAATGATTTCCATGCAGAGGCGGCCTTAGAGATGTGCTGGGCCTAGAGCTGACCAACCCCATGCGGGGCCGGTTACGTTAAACGTTGTTACCAGTATGTGTAGACTGTATAAACTTGTGCACAACTTTAATAAAAATAATGTTAACATACACTGGATTTTCTCATTACAGTATTCAGCTAAATTTTTGCTAGATAACACACGGACTTTATCAAAATATAATTGGAGAATATAACTTGGCAAATCCGCTCGAACGGGACACATGGACCTCAAAAGCGGGGCCCCCTTAGGCACGGGGCCTGGGACAGTCACCCCACTTGCCAGCCCCAAACTCCGCTCTTATTTCCATGTTAGGTGAATTGGTGAGTCTGAATTTGCCAGGTACTGTATGTGCGTATCAGCTTAAGTGCTCACATGAGGCATTGGTTCCAATCTTGTGATCTCTTGCTGTAACAGACATACTTTAACTTGCCACAAACCTGTAGTGAAAAACAGAAGATTTAGAAAATGAATGCATGAAACACTAAGTGGCTTTAAAACCGAGACTAGATTGAGTTCATTATGTGTTAAAATAACATCTAAATTAACCACATTCACTTGTCAAACAATTCCATTAGAATTATTAGAAATCATTTCTTATTGTTGCCATATTTATTTTAAAAATATTTCAGTTTACTCTGGATATCTGGTAAAAACACACAGATGATCAAAGATAAACTTTACCCAAATAAAATATAACCTGAGTCAATGAAATGGCAAATCTGTCTGTTTATGACTACGTCTTCAATCACCTTCTTTGCAAAATATTCATAAGTAGAAATAAGGGATAAGAATAATTATTTTCATTGTTTTACTATGAGGAGATGCCGCCAGTCTTAGCAGAAAATTGACACCATGCTTTCAGTATCTTTCATGCTACGTAATAATAATAATAATATGTGAATATTTACTCAGCTGTATAAATATCTGCATTATTACTATCACTTTCATTTTTGCTTTCACTTACCATTCCCTTTTTGTTTTGAATTGAGAAGATTTTGTAAAGATAACGGACACCTGAAAGTATTCCATTTTAAAACTGCAAAGCTCTACATTGAGTTCAGTTCTAATCTGGTACACTGAGATTCTTAGTTGTATTTCTCCAATAGGTTACTAACATTAGTATAATACTAACAATAATCAATGAATACATAAAATACAGAATGAGACATGTGCACAAAACACTCATGTTGTTTGTTGTCACTATGAGTGAACTTGCATTATGATCATTGAATCTATTGGTGCAAGTACAAAAGGATGTTGTTTTTCATAGATAGATAGATAGATAGGGTCAGTCTTGGTAGGAGTAGGGCAGTACTTCACCCTTCATCTTACTTTGCTTAATTTTTTTAATTTTCCCCTCTCCTTATTGTTTTCTTAAGTGTTTTGATTGTTACTGTACCCTGATTCCTCAAGTTTATTATTGTTCAGATTTTGTAAGCGCAGTGCCATCATTAAAATTAGACCTCACTGGTGTCACCATCACCTGACAGGACTATAAAAGGAGCTGTTGCCAAAGCCTTAATGCTGTTATGCTTTTGGCTTCTCTCTTAATAGACTTTTTGTGTTAGTTATTATGTTGTTTTTGGGAGACCTTTTTTGTATCCGAATTCTGGTTTTTTTTATAATAAGTTTTGGCTTTTAAGATTTCATATTTGGTCCAGCTTCTTGGCTCTGGTAAATTCTCAGTTTTGTGTTTTTGTCTGAAATTCACTAAGCATCATTCATAATTTAATTTATTTAGTTTTGAGTTAATTCTCTTTTTTATTGTTACTTTTCTCCTTGAGATAGTTTTGAAAGAGCCCTTTTAATGTTTGTATTGACTAATTAGTCCTATTTCTGTTCTAATTTCCTGGGAAATTCTTTGTTGAATTCTATTCAGTAAAGATTGCTTTAGTGTTTTTTTGAGTTTGGGATGGCTTTATGCTGTTTGGGTCTTATCATAACATTTTACCCATTTTGCTATGTTGCAGCCTTATGCTAAAATCATTTAAATTCATTTTTTATCAACACCCCCAAATGACAAAGTAAAAACATAAGTTTAGAAATTAAGAAAGAATGGCAAGGTATACAGTATATAACAACAATAACATTTATTTATATAGCATATTTTCATACAAACAGTAGCTCAAAGTGCTTTACATAATAAAGAATAGAAAAATAAAAGACACAGTAAGAAAATAAAATAAGTCAACATTAATTAACATAGAATAATAGTAAGTTCCAATGGCCAGAGTGGACAGAAAAAACTTATTATATGCAATCAATTTAAATTACCAAAGATGGACTCCAAAGAAGACGTAGAAACAGTTCAACATTGATTAACAGAATGGGATGCATATATACATACTATACACTCACCTAAAGGATTATTAGGAACAACTGTTCAATTTCTCATTAATGCAATTATCTAATCAACCAATCACATAGCAGTTGCTTCAATGCATTTAGGGGTGTGGTCCTGGTCAAGACAATCTCCTGAACTCCAAACTGAATGTCAGAATGGGAAAGAAAGGTGATTTAAGCAATTTTCAGCGCGGCATGGTTGTTGGTGCCAGACGGGCCGGTCTGAGTATTTCACAATCTGCTCAGTTACTGGGATTTTCACGCACAACCATTTCTAGGGTTTACAAAGAATGATGTGAAAAGGGAAAAACATCCAGTATGCGGCAGTCCTGTGGGCGAAAATGCCTTGTTGATGCTAGAGGTCAGAGGAGAATGGGCCGACTGATTCAAGCTGATAGAAGAGCAACTTTAACTGAAATAACCACTCGTTACAACCGAGGTATGCAGTAAAGCATTTGTGAAGCCACAACACGCACAACCTTGAGGCGGATGGGCTACAACAGCAGAAGACCCCACCGGGTACCACTCATCTCCACTTCAAATAGGAAAAAGAGGCTACAATTTGCACAAGCTCAGCAAAATTGGACAGTTGAAGACTGGAAAAATGTTGCCTGGTCTGATGAGTCTCGATTTCTGTTGAGACATTCAAATGGTAGAGTCAGAATTTGGCGTAAACAGAATGAGAACATGGATCCATCATGCCTTGTTACCACTGTGCAGGCTGGTGGTGGTGGTGTAATGGTGTGGGGATGTTTTCTTGGCACACTTTAGGCCCCTTAGTGCCAATTGGGCATCGTTTAATGCCACGGGCTACCTGAGCATTGTTTCTGACCATGTCCATCCCTTCATGACCACCATGTACCCATCCTCTGATGGCCACTTCCAGCAGGATAATGCACCATGTCACAAAGCTCGAATCATTTCAAATTGGTTTCTTGAACATGACAATGAGTTCACTGTACTAAAATGGCCCCCATAGCCACCAGATCTCAACCCAATAGAGCATCTTTGGGATGTGGTGGAACGGGAGCTTCGTGCCTTGGATGTGCATCCCACAAATCTAATCAATTGCAAGATGCTATCCTATCAATATGGGCCAACATTTCTAAAGAATGCTTTCAGCACCTTTTTGAATCAATGCCACGTAGAATTAAGGCAGTTCTGAAGGCAAAAGGGGGTCAAACACCGTATTAGTATGGTGTTCCTAATAATCCTTTAGGTGAGTATATATATATATATATATATATATATATATATATAGTCAGGGATGCCAGTGGCAACGACCCGGCCGGGATGCTATGAAGGACCGGAAATGGGCATGCGCCCACCTGGGATCATGTGGGGGCTGCCACCCTGGTTGCTTTGGGGGCCACGGGTAGAGGGCTTGGGAGCCCAACCCTGTAGGGGCCCGTGGTCACCGCCAGGGGGCGCCCCGATGCCCTTGGAGCCCTGGACCTCAGCATTTCCGCCATACCAGGAAGTGCTGGGGGAAAGAGAAGCAGGGACACCCGGAGTACTTCCAGGAGTACAGCCGGCACTTCCACCACACTGGGGCGTGTCGGCAGGTGATTGCCGGGGAGCCTCTGGAGCACATCCGGGTGTGGATAAAAGGGGCCGCCTCCCTTCATTTGAGGCTGGAGTCGGGTGGAGGCAGGACAAGGCAGGAGAAGAGAGAGTAGAGGCGGCCCGGACTTTGGGGGGTTTGTGTGCACTTTATACTTGTAAATATTGTAAATAAAAGTGTGGTGGTGGAAAACAACATGTCTGCCTGTCCATGCCCGGGTTCCGTTCACAATATAAATATATATATACACAATATAAATATAAATATATAGTGATAGACGGCCGGGGATCTTGCCGGGGAAGTGGACATATCACCAGCAGTACCTTCCCCAGGACACGAAAGCACTTATGCCACACTTGGGTAGAAGAGGATGGAGCTTGCAAGCGATGAGTGGAGTCGGCAGAAGAAAAGGACAGTAAAGAGATAAGGACTGAGCATTATGGGGTTTGTGCACTGTGTTGTTAAGCTGAACGTTAATAATTGTGTGTGCATGTGGGACATTCTGAGTCCGTGTCTGTCTATGTCCGGACCAATCATCATATATTCTTATATTTGTTCATTGTTTGATTCAAAATCTGAACTTTTAACAGACATAAAATTAACCTTAAAAAAGACTCTTGCTCTGATTTCTGCTTATTACTAGCACTAAATTAGCTAAAATATATTGAACTAGGTACGCTTGTCCATCCTTCCCTCCATTTTCTCACTATATATATTTAAGGTTATCAAAAAATCACAGCCTGTTGCAGCAGAACTGTGTGGAAAATGAATAACCACCTTTAATGTAAAATTTTCCTTCATTACAAAATGCCAGTGTTAAATCATCATGTGAAAAAGATTTGATAAGATGAACCCTGTTTTATTCATATCTTTGCCTTTGGAATTCATTCACTGTAGTTGAAAAGTCAAGAATGACTGGAAATTACTTACTTGACAGCTTGAAAAAGAACAACAGAGCAAGAGAAGAGCCACATAGCAAGCATGGTGTGAGATGGTGTTAGGAAGATGTTCTAGTATTGACAATGAACTAGATTTGATGTACACTGAATTGTTAGCTGTCATAAAAATTACGAAATTTAAACAGCAACCACTGTCACTTACATGATTTACACGGTTTATTTTGTCTTTATCACTGTTTTTTTTTCCTTTTTGCGAGTCTTTATAGCACATCTGATACTGTCTCATTTATGTTGCTCCTGGAACTACAAGAAGACAGCCAATCAGTTTCTAATTTCACATCTGACATCATAAAGCAGGAATTTGTGGACAATGTCACATGTTTAAATAATTGCTTAAAAACATCTGCTTTCCTTAAGAATTTAAATAGCACATTTTTTTACTCCAAATTTGAATGACTTTGTAGATGTTTTCATGAATGAAGAAGAAAAGGTTTTTTCCCCCACAAGTGCATGTTTCATCTTGATGATATGAAAGTCTAAATTTAAATTTAATTGGCCAAAGGTAAGTGACTGGTCTGGAATAAAAAGATTTTTGTACAAACAACAGAAATCTGATATTTTATGTGCTAAGTCTACATTAGTGTGTATTCTCTCTCCTCAAAATTTGTCATTGCATTCTCTGTTGTATTCAAAGAACTAGACTTTAACAAACAACATAAGATGTGTTTAATAATTGCTCTGGACTGTTAACTTGTTTTCCCTCTCAGTCTCTCACTGTGGAAGTATATGGTTAGCACCACTTCCTTTCAGCTCCAGAATACAGTGTTTGTGTCACAGTCTAGTCATAGTCTTGGAGGAATTTAAACCTTCTCCCAGTGTATGCCTGAATTTTTCTTTATGTGCTACTGTTACACCAAGGAAATATACTTTACAAAATTTGGTGACTCAGAATTTGCTTGGTATGATCAGTGTTCCCTGCAATTGACAAGACATCCAACAGAGTTGGCTCCTTCTTTGCAACTATTATTTCCAACACAGGCTCTGTGTGTTTAAGAACCTGAATTACATTAAACCAGTTCAGTAATCTTGGGTGGATGTCCCCAACTATTAAACTCTTCCTCTATTTTGGTGATCATGTGGCAGAGTATGCCTGTTTAACATTGCTTAATTTCTGTGGTTCTTATCTGTGGTCTTGCTATGTCATGATAAGTGATGATATCATAGTCAGGGTACATCATGTGATAAACAGTGCTGCAGTTATTCTCAAATTGTGAAGAACAGGAAAAACATTCTTATTGTTACTGCAAACAGGCGTTAGGGTCCTTCTTCAAAGGACATAGTAATGATTTGGCAGCAGAAATGCAAGAGAAGTCTACAAATAAATAAACCATTTAAGAAAGGTACACTACCAGATAAACACTTTAGAACACCTCAGTTTTTGCAGATTTTCTTCAAATTTAGCCAGTTGAAATTGTAATACAAAAGTGACACTGGCAGAAAAAGGTTTGAGGATGTCCAACCCGTATACTGAAAAAAGTAGGCTGAAAAAAAAACCAAACACATCTTTACAGAACAGAGTTCAAAATGGGACTAGTAAAAAATTAGGTTCTCGGGTTATATTGCATAAGCAGGAAGAGGTGGAGCTGCAAGAGGCTGGAAGAGGAAGTGATGTCTGTAGAGGTAACCAACCAAGTGCTTGAAATGAAAAAGAAAAGGAAACACACAACAAATAAATGGGTGTTAAATACTTACTGAAGGCAACACCTCATTTGCATTGAAAAATGAAAGTGATCTGTGATTGGGCAAACCTACACCTAGCCACACTCCATTTTGCATGAGAAAAAATGGCTTCAGAGATAGTCAGGCAGGCAGGAAAGAAGGAAGACTTCCACTTCCTGAAACCTACAGTAGCTTTTTAGAAATCTTTTCAATGCATGATTTATGTATCTAATGCATACCTACCACTTTTGGTTAATGGCCTGGTAAAATATTTGTTTTTTTTTTACAACTATTCCCCGCAACGAAACCATACCAGAATATAACTCAGCTTGCTGGGTCAAACCCCAAGTTCTTTGGCCACTGTTCCCAAACATCTGTTTAATATACACGGGGCAACCCCAGATGTGGAATCCTATCTGATATTAAATGGATAGGAACACAATCTTTTTTTGTCTAAAATCCATTTCTTTGAACTGACACTGTTTTGCTTGTCCACTTTCACATATTTACTTTTACTTTTCAGTGTTTCAGCTTTGACCACACACAAAGTCTGGTCAGTATACTTATCTATTGCAGCCCATCACCATTACACCACCTGTGATAATTTAAAAGTTTTTTTAACCCTATATAAAACAATCTTAAAAGTCTTTAAACTTTTCTCTATTGATCTTTGTTCAGTAGGACTTTTATTCTCCATTCTTCCAATACTTATTTCTCACATTTCTGCAATAATCTTTGAATTGTTATATTCTTATTATGTATTACAAGTTCATCTCTCTCCCACCACATATTTCCTTTATTATGTTAATTATTTTCCATTGACTTTTTGGCCTTTTTTCTTTTAACTCTTTTCCCACTAACCCATACAATACACCTTCCTTCGTGATTTCCTCTTTTCCTAAGAATCCTTTCCACTTCTGTAGCACATTTTTAAAGCTTGCCACAATTCTTTTTTTTGCTTGCTCTTCTGTCAATGGTTGAATTGTAACTATTTTTCTTTTTCTATATACTTTCATTAGTCTCTGTTCCTTACCTATATTATGCATCTCGTTCCTCTTATGTATATTTTCTTAAACATTTAACACTAGAATTACCAAAACCTACGAGAAAACTCGTAAATCCAGCCCACCTTAAATCCGTTCAGTTTTATTGAGTGTTCCTGCTCATGCAGAATTAGTATGCACCTTATGGTGTATGATGTCAAAAAAAAGAACCACAGACGTAGGTATATATGATATTTTGAAGAAACCATTTTATGACCTGAATAGTACCAATCAGAAAACATCATCGCACTAATGCAATACTATTTGAAAACGAACAGTGTCAGATCGGGTGTGAATTTACGCTGGTGCTGTTACTTGGAGTCAGATCAGGAGAGGTGCGGTGGGGTGTCACAGCGTGATCGTCACTGAGAGAATAAGACTGAAAAAAGCTACCATAGCGTACCATAAATTTATACCCAATGTCCCATACATTTGTCTCTTTCTTTTTTTTCTCCGTGCTGTGTCAACATCGTGCACCAGAAGGCATGAGCTTATTCAGTGAATCAGGATCAACGCACATGTACTGTACAAGGCATGCACGGGGGCCACTGTGAAAAGAAGAATGTTCATGGCTCATATTGCAGAGGAACTTCATCGTTGCATCTTACAAGAAAAGGCGATGGAAAAAGAAAAGCAGCATGCAACATCGACAAGCTTCTGTTCCAAGACAGCCGCTTCCCCAGGAAAGTAAACTGAGTCAGTATCAAGTGCTCTTTCAATGTAATAGAAACCACGGCATAGAAAAAAGTGTGCGCATTGCAACAGGTACACACGTCGTAAATGTAGGAAAGACGGTTCTTGCAGCACAGAGAAAAAAAAGAAAGAGACAAATATTAGGACATTGGGTATAAATGTATGGTACCTGTAAAAGTTAGGTTTTTACAGTTTTATTCTCTCAACCACGATCCCGCTCTAACACCCCCCCCCGATCTGACTGTAAGTAATAGTGCCAGTGTAAATTCACACCCGATCTAACGCTGTTCGTTTTCAAATAATATTATATTAGAGCGATGATGTTTTCTGATTGGTACTATTCAGGTCATAAAATGATTTCTTCAAAATATCATTTTTGTTTTTTTTTTTTAACATCATACACCATAAGGTGCATACTAATTCTGCATGAGCAGGAACACGCAATAAAAATGAATAAAAAAAAAATAAAGTGACGGTGAGATATGAAGAAGGCAGATTCACCAGTATTTTTTGTGTCAGCTTTTATCCGTCCAGATCAGAGAATGTCCAGTTCAATTGCCTCAAAACACTACTGACATCTACAGTTATTCCCAGTTTCAAATAACTGTGAAATTGTGAAATTGTTTATTTGATCTTTGGACTTCAGGCTTCACACATTCTATAGTTTATGCCTACATTTTGTTAACATTTATTACTAAAATATTAAATAGTTTGTTTTAACAATGTGTTTACTCAGATTACTGTAGAAATGGAACACACATGAAATGCATGTGTTCCAAATAACAATCTATTATTTCCACTGTAAAACTCCAGTAGTTCACTCCCAGATAATCAAACAAGGCATGAGCTAGGAGAATTTAGTGAACGTTCTGTGACAGTGGGGGATGGAATAGAAGGCTGCTTGCTGCTTGTCTTAATCTGCACATTTACAGGACAAAAGACACTGACGGAGAGGTGCGAATGGATTTAACTTGGGGCGAATTTACGAGTTTTCTCGTAGGCTCTGGTAATTCTAGTGTTAATTATTGCCTTATAATGTGTGAGCGTATTAAAGGTAATTGGTCTGTTATTTGGAATTTTTAATAGTTTTGCTTTCCTCAGCTCTGTACCAAGTACTGTAAATATCATGTCTCTTATCATTTCCTCTTTTATTTAAATCCAACTTTACTACTGTTGCAGTGTGTTTCAGTAACACCTGATTTTCTATGTTCGGAAAGCCTTTTCCTTTTTTTTCAATGTTATTTTCCTGGCCACTTTCTTACATTTTAATTCCTATAAGAGCACAGAACAAGTTCTTATAGTTTTTTTCAATATTTTCTTTGGTGGAAAGGAGACGGAAGCCAAATATGACAATTTTGTATTACTATCGCTTTTACAAGCAATATTTCCCTTCCATTGTCAAGTGTAGTAAACTCCAAAAACAGTATTGGAAAGCCTTATCTTTTTATCTGTTTTTTCCTTCCATTTCTTCCACAGAACACAATCACATTTTTTAAGTTCATTATTGATCCTGAGGCCATACAAAACCATTCAGTGTGTTCAATTACCTGATTTACACTACTGACGTCTCTTATTATTATACTCACATCATCCTTGTCAGCAAACACTTTCATTTGTTGCCCACCACTTCCCTGGACTTTAACTCCCTGTATATTTTTAACATTCCAGATTTTATTTAGTAATGAATCAATACTTAAAATAAATAACACCAATAACTACCCGGAACCACACAAGCTTGCTCTTCCTTAATCACATCTGCAATCTTGTCTTTCAATCTGTTTGCCAAGTCTCTTGTTAGAATTTTATAGTCCTGGCTTAATAATGTTATCGGCCTCTAATTTATAATATTGTCCATCTCCTTCTGTTTGGGAATAAGTGTTATTATTCCCCTCTTCATTGACCTTGTCATTTCTCCATCCCTCAAGTTTTCTAAAAAGAGACAGAGCAGATTGTATTTTAATATATCCTAAAAGGTCAAATTCAATTCAATTGGTAATCTGTCAATCCCTAGCATTTTGCCTCAGCTGCACAATTTAATGGCTTTCTCCACCTCTTGTATTTCTGTCTCCCAGAGTAAGGTTTCCTTGTGATCGTCTGTGAAGAACTGGTCTATTCTTCTCTCTATTTCATTAATACACCCATTGTTTATTTTTTTCCTCTTGTACAATTCTTTGTAATAAGTTGTTACAATTTCCATTATTACTTTATTTCCTTTTTTAACATTTCTATCTTTATCTATTAATTCTTCTATTTTGGCTTTTTTCCTCCTCTTCTTTACTTTCTTAAAAAAATTATCTAGAGTATTTATCTCCTTCTTCTAACTCTAACTCTACTTTGGAAATTTTCTTCTTAAAAACTTTCTCTAATTCTTCTTTTATTGCTCTTATTTCTCTTTCTATTTTTTCATCCTGATGTACAATTTTTCAAATTCATTCTGCATTTTTTTTGCAAAAAGTCTTTAGTCTTTCCCTTCATTGATTCCCACCACTCTTTCTGACTTGGGCACCATTCCTTCACAGTTGTCCAGCACTTATAATATTGCTGGTACTCTTTTTTTATCGTTTTGTCATCTAACATAGTTACATTTAACTTCCATAAAAAATCTTTTGTCTCATCTTCCTTTCCTTTTTGCACTTCAACCTCCAACATACTATGGTCAGAAAAAACAATGGCTGTAAATTGCTTGTTTTCGGTTCATAACTTATCTATCAAAATATAATCTATCCTGGAAGATTTTTTCCTTGCCCCTCTCCAGGTAAATCCTTTTTCCTCTCTTTTTAAATTTTCGAAAAACATCTGTCATTTGGACGTCCTTTATAATTTCTTTTAGTTTTCTGAATGTTCTAATTGTCATCCTCTCTGCTCTGGTTCACTTGAGCAATTAAAATCACCCACAACAATTTAATTATTTTCAGTGGCCATTGAGACCTCTAGCAGCTTTAGCACTTCCATCTTCTGAAAGGGGTGTTGTTGGTGCGTATATATTAATCAACTTGACAGTATTATTTCTTTTTGTCAGTTTTATTTTCATTTGTCTCCCTTTCATGATTTCTTCACATCCTTTAAATTCTATTTCATTATTCCTTATTAAAACTCCTAAACATGTGTTTTTATTTTCATTTGTTCCAGAAAAGATGACCATGCCGTCTTTCCAGTCTTCTTCATATCCTTCATAGGATTTTATGAATGGTAAACCACATTCCTGTATACAAATTATGTCTACTGGTAAACTTCTCAGAAAGGAGAATACAGTTTTTCTCGTCTCTTTCATTTGAATGCTTCTAAACATTTAAAGTGCCTATTTTAATTTTCATTTTTTCTTCCCGGTAGTGTGGTCTACATCTCATCCTTGTTTCCCCTTATTTGATGTAACTGCATTTTTCTTTGACTTCTTGGTCGCATTCCTCTACGTTTTCCATTCCTCCACTCTTTTTATCCCTGTCATTGAGACAAACCCTTCCATGTCTTTAGACTCTAAATAGGAGGGAGTTGTCCCCCATTCCTGAGCTTTTACTTCCCCTTCATCTATTTCACCATAGCTAGTTGGTAAATAATAGGTCTGGCCCACGTTTCCTTTGTAACATTGCGTTGATTTGCATTGTCCTTGTGTTTACCTTTATTTTCTCCAGCCCTATATTTTCCAATGTTGCCTGGAATAGTCTTTCCAAAGAGAATATTTTGAAAGCACTGCTGTATTCCATAAATGGTAGGAAGTCATTTTCTCCTCTACTCTTTCTGTCTTCTTCTTCTTCATACCCTCTTTCCCCTGACTTCAATTAGGGGCTCTAACCCTGTTTCCTCAGTCTACCTCCTTGGATTCTTTCCATTTCTTCATTTTCCCTTTCTTCCTTTGACTCCTAATCTATCACATTCCCTCTCCTTTCATTCATTTTGACAATATTGGCATAGGAGACTGCACAGTCCTTGAAGACATGTGCCACCTGTCCACTTAGATTACATATTATTGGTCTCCTACACTCCCTTGTACTATGCCCTTCCTCTTTACAATTACTACATTTTATCATCTCACAATCTATTGCTTTATGTCCTTCATTACTACACTTTCTACAAACTTACAGTTAGCCAGGCTAAAAAATATGTCCTCTTATTGAACTGATTTGTAAGACCGATGGGCAAATGTATCACCTTTTCTGTGTCATTATCCCTCATCAAAACTACATCGAATTTGTATAGTCTGTTCTTTATCCCATTTTCATTTGTCATCTGCATACAGGTTTTTACTTCACAGAATTGCAACAACCAAGCAGAAATATACTGCATTTTGACTTTCTCAAACAACAGAAAATAATGACATAATGACATTTATGACTTTTTTTCATTTATGCCATAATGACATTTACTTTTTTTTACATTCATACAGTCAAAGGTAAGATTAAAATGTATTCAAAATTGAGCTAACAGTTTTCTCTTTCTTTACTGTTCTCACACATTTATTATACAGAACTCTGTTCTTAAATACCACTTCAAAAGTAGTTTTGCCAGGAAAGGCAAAAAGAAAATCAATTTCACCACGGACAAATTTGAGAGTTCTTTGCAGCACCTCCTTGTTGAATTCCCCTCGCTCCATTTACTCTTCTTTCAGTTCAAAGTAGACCATGTTTTGCTTCTCTCTCCAATCTACAGGTATTCGTGATGCAGATCTCCCAAAAACACCAGATTCTTGTCTTTCTTCTTTTATGAAACTCCAGATCCATGGCTCCATCAAACAGTCTAACTGTTGAGCTGCTATGTACCAATGCTTCCGCGATCTTGCGCCTATTAAAATGAACTCGCCATACACCAAGGGAAGCAGAAAACAGGATGGTGGATCTGCTGACCTATCTTGCCCTGGATCGGAACAGCAACACCACCCAAGACAAGCATAACAGCTGGTAGGGACAGACATCACCAGCAGATGGCAGTCTACTGTCTGTGTGTCATATATATAGATAACAATTGGAACATTATGCAAGTAAGTATTTCACTGTGCCATATTCATGTGGTTCTAAGGTTTACAACATGTATATTCGTGCAAACATCAATAAATGTGCATTTAAAAAAAGAAAAACAGATTGAATGTGCATCAACCTTTAATGCAGCTTACTAAGTCAAAATAGATACCTTGTTTCTTCTTTCCAATGCCAATAAACATAACTTTTATAAATAAAAAAGTAAGACACTTGCACTGTGTGTAGTTTCCTCCAGAAGAAGTCATGATCAGCATTACCATATTCTAGGAGACTACCTATAGCTTGATGTTTTTCATGGCCACGCGAATAGTTGCCTTTTTGGTACTTGAGGTTTTAGGAGACTTTGTGCTGAGACCCCTGAGGGTTTTGAGCTTGGTACTGCATTCCATTTGATGTTGGGACATTTTGAAGTTTTTGGTGTACTCTGTTTTATTTTATTGATGCTTCTTGAGGGTATTCATAATACTGAATAACATCGGCCGACATTGATTTGGGTTAGCTGTGGCCAGCAAGGCAGGGAGATTCTGTGATAGTCGTTTCTTGTGCCAGGGATTTTGGCAGTTTGGAGGCACAAGCAGGGAGAAAGCATCAAGCAGGCTGGAACACCAGCTGAGGTGCTTGAAATGAGGAAAAAAAGTGTCAGTGAATACAGTGTCCTTCACAATCCAAAGGCAACTGGAAACTGGAGGAAACTCTGACAGGAAGAGATCTGACAGATCCAAAGTCACAACCCAATTCAAAGACACATTTCTGAGGTTCACCAGCTTGCATGACTGGCGACTCACAGCACAACAGCTTCACAGTGGTCAAAAAAAGCAAGTCTCAGTTTCTACTGTGAAGAGGAGAGTTTGTGCTGCAGGTTTCACAAGGTGAATGGCAGTAAGAGAGCCATTCCTTAAAGGACAAAATGAGGCCTTGAAATACCAGCTGTAGACTAATGCAAACTAGAAAAAAGTGTTACAGACCGATGAATTAAAAATTGAAATCTTCGGTTCCTCATGCAGGGTGTTAGATCGCTGTCGAGTTGCTGAAAGGATGGTTCTTCAGTGTGTGACACCAACTATCAAACATAGTGGAAGATCGTTGTAGAAACAGAACACACATGAAATGTATGTATTCCAAATAACGGTATATCAACATTTATTTATATAGCACATATTCATACAAAAAAATGTAGCTCAAAGTGCTTTACAAAATGAATAGAGAAATAGAAGACACAATAAAAGATAAACATAAGTCAACATTAATTAACATAGAATAAGAGTAAGGTCCGATGGCCAGGGTGGACAGAAAAACAAAAAACTCCAAAGGCTGGAGAAAAAAATAAAATCTGTAGGGTTCCAGACCAAGAGACCGCCCAGTCCCCTCTGGGCAATCTACCTAACATTAGTCAAACAGTCCTCTTTGTATTTAGGGTTTTCATGGAAGGACCTGATGATGATGGTCACGTAGACTTCTGGCTTTCAGTCCATCAATGTTGGTGCATCATGATGCTTTGAGTAGGTGGTGGTGGCGCAGGCCGCCACCACAAAGAAACCGGAAAAAGAAACAGAAGAGAGAGTTGGGGTCAGTATGGATTTTGGAGCCACTGTGAATAGTTATTATGAAGAATTGAACATACAGAGTATCAGTATTAAGTTAAAGTGAAGTTATAAAAAGGCCATGTTATAGTAATGTGTTTTCAGCAGTGTTTTAACGTGCTCCACTGTATTTGCCTGGCGAATTCCTATTGGCAGGCTATTCCAGATTTTGGGTGCATAGCAGCAGAAGGCCGCCTCACCACTTCTTTTAAGTTTAGCTTTTGGAATTATAAGGAGACACTCATTTGAAGATCTAAGGTTACGATTTGGAATATAACGCGTCAGGCATTCCGATATATAAGATGGAGCGAGATTATTTAAGGCTTTATAAACCATAAGCAGTATTTTAAAGTCAATCCTGAATGACACAGGCAACCAGTGTAGTGACATCAAAACTGGAGAAATGTGTTCGGATTTTCTTTTCCCAGTTAGGATTCTAGCAGCTGCATTCTGCACTCGTTGCAAATGATTTATGTCTTTTTTGGGTAGTCCTGAGAGGAGTGCGTTACAGTAATCTAGTCTACTGAAAACAAAAGCGTGAATTAATTTCTCAGCATCTTTCAATGATATAAGAGGTCTAACTTTAGCTATGTTTCTTAAGTGAAAAAATGCTGTCCTAGTGATCTGATGAATATGCGAATATACCCTATACAACTTCAGGCACCTCACACCCAAATAAAGAGACTTCAGCTGGGATAACTTCAGCTACATTGGTGGGGGGATGGGACAGCAGGCTGCTTGTGCTGATTGACACATTTGCAAAACAAAATACGCTGATGCGAGAGGTGTGAGGGAATTTAAGGTGGCTCGGGATTACAAGTTTTTTCGTGGGCTTCAGGGATTCTAGTGTTAATGCAAAAACTGGTTACTTGTGAATGAATATTATTTTATCCATTGTATATATTTTACTGAGAAATACAAAAAGGTTTTGTATACAAACAGGATACAAGGTAATATTATACTTAAAATCTTTCATTTATATGATATTCCCTATTTTTTGCTGCATTATATCATTCTAAGAATAGATCTGAATTCCAGCCCTATCATATTTTGGAGTTTGCATTTAATTCCCATAGCTGTATTTTTGAAGCTTAGGCTAACAGAGAACATTAATCCAGTATACATGGTTGTGGTTGTGTTAGTGATGGATTGACACCCTCTTTAGGGCTGGTTCCTGCTTGCCGGGAGACTCTGCCTCAAATTATACCAAAAGTGGAGGATTTATGAGGCTACATTCAAACAATATACATAAAGAACCAATTGGCTTGATTACATGTTAATGCACTACCACCCAAACTTTTTTTAAAGTGTACAAAGTGTGGAGTGATTCATTATGATTTTCATATATAGTCTTACTGAGTTTAACACAACTGGGAAAAGAAGATTTTTTTTTTAAAACAAATAAGATGTGTACATCTTATTTTAAGTTAACTTAAAGAAGCAAATAAAAAGGACATGCTTAAAAGGGTTCATGTTTGTTTATTGTCTTTCAAAATTTAAATCCCCATGTTACTTGTAGTAAGCAGTTCTATTTTCAAAAGGACAACATATTCCTACTGGTGAATCCCTTTATTCTAAATTTTAAAATGCAGATAAACGGAAACAACAGTAGATCTTAACTTTCAAGTTGAAAGGTTCAAGCACAGTTCCGGAAAACTTGCCTATTGCTTTTTTGCCTCTTTTCAAAGAGATTTAATGTTGAAAAAGTGGCTGTCATGCAGAGTCTGCTTCCCAGGTTATTCTCATTTCAAAGGCTTCAAGCTTTCTGCCTCTTTGTCATGGTTTTTTTCTTCCCTCTGGGACACAATCAGAGTCTGAAAAATGACCCCAATGAACCAACTTCTAGGGAGTGTAAATAGAAAAAGATATTACTTGCCTGAATTAATTCCACTATCTCATGGAGTTGAATAATCACGGTATCCTAGCACTGTGCTCTCAACAAAATAGTAGGAAGAGCCAAGACACTTACTAACTCCAGCAGAAATGAGCTCAACTTGATTACTTGGTGAATTAAAGCTGTTGCCTTAGTGAATACCAGTATGACTGACAGTCCACAAAAAAATGTCATTGGCGAGTAGTGCATTAGGTCCAATATAAAAATTTTGAATTTAGAAAATTTGTTTTGTAATACACAAAAACAATGTAGCCGGTTTTTCAAACTCTAAGTGTGATCTGTCTTGCTGCTATTCTCTTTTTAACACTCAGAATTAAGTGACTTTTCTTTCTGTAGCTTATCCCAAGTGCTCTTACCTTTTGCCCTTGTCATGCCACTTCATTGCATATGTCTGTCATCTGAAAACTGTTTAGAAGCAAAGGTTAAAAGACTTAATGGTTAAACTAAGCTTGATATGCAGTGATGACATTAAATTGTTATCATAAGCCTCAAGAAAAGTCCCAAGCTCTTTACAGTGCTTACTGTTAATCCTCTTAAGATTCTATGGACTGTATAGAGAAATTTTGATTCAAATTTCACTTATAAAATAATTGTTCCTGTTTATATGTGTTTGTGTATTTAAGAAAGCTTTCCATTTTAAGTTTTGTTTTTACACAGTTTAAAAATAGTAATAGCATATTTAGGTTTTTTAAAAATTGTATTCATACTATTATACCATTTATAGTAAAATAAGACTTGTTTATATTTGTCATAAAAGATGACCAAAATGCATCTGGACAAAAAAAAGAACATTGCAACAGTTAAATCTTAGGCTGACTGATATAGTGGTGCAATGATTAGCACTACTATCACACTCATCTAGGGTTTAAATTTCATGCTTGGGTGCTGTCTGTATAGAATATGAAAGTTCTTCTCAGGCCTATGTGTTTTGTTAGAGGTAGTATGGTTTCCTACCTGATCCCATATAGACATACAAATCGTTTTAATTTGGAATTCTAAATTGGCCTTGTCTTGTATGTGAGTGAGCCCTACTATGGACTGGCATTTCCTCCATACTGCACTCGGGACTTCCTGAAAAAGTTCTGGCCCTGTGTGCATTAAGTGAGTTTCATAGTTACATTTATTCCTAAAACTTCCTATTTACAACAACAGGCAAGACTCAACTGTGTAAGTTGGATTAATGAGCTAATCATAGTACATTAGAAAAGTAGCCAGAGCATACCCAGGCTTATTCCAGTAGCACTGTGTGTAAGGTGGAAATCAGTCTTTGACGGAGTTCCCATGTATCACATGGCTAATCCTAGCCTTCTATTGAGTCATTTTAAAGGCAACAGTTATCCTAATATGCATATCTTTGGGTTGTGGAAGAAAATTTGAATAGTTGAAGAAAGCACATGGAGACAATGAGTCAAATCCATTTCTTTATATTTATGAGGCACTTTTTTCCACATTATAATTATCTTTCCATTTTCTAACCTTGCTTTATTTATTACAAAATATTGACAAAACAGCATTCAGTTCTAGAAAGAATATGAATCCAATGAAGGTCATATTCATGCACAGTCCCTCAATGAAGTTAGCCACTTTTCATTTCCCCCATGACTACTATAGTTAACTCTTCCCATACTACAGGCACGGTCCTCTCTCACTAAAAACAGCCTCAAATACTCCAATTCTGAAAAAAACTGGTTTAGACCCAAATATCCTTAACAATTATAGGCCTATTTCAAATGTTCCATTTATATCTAACGTTCTCGAAAAGATAGTTGCCTCACAACTCCATCCCCATCTTTCAAAAAAGAAAGTTTTTGAACAGTTTCAATTTGGTTTCACCATAAATACAGCACAGAAACTGCCCTGGTCAAAATCATAAATGATCTTCTCCGGGCAACTGACATGGGATTTTTATCAATTCTTGTGTTCCTTGACCTCAGCTCTGCATTTGACACCATATCCCATCAGATACTTTTGAAACGTCTAGCTATTTTTGGAGTCTATGGCCTTGTCCTCCAGTAGTTTTCAACCTATCTCACTGATAGGAAGCAATTTGTTCAAATAAAGGGCTTTAAATCTGAGAACGCAGTTGTAACTCAGGGAGTTCCGCAGGGTTCTGTTTTGGGGCTGCTTCTTTTTCCCATGTATATCCTCCCAATAGCTAATATCTTCCGGCACCATGGTATTAAGTTTCATTGATATGCTGATGACACACAGCTATATCTATCCACTAAATCCACTTCTGTTTTCCCTCTAGATGCTCTTATGGCATGTCTCCAAGACATAAAGACATGGATGACTAACAATTTTTTCCAATTAAACAGCAATAAAATTGAGGTGCTCCTCATTGGCTCTAAATCTACACTTGCTAAGGTTAACCATTCTTCTATTTTAATTAACAATATTAACACAAACATCTCTTCCCAAGTTAAGAGCCTGGGCGTTATTCTTGACTGTACTCTCTCTTTTTCTTCCCATATAAGTAACATTTCTCAGACTGCCTTCTCCATCTCCAAAACATTTCTAGACTTCATCCTGTTCTTACGCAACACAGTATTAAAGTATTGGTTAATGCCCTAGTCATCACTATACTGTAGATTATTGTAATGCTATTCTATCTGGCATCCCACAAAAACGTATCCATAAACACAACTTCTTCAAAATTCTGCTGCCAGGATAATAACCTGTTCTAAATCCACTGAACATATTACACATATTCTCTCTAAACTTCACTGGCTCCCTGTTAACTACAGAATACAATGCAAAATACTGCTCTTAACCTTTAAAGCTCTTCACAACCTTGATCCCCCCTACCTCACTGATCTCCTCCAGACTTACACTCCCGCTCGCTCACTCAGATCCTCATCTGCAGCTCTACTTTCTGTACCACACATCAAACTTAGTTCTATGGGAGCTTGAGCATTCTCTCATAGTGCTCCTCAACTCTGGAATTCTCTCTCATATACGTCAGCTTGATTCAATAACACAGTTTAAAACTGCCCTCAAAACTTATCTTTTCAAACTGGCATACCAATTGTAAATTCTACACTGTTACTGCCTGTTATCTTTATTTCTTTGTTTGTTTGTTAATTATTGCTTTGCGATTTATCATTCTCTTGTTTTTATTTTACTCATGTTGTTTAATTTTATTTTTTTTAAGGTGACCTTGAGTGCTAAGAAAGGCACCTATTAAATAAAATGTATTATTATTATTATTACTTTTGACTAACATGTTAATCTAATGAGAAGAAAAGCACAGTAAGTAGACTATCCAGAGTAAACCTGGATACGGTATTTGCAAGAGGAACACACAAACTCCACACAAAGAAGGTCCTAATCAGAAATTAAATCCAGTGCCCCAATTTATCCTACCCCAAATTAATAGTTATGAAGCATCCCCACTCCCAGTGAGGAGTAGGTGTTCACATTTGGGAATGAATGATGTCTCAATTTTATGGCACTCTGACCCTCAAAATGATACTCATAAAGGGATTTGGAGCTTCCTTGGAAATCATGATGACAACTTGTACTAATACTAATAATAAGGCATCACCATAAAGATAATAATAATATTTGAAGAAGAAGGAGGAGAAGGACAGCATAATAAGATATGGCCAAAAAAAGTAACGTTATCAATTTCATTTTGGCTAATAAAACGCTTCTCTGCGTAGATGGAGTGGTTATTTGACGTACAAGATTTGTTATAAAGATTATTCCATCTCTGTTATTTTGATATCTTTTTATGAGTTCATCATTGTCCAGGGTATTAGCAGAGGTGTTATTTTTTTGTCTTTTTTTCATCATCCCGAGGTATCCCGTATTTACTCAATCCAAGGGGGTTCAGTTACAGTATATGCAAGCATATATAAGCATGAGTGGAAGAAAAAAGGCTCTGAAAGCAACGGAAAAAACAGTTAAAGCTTCATCCATGCCTAAACAGGCATCAAGTTCAAGCTGAAGGTACAGCCTGCCAAACAATGACCTGGAACAGACAAGTGAAAGCACAGATTTCCCAGGGACCTAACACTGTTGTATCGTCTTCCAGCTGAGAGTGAAAATGTCAAATGGAGCGGGGCCAGGAGAACTTGTCGATTCCAGAAAATTCATTGTAACTGAAAATAGCTTTACCTTCTGCGTTGTCAGCTACCCCTTGTGAGCCGGTAACATTGATTCTAACTGGGCTTACCACTTCACCCGCGGAGCACGGGGAAGACCGAAAAGATCCGTCTGAGCTGAAAGTAATGCTCACCACTCTCTGGGGGGCATAAAGGAGCTCAGAAATAATATAAAGAAGGACATAAATGATATAAGGAAAAAGGACATAAATGATATAAGGAAAGAAATAAAGGACATACAAATGACAAATTAGCAGCTGCTTCAGAATATTAAAGACCAGGAAAAACATTTAACTAATCACTTTGAGGCAACCTTTAGAGGTATGGTAGAAAAAACTTGAGGAAAAAATATAGGAAAATTCGTCAAAGTTTGAGAATAAATGTAGAGCACTTGGCGCTCAGTTTGAAGACGTTAAGCAAACGTTCAACTACTCGTATTAAAATAGCTGAACAACTGGCATCTACTGCTGCCGTAAAAGCAGCGGTTGGAAATTCTGAATGCAAAGCACTTGGAGACAGACCAGTTGCACTGGAAGATGGATGCAGAAGGAATGTGTTGTCAATAGATATCTCTATTTTTATCCTTATACACTGCTGCTGGGGGGCTTATTTTGTTTTGGACATGGTCTGTCTCAAGGTATGCCAGAGGATTGTGACTTTGTGAAGTGTGGTCTAGCCTCATGTGGGGAGGCAAAATGGGTGGGGGGACTTGGTGGGGAGAGAAATTCAGCAAGCTATTTCTAATCTATCCTTTTAATCCTTATATTTGTAAGTGCGAACATAACAATAAGCTTCATGGCAATAACTCCTGTAAAAATTGGAAATTAAGGTCAAAGCTGTCTTATGTAATAATGCACTACCTTAAATTAAGACTACAAAATGTCAACAAAAGTTCAGAAGCAATGTCTCAATGATCAAACAGTTAACTTTGTGAACTGGAATGTTAAAGGACTCAATCATGAATTAAAGAGAAAGAAAGTACTCTCTCACCTGTCAGGTCTAAATGCTAAATTAGTATTTTTACAGGAGACCCACTTATTAAGCAAGGATAATTTTCAGCAAGGATCACAAAGACTGAACTGGCCAAATATTCCATTACAACTTTACAAAGAAAACTAGAGGTGTGGGAATTCTATTACATAAAACAATCTCATTTGTAGCATCAGATGTAGTATGTGATCCTGAAGAGAGATATGTGATCATCATGGGTAATTTATTTAACTGTAAAGTGATTTTGATAAATATCTATGCACCCAATGTGAATGATAGGGACTTCATTCAAAACATATTTGCATTCATTCTCAATGTGAACAATCAGAAAATTATAATGGCTGGGAACTTTAATTGTGTTTTAAATCCAGACCTAGATAGGTCTCCTGCTATGGGGGCAATGACATCTAACACTGCAAAAACAATTACACTGTTTGTAACTGATCACAGCTTATCAGACCCCTGGAAATTTCTAAATCCAAACTCAAAAGCATGTTCCTTTTACTCACTGGTGCATCACTGTTACTCAAGAATTGATTATTTTTTTATACTGTAGATAACAATTCCCTGCCTACAATTAAATCTTGTAAGTACAGTGCTATTGTTATCTCTGACCACGCCCCTTTGATCATGGAGCTTAAATCAGTATGCCCCACATATTCATCTCGCAGTTGGCATCTTAGCCCACTTTTATTAGCAGATGAGAACTGTACAGAATTTATATCCAAGCAAATTGATTTTTTTAGAGACTAATACATACTCATAGGTCTCTGCAGAAATACTCTGGGAAACTCTGAAGGGTTTCTTAAAAGGACAGACTATTTCATATATTTTCCACAAGAATAAATTGGAAACCAAGAAGGTATCACAGCTAATCAGTGAAATTACCACAAAAGATCAAGAACAGAGGCCTCATGTATAACGCCGTGCGTAGAATTTGCACTATAGCGTGACGTAAGCACAAAAACCGAAATGTGCTTACACACAGAAAATTCCAGATGCAGGAATCTGTGCGTACTCCAACTTCCACGTTCTTCCGCACCATAAATCCCGATCAGCGTCAAAATTAACGCACATACACGCGCCTTCTGTCCCACCCCATCTCCTCCCAGAATTACACCTCTTTGAATATGCAAATCAATATAAATAGACCTTAAGCTCAGTGTTCTGTGAAAAGGCAATGGCAAAAGCAAGAGGAAAAATATAAGAATTTCAGCGAATACCAAGTGGAGGCAAAGAAAAACTTACTATTTGTTGGCTTATACAGTGGTATAATCACCAAAAGGAAGTTGATCGAGTGACATAGGGTGTTGGAGAAACAAGCTCAAGTTCACAATGCCCGACATAAAAAAGAAGTTGTCACATATCAAAGTCGCAGTGAAAAGGCGAGATGTAGCCCACTGTCTGAGTGTCATATGGAAGCTTATTAGGGTACAGTGAGAAAAAAGGCACAGAGTAGGAAAAAAGCACGAAATGTTAACTTCAATCTCGTAGTTTTTGTCATTAAAGTAGAACATAAACCTTATCTTAAAATTATTTAATTTACTAGTTTCTCAAATCCCATCGTAACTAAAGTAGCACGTTAAATGCTTTGTTTTGTATTTGATCTTCAATGTGCTGTATGTGTGTGAATCGCTACGTGCTTCTGTTCTTTCTCTTTCTCCGACAGGACACAGAATCCATTACATTCGTGATATCACAGCTCTCTGAATAATTAAAATACTGAGATGTTTACGTGAAATAATTTTCAAGATGATTGGAATGAAAGCATGTTATTAAGAACATGATGGCGCAGTGATTGTTCATGTCTCATACAAGATGCTGCTGCGCCATGCGCGACCTTCAACGAAATAATCTATGGTAGCAGTACTGTCTCTTTCAAACGTGTTAACCTTCCATTCTTGTCCTTACTTTTCTTTACCCAAATACCCAATCGCCATACAATCAGCTCTGTAATAGACGTTAAGCCACCTTTAAGCTTACAACAACGATTCTTCAAAACTTTTAAGGAACATTGAAATATCTTCATAGTACATGTTTAATTATTCTATCCATCTATCCTTCCAGTGTCGTGCCAGTCTGAGCAGATATACAGCGCGAGGCAGGAACAATATGTGAACATGCAAGCGCTGCAGCACCGTGTCCTCACATGTTTAATTATTAACAATACAGATCATTTAAATGAAATTAAAGTTTTATCTGTATAATATAATCAACATATTTTGCTGCATTTCATCATACAATTTCCCCTTGGGATTAATAAAGTATCTATCTATCTATCTACAAATGATACTGTCATCATATGCAAATATGCACTGTATAAAGTGGCGCAGGTTGTGTAATATTATAACTGTAGTGCAAGTTTACAGTGGGGTAATTGTACTTATAAGTACAAACAGTTCTACAAAGAGGAATTGATTGAGTGCGTTTATAGTTCTTGGGATGAAACTGTTTCTGAACCGCGAGGTCCGTACAGGAAAGGCTTTGAAACATTTTGCTGTGGCTGAGGCAGCGTGTGCTTGATGCTGTATACCGATAATTCTCTTTCCGATCAGCTGCTGCTGTGATTCCCCACTCAGATACAGTCATATAAATACTCTGAGTGGTGCAGTGAGAGTAATATGGAAAAAGATGATCTGCTGTGGCAACCCTTAAAGGGAGCAGCTGAAAGAAGAAGAAGAAGGTGCAGTGAGAGTAACAACACTAAAGCAGTTATGGCATTTGGAATACTGTGGCTATTCCCCGGACCATTATATTGTTACAAGCTAATTACAATCAGATGCATTACACTAATAAACAATATGTTGTTAGTTTCAGTGTATTTATAAAGCCGCATCAGGAAAATAAAGAGTAACCACACAGGAACAGTAGCACTGCTTTAACGCTGGGTGCCACCAGTCTGCAAAACCGAGCGGAGAACTTGCGTACAACAAGGTATGACATACTGTGGAAAAGTGAGTGGTTTTATGCCAAGTGTAGGTTTTATACATCGCGATTTGAATGTGGAAAAGTTCTTATGCAACATTTCTGTGCGTACTAATGCAATTTTGAATGTATTACAGATACCATAAGTAGATACTCTCAGTGCAGAGGAATTGGATAAACCTCTGGCACTGTCAGAATTACTAGATGCTATAAACTCACTTCAGGGGGGGAAAGCAGCAGAATCCGATGGCTACCCTGCCAAATTTTATAAAAAATTCTCAATGACGTTAGCTCCCCTTTTATTAGCAACATTTACAGAAGCTAGAGACAATAAAATTCAACCTCAAACTTTTTGCCAAGAATTAATTACTGTCTTTCCTGAGCAAAATAACTTACTGTAATAATGACTTATTACAATGTGTATCATACAGACCAATCTCACTTCTGAATAATGATGATAAGATATTCTCCAATATCCTAGTTGGAAGGATTAAGAAAGTGCTAACCAAACTGGATTTATTAAAGGCAGAAGCTTAGCTTCCAAACTTTAACACCTGTTTAATGTGATATATTCACCAACAAAAACAAACACCCTGGAGATATTATTGTTGGATGCAGAAAAAGCATTAGATACGGTTGAATGGAACTACAAAGTACCTCATCACTACATTGGAGAAATTTGGGTTTGCCCAAAAAAATTAGTGCATGTATCAAATTACTGTATACCAGTCCAGAAGCTTCAGTTGGTATTAACATTATTTCAGACAATTTCATTTCCACTCTTTTTGTCTCAGGAAGTCAATACGAGTGTTCCTGGATGATCACTCCAGGCTCTGTCATAATCTCATGCGCAGTCAGGATAACTGCTTTGAGCTCCCGTTGCTGGTTGGCGTTCAAATTAGAGCTGAAGTTAATGTCTGCTTTGTGAGCAAACAGTAAACGGGGCAGTCCATAGGAGGGTATCAGGTTCCCTGTTCTTCAATAGTTTCTGCAGGTTCACATGATATACCCGTTCGCTCACCAAACAATTTAATTTTTTCATCAAATAATCAACGAGCCCCTTTCTCTCCTTAGCTCTGCATGGGCCTTGCCAATAGGCCAATAATTTGGAATGGGAAGTAGGAACAAGTACCATGACCCAATCTCCTGGGTGGAATTCCCATAGAGACATGCCATGGGCATAACAGCAGAACTGGGCTGCTTGTGCCTTCTCTATGTGAGCTTTTAGAATGAGTTGAATTTTCATTAATCTATTGCATAACTTTGTGATATATTCCAAGTTGTGGAGGGGAGGTCCTCCTCCTTCCAAGCTTCCTTTAAGATATCTAATATGCCTTGAGGTTGTTGTTCATACATTAAATAAAAGGGGAAAACCCTGTAGAGGCTTGTGGGACTTCACGATATGCATAAAAGACAAGGGGGAGGAGTTGATCCTAATTTCATCCATTGTCGCTGACCATCTTACATAGCATCTGTTTGAGGGTCTGATTAAACCGCTCTTCTGAACCATCGGTTTGAGGACGATACACACCAAAGTCTTTAAATGCTTTTTCTTAAATAACTTGGCCATTTCCCTGAATGTCTCTGTGGAACAAGGCATCCCCTGGTCCATCAAGACTTCTTTAGGGTTGCTGTCTCATGCAAAGACCCCTACCAATTACCGTTTGATGGCTTTGGATGTAGCAGAGTGCAGTGGGTAGAATAATCAACTAGGACTAATACAGTATATATATATATATATATATATATATATTTGTGTCCTTTGGCCGAGGGTTCTAGGGGTCCTACTAAGTTGTTCAAAGGGGATATCAGTAAGGGGAATAGGAATTAAAGGAGCACGGTCCTTCCTAGGAATCTGCCGCAGTTGACATTCCCGGCAGGACATGCAAAAAATAGCAGACCTCCTCACTGATTCCTGGCCAATAGAAACAGAGCTTAATCTGCTCAAGGGTTTTTTCGGTGCCCAGGTGGGCTCCCAGGAGGTGGGTTTGTGCCAGTTCACAGACCTGCCGCCGGTAATGATTGTTTAATACAAAGTGAGGGTCCTGTGGCATCAGATGTTGTGTGCGATGGCCATTAACCAGATCTACTGAATCTTTTCCAAATCTAAGGGAATCATCATTCCATTGTTCCCTTTTGAAAGAAGTCAGCATCTGCCTAAACTGAAAGTGCAGCTGTGAGAGGGGGGTGGAATTGACCTCAAGAGGTGTGGTTTCATCTCAGGTTGTTGTGGCGCTTGACGATGATGATGTTTCAGTGCGTGTCATCCCAGGAACCACCATGTCACTACGAGAGAGCAAACTTCCACTCTCTGCTGGCTGTATACATGGTGTGGAGGCTGCTGGGGATGCATCTTCACCATCAATCACAAAGTCTTTCTGTGACCCCGATCAGGTCAATCATGTTTTTTACAGGTTGTCCCCAGGGAGGCTGGGTGAGATGATTGGGTAGAACATTTAGCAACAGTGCACAGGAAACCTGTTCATTGTTCAATATTGGCCTTAGCCAGCACCTGACTTTGCCTCACAGGCGGAATGCCTGGGGTGGAGTTGGTTGCTCCGGATCAAATTCTCACTGGAATATTCTCCTTGCCAGCTGGCCTGGGCTCCCCCACCTTTTGCAATAGGCTCTGCCTTTGTGGAGTTTAGGTGGGCAGTCTTCTACTCCAGTAGACATAATAAGCCCTGTGTATATTGCCCTCTGATCCTGGACCGATTCTCTTGGTCCCTCCAGCACACTCCCATTGGACTACTTTTGATTTCAACCCCAGGTTTCCCTGACCCACAACAGACCCTTCAAACCTGGCCACTCGGGTACTCTCCCACCTGGGCCCGTAAGGGTTGTAGTCCGACTGTGCTGGGTGTCAAGGCTTCTTTCAGGTCCAGCTGCTGGTTCCTTGAGAATCCTTCTGCAGTTCTGCATCCTGTTGATTGTGCCAATGTGGAAATGACACACCTTGACACAACAAAAAGGTTTGGGGCAGCCACCCTGTATACTTGAAGTTTGGCAGAAAAATAGGCAAAAAGTGAATAGTAGTTGGTACAGATATGAGTCCAAAACAGAACTGCTTTAACAGGAGTAATATGGTGGTTTTTAAAGCCAGTCGGGGGGAATGATGTCAACTGTAGAGGATCTGGAAGTGATGTCATCAAACCTGGAACCGGAAGTGGTGTCATTGGAAAATTGACATCATCAGGCTCGGAAACGGAAGTGAAATCATCTTACCCATGCAAAACTTCCAGTGGCTGGTCTGCAGGGAGAGAAGGAAAAGGCTCAGTGCACTCTGCCACCCCCTGGTCTGGCATGGAAGTACCTTCTTTTGAGCCCTTTAGCTGCCTCCCAATAAATACACATACATATATACAGTACATACATACATACATACATACATGGTAAGAGGTACTTTTCTGCCACCCTCAAATCAAAAACAAAGTATTTCATCACATTAGAAAAAGGTAATACAAAACACAAAATACAGGGTAACAGAATAAAGGCTTGATGCTCCAAATAGAATGTGTTCATACATGGTTATCTGTGTTTACCATGTCTGGTGGCCTGTTCACTTATGCACAAGTGCAAACACCACCTGTTACCTTCCATTCACTAACACTCCCCACACTGTGGTTTTCCTTCCTTCTTTCCTCCAGCTAGTGAATATCTCATTTCCTGACTTCAGACTCAACTACTCCACAGCTAGAATAGCCTTTTAAACCCAGGGGCCTTATTCCTAGAAATTGGCTTGGCAGCTCAAATTCTCCTGGACTCTTGTGCCCATAGCACAATTTTGCCTTTCTTTTAATAAAAAATAAAAGGACATGTATTAAGAATTTCATTGTAGTTCATACACATAACAATAAATGACCCTATAAACCTAAATGACTCTTTATCTGTGACTTCAGTTAAAGTATACATGAAGGCTGTCTTAAACCTCATTGTTTAAACTGAACTATGAAGATAAATATGGGTGTGTGTTTTTCTTTGCGCCAGGAGCATCCACAAAATAGTACAATCAAATGAAGCGACTCTGAGCTTAGTGGGATTTGCTACATTTTTTCTCTGTTGTTCATCGAAAAACAGACATGTGGAAGACACGCTATTTTTCCATTGCAGGGATGGTATGCTGTTTGAAGTACTGATGAATAATTCACCACAAAATAAAAATACTGTTCTGCAGTTTATGCCAATTCAAATAAAGAGTGTCTGCACCTGCACAGAAGGGGCACTTGAGAGCATCTGATAAAGACATTAATCGTTCAGCCATTTGACCTTTGAGCCTGAAGAAAGAATCCTTAAATATGAAACGATGTCCGTTTTGGCACAATTGTCACGGAATGTCCCAAAAGGATGTCCAGAATGTTTAAGCCTGTAGTGTTTTTTTGTTTTTTTTTTCACAAAATATTAGATTTCAAATTCTTGGTGGTAGTAAACTCATACTTTTATACTATGTGAATACTGTAGATAAACAATGAATGACGTTTGGCTAAACTTTGGGTTAATGGAAACATATATAAAGTATTAGAAGAAAAACAAATCTTGCTGTATCTCAGTAACATATAAATTGTGGTTTATTCCCCCACAATTTTTGTCATTTTTCTTCCTAGTTCATTGGCTCTCTACACATTCAAACACTCTTCCATTATGAGTATTCAGATTAATTATTATATTCAATTTTTTTTTTTTATATTTTACTATCACTACTATTATCTTGTTAGTCTGTTTTAATATGAATTGCCTATTCAATCATTATTCTTGCCTTTAAACAATATTATATAATTAAATCTTTATTTTTTATATGCACACCTATAATTTCTTTATTATTAGATACTTCAATATTCTACTTACAACTTGTAGTTTACCAAGAAATGACATCATACTGACTGGGATCTGCTAATCTTGGGTGCAAACCAAGCCTGCAGACCATATGCTGCATTTGAAACCTTTCCATCATTTCTAAATTATCTAAGCAATTCAGTCCTGTCTTTACATTTGAAAGACCAACTATGTCATGTCCTTGTTATCTTTCCTTCATGCTTCACGACTTTACTACTAAACCACCATTTCACACAAATTGTATTAAGATATCACAAATGTTTAAAATTTTCTCCACCTAACTTCTGAAATGCTGTAGATACTGTGATCACATAACTCCTTACCTTCTTAATCTACATTACATTGTCAGTTTTTATTTCAAGTGTTTGCCTACCAGGTATTGATAAGATCCACAAGAGGCGAAATTCACTTTGCACTTTCATATCACCAAAATGACATATGATACTAATATCCCACAAATATAAATTTACATTTATAGGTACAAAATAATAACATAAAACCTAACAAACATTTCAGCTATACTTAAATTTACAAGATTCCAATTTTCTCCTTAGGTCCAACATACTTTCCAGTATTAAGGATTTTAATCAACATCAGTGCAAAGAAATGCTCACATGTATTTAGCCTACATTGATACACTTCCAGCATCCTGTGTACAGACCAAACAGGATCTGGATCTGTGGAATCCCTTGGAATAGTCTGTTCTTATAGTGCCTGAAGGAAGTTATTCCTGCATACTTCCAGAAAGTAGGGACAATAATAATGTCCCCTGTACTCTGCTGTTCATTCAAAGCTATCCTTCTAGTCCTTTGGGTTTTTAAAGATGGGGACAAGATGAGGTGGGATCAGAGGCAAGGCTCGAGTCAAGGTTATTGTTTGTTGACTGTATCACGTTTATCAGTACTGTGGGCTCTGTTCTGTCACATCCATATCCCCTTGGGCAGCATTTAAATTGGGCCCAATGTGAAACACTGTATAATCATGGATTCAACGTCATTTAGTAAAGTATAACACAATGTGCTTTCTACTGTATCTATTGGAATGGAAAAGCATTCATTCTTTGGCTCAACTAATTAATTGACTTTCAATATAGTATATTTATCACTGTTTCCCTATTACCTCTTAACTAAAAATGACTACTGTACTGTTTTACATTGCACAAAATATGCTATCTATAAGAGTTTATTACTTAATTTGATAACTGAAGTGATACTGTTTTACAAAATAAATACGTTATGGTTATTATCTGGTTTAGTAACAGAGATTAGAAGTGACAGGTGATATTTTGACAATATTTCATAAATCATCCGAGGAGTGAGACTTGCAGTCATTTCTGAATAATGAACTCTAAATCACTAAAATATAGGCCATTCTATTGTAATTTTTTGTGGTAATGTTAAATATTGAAATTAAAATAAGCATTTTTTAAGGTTAATTTCCAGATCCCCTGTCCCTTATTCCATATTCATGAATGATTTTATTAATTTGTGGATTTGCATTGATTTATGTACTGATCAGCCACAACATTAAAACCACCTACCAAATACTGTATTGCATAGATCAACTATGTGCCGCTAAAACAGCTCTGACGCATCATGGCATGGAGTCCACAAGACCTCTGAAGGCATCATGTGGTATCTGACACCAACATATTAGCAGGAGATCCTTTAAGTCAACAACTTGAACTATCTGTCATATTCCTTAAACCGTACCTGAACAATTTTTGGAGTTTGGTAGGGTGCATTATCCTGCTGAAAGAGACCACTGACATCAGAGGATACCATTGCCATGAAGGGATTGTTCAATTGAAAATTAGCAACATTTAAATGAAAACTGGCCATTCAGCCTAACAAAGCACGCCAGTCCTTTTCTAGTAATTCCTCCAAAGCAACTTCAAGTAATTTTATGAGACGTTGTGAGAAATTTGCCCTTAAGTTTTTAACTGTGCCTCCGTGTTCTCATTGAAGTCATTTTAAAGTAACAGTATCGATCCACTGTACTAATTCCCATCATAATTTTAAACACTTTAATCATGTCATCTTTTAATCTCTTTTTGCTTATGTTGTGTTAATCGTTCTGCATAACTCATCCCAAGCAGTCATGGAATCAGCCTAGTCAGTCGTCTCCTGACTTTTTCTAGTAGTTCGTTGACTTTTTTTTTAGCCTGGAGACCAGAACTGTAAACAGCACTAAAAATGGGGTGTTTCCAGTGAGTTATAAAGCTTGAGCATAAGCTCCTTTGAGTTGAACTTTTTACTTCGTGCTGTATAACCTAACATTCTTTTAGATTTTTTAATAGCTTCTGAACGTTGTCTGAAATTTGAAATTGATGAGTCCAGGTCTCTTTCCCAAATGCTTTTCAAATAAATCTAGATGTCTTCACTGAGATATGGCTCATTCTCCAACTGAAGAAGCCCCCCTCATTTCAAGTTCTGTCTATCTTTCCTAAAAAACGTGTACCCCATCTATGTTCAGCCCCATCTTTGTGATTTACCCAGGCTTCTACTATTGCTATAATATCATAATTATGCTCAGCTACAAACAACTCCAATTCACTTGTTTTGTTTTTGATACTTTTAACATTAGAGTGGAAAAAAGCATTACAAATTCCAGCATAGCTCCTTAGCAGTAAACAAAAAAAAAAAAAACACAATTTTTTAGGAGCAAAATTTAATTCATAAGGATGACATCAGCACTTCAGTATGTCTCAGTCTCCAATCTATGTGGTCTGTAAAATTCTTTATGGAAGGTGGTATGTATCAAAGTAATATCCGCGTTAATGCCAGGATCTAATATATCCCAGCAGAACATTGCTCAGACCATCAAACTGCCTTTGGCAACTTACCTTCTTCCCATAGTGGATCCTGCTGACATCTCTTCCTCTAGTATACAACATACATGCACCTGGCCATCCACATGATCTAAAAGTAAACTTGATTCATCAGACCAGACCATTTTCTTCCATTGCTCCCTGGTTCAGATCTGATATTCCTACACCCATTATAGGCATTTTCATAGTGGATGGGGGAGGCATGGGCTCTTTGACCAATCTGCGGCTACACGGCCACATATGCAGCAAGCTACAATGTACTGTGTTTTCTGAAACCTTTCTCACATGGCCAACATTAAGGTTTTCAGCAACTTCTGCTATAGGGGCTCTTCTGTTAGATTGAACCAGACACGCTAGCGTAGCCCCCCCGCAGGTTTACTGGTTGTTCTTTCTTGGACTACTTTTGGTTGTTACAAACCACTGCATTTCAGGAACACCCCAAAAGAAATGCCATTTCGGAGATGCTCTAACTCAATCAAATCACAATTTAGTCCTTGTCAAAGTTGCTCAGATCTTTTTTTTCTACTTTCAATTCTTCACCTTGAAGAACTGACTGTTCTCTTTCTGCTTAATACTGTATATCCCAAACCTTTACAGGTGCCACTGTAATGTGATAATTATTGTTATTTACTTCACTGGTCTGGGGTTTTAATGTTGTTTCTGATCGATGTATATATGTTTAAAATATGTAAATAATTTATCATTTTATAAACGAGCCATGATCCTCTGAGGAGAGTTATGTAAACATAAACTGAAACTGAAAAAGAGCTCTATTGATGGTAATAATGATGTATATTACATATCCCTACAACGTTCTTCACTTGTGAGAAAAGATGTAAAATAAACAATTGACACTGGTGGTTTTCAAGTCCTGGGGGACTCCATTGGCAGTTTCACAAGCAGCAATCTATGCAACCTCTAATTGATCTCATTGTTAAATTTTTTTGCCTTTTTTTCTCTTATTTTGCACTCACAACCATGCAGTAGTGTTTTACATTTATACGTTGATCATTATAACATATTATTTACAGGTGGCTATATTTATAATACATTGTAGTTCTCCCCCTCTCATGCAGTTGTGTGTGTTCTGCTCCATTCTGGTGCTGCCTTTGACCCTGGCACCATTTTGTCACCCAGGCACTTCTTCATAAATTGAACATACAGTACCTTGTAAATTCAATATGTCAAATTCTATTCAGATCCATGACCAATCCTCTTATTTTTTATAAATGAACAAATCCTGAAATTTTGTTCCCTTTGATATTTTCAGTTCAAAAGCACTGGATCAAAAAAAAAATAAAATTGTGACATTGTCTTATTTTATAAAAACATCTTAAGGAGAAAAAAGAAAATGTGTTATTTCTATAAATATTCACACTGTGCACTGTGGAAATTCTGAGTTTACACAGGTGAAAAACAATTGCCTACTGAGTACGCAACTGCCTTAGAATTGGTCTCCACTGATGAATCATTACAAAAATTACCACTTAAGACATCATTATTTAAGCTGAAATGGTAGAACAGCAGTACAAATGAAAGCTAAGAAGTATTGCAAAAATTATATAAAACAATATTAAGTAGTTGGATGTATCAGTGGAGGGTTCAAAAGTGAAAGCTATAGCAAACTAGCCATGTGCTGCCTAGAAGTTGTTCTTTCAAATCTCTGTGCAATCCAAGTACTTAGAAGGAGGTGTAGAGTTCAAGGCACTGAACGTTTATGCATTTACAAATTACATGAAATTGCTTGTTCATCCACCATTAAACTATTAAAAAATATAACTTTCACCTGCCTTGGAATCTACCTTGACTATACATTAATAGTTTATTACTAAAGTATTTTTTCTACAACTTATACTTTTCTCATAGTCCAAACCTACTGCACCTTTCAGTACAGAAGTGCTTTTTTTATTATTCTTATTAATTTTATTACAATCCATACATAGCAATCAAGTTTTTACAAAAAGAAGAATTATGTTAAGAACAGATCGATCCCCACCCCTGAGAGAGAGAGCAAGCCAAACGTGTAAAATTTAAGGCTTGTAAAATACCTAAATTAATAAATTCTCTGTGCTTTATAAACTTATTTTAAAATATTACTGATTAGATCCTGCCATGTTTTGAAAAAAGTCTGTACGGATCCTCTAACTGAGTATTTGATTTTTCCAATTTCAAATAATATAACACATCAGTTTCCCACTGACTTAAAAGAGGAGAGTTTGGGTTCTTCCAGTTTATCAGAATAAGTCTGCGTGCCAACAGTGTAGTGAATGCAATCACAATTTGTTTGTCTTCTCCACTTTAAGCCCTCTGGAAGAACCCCAAACACAGCTGTTAATGGGTTAGGAGGGATTGTGAGTCCAAGGCTGTCTGAGAGGTAATTAAAAATTTTTGTCCAGAATAATGTTAATTTGGTGCAGGCCCAGAACATGTGACCTAGTGAGGCTGGGGCTTGGTTGCAACGTTCGCAGGTTGGATCATGCCCTGGAAACATTTTGGAGAGTTTTAGTCGAGACAGATGTGCTCGATATATAATTTTGAGTTGTATAATTGTATGCTTTGCGCATATGGAGCTCGAGTGAATTCTCTGCATTGCTATTTTCCACTCCTTTTCTGATATATTAATTGAGAGATCTTTTCCCAGTGTCCTCTTGGATCTTTGAAAGAAAGGGATTGTAAAATGATTTTATATATTGTAGAGATGGAGTCTAATTCCTTGAAATTGAGCAATATTTTTCCAGCGTGGATGAGGGTGCAAGATGAGGAAAATCTGGAAGGTTCTGTTTAACAAAGTTCCTGATTTGAAGATAGTGAAAGAAATGTGTAGCTGGAATGTTAAATTTGGAATGTAATTGTTCATAGGATGCAAAGACGTTGTCTATATAAAGATCTCTAAGCAAGTTAATTCCAAATTTTTCCAGATATTAAAACTGCATATGTTTGTGAAGGTTGAAAGAGGTGGTTCTCTTGCAGGGTGCCACAGATAGAAGCTTCTCCGTCTTAAAATGCTTTCTACATTGGTTCCAGATTCTAAGTGAGTGGAGCACAATTGGGTTATTAGTGTATTGCCGATAACGTGTGTTTATTGGAGCACAGAGCAAGGAATACAAAGAAGTACTGCAGGATTTTACTTCTATTGCGGTCCAAGCCTGTGTATGTTCTTCTATTTGTGTCCAGGTTCTTATCGCCTGTATATTTGCCCCAGTAATAAAACTGGAAGTTAGGTAGAGCCATGCCGCCTTCTGCCTTTTGTCTTTGTAGGGTCGCTCTTTTGATGCGTGGATGTTTTGAATTCCAAATAAATGAGGTTATTGTTGAATCTAATTGCTTAAAGAATGATTTATTAATGTATATTGGGATGTTTTGAAATAAAAAGGAGCTTAGGAAGAATATTCATCTTAACAGTGTTAATTCTTCCAGCTAGTGTGAGATGAAGGGTTGACCATCTATGCAAGTCTTGTTTAATTTTTTCCATGCAGACGACGAAATTTTGTTGATAAAGAGCTTTATGTTTACTTGTGATGTTTACTCCGAGGTATTTAAACTGTTCTGAAATGATAAAAGGTAGGGTGTCTAATCTAATATTATATGCTTGAGAATTCACTGGAAAGAGTACACTTTTATTCAGATTAATTCTGAGACCAGAGATCTTTTGAAATTCTGTGAGTGCTGCTAAGACTGCAGGCACAGAATTTTCTGGGTCCATATATACAGTACCATATCATCTGCATATAATGAGATTTTCTGTTCCAGTCCTTCTCTGCTAATCCCCTTTATCTGATCAGTATTTCGACAATGTATTGCCAGTGGTTCAATGGCAATGCAAACAGCAGGTGACAAGGGCATCCTTGTCTAGTGCCACGCTCTAGTTTAAAGTAGTCTGAGCAAATGTTATTGATGCAAACTGAAGCTTCTGGGTTAGTATACAGTAATTTAATCCATGCACAAATGTTGGGCCAAACCCAAACTTCTCCAATGTAGTAAAAGGTATTTCCATTCAATCATGTCGAATGCTTTTTCTGCATCCAATGATAATAATATTTCTGGGGTGTTTGATTTAGTTGGTGAGTATATTACATTAAACAGGCGTCGAAGATTTGAAGATAAGTGTCGGCCCCTAATAAATCCAGTTTGGTCTTGTGATATTACGAGGGGAGCACTTTCTCCATCCTTCTAGCTATGATTTTAGAGAGTATTTTAACGTCGTTATTCAGAAGTGAAATTGGTCTGTATGATGCACATTGTAATAAGTCCTTATTTTGTTTTGGAAAGACAGTGATTAGTGCTTGGCGAAAGGTTTGTGGAAGAGATTGGTTATCTCTGGCTTCTGTAAATGTTGCTAATAGGAGGGAGCTAGCTGAGGAGAATTTCTTGTAAAACTCTGCAGGGTAGCCATCAGGGCCTGCTGCTTTTCCACCTTGGAGTGACTTTATAGCATCTAGTAATTCTGATAATGCCAGAGGTTTATCAAGTTCCTCCACACTAAAAGCGTCAATTTGTGGTATCTGTAATGTATCCAGAAATGCATTAGATTGTATATTGTCTTCTTTAAACTCAGTAGTATATAGGGATTTATAGTAGTCTCTGAAAGTGTGCATTATATTTTTGTGTTGATGATTTTATCTCCGTTGTGTTAGTGATTACCGAGATTGCGCTATGCACATCTTGCTTGTGAATTTGTTGCGCTAAAAGCTTATTAGCTTTCTCCATGTTCATATAATGATGTCTGGATTTGTAAATTAGTTGTTCAGTTTCTTTAGTTGTCAAGAGGTTTAATTCTGAATGTAGAGCCTGCCTCCTCCTATGTAGAGTCTCGCTTGGTAGTCTGGCATGTTCTTCATCTATTTTAGTAATTTCGCTTTTATCTCTGCTACTTTCTTCGCTTCGGATTTATTTCTGTGGGAAAGATATGAGATAATCTGTCCTCTTAAGAAGGCCTTAAGAGTTTCCCAGAGTATTCCTGCAGAGATCTCGGGGATGTATTTGTCTCTAGAAAGAATTTGATTTGTTTGGATATAAATTCAGTACAATTCTCGTCAGCTAATAGAAGCGGTTGAGGCCATCTGCGGGTGAGTGTATGGGGCTTAGTAATTTCAGCTCCAAGATCATAGGTGCATGGTCTGAAATAACAATAGCATCGTATTTACAAGATTTAATCTTAGGCAAGAAGTTATTGTCTATAAAGAAGTAATCAATCCTTGAGTAGCAATGATGTACTGGTGAGTAGAAAGAATATGTTCTTGAATTTGGGTTTAAAACCTCCAGGGATCTGATAAGTTGTGATCAGTTATAAACTTTGTAATTATCTTTGCGTGTTAGTTGCGTTCCCCTGTGGAGGAAGTCTATCTAAAAGTGGATTTAAACACAATTAAAGTCCCCAGCCATTATAACTTTATGAGTGTTCAGATTGGGAATGGATGCAAATAAATTTTGTATAAATTCCTTATCATCAACATTAGGTGCATAAACATTTATCAAAATCATTTTACAGTTAGATAAGTCTCCCATGACCATTACATATCTCCCTTCAGGATCCAATACTACATCTGATGCTACAAATGGTACTGTTCTATGTATGAGAATTCCCACCCTCTAGTTTTCTTTGTAAAACTAGAATGGAACATTTGGCCAGTCCAGTCTTTTGCAGCCGGAACTGATCCTTGCTTAGTAAGTGGGTTTCCTGTAAAAATACTATTTTAGCATTTAGACCTGTTAGGTGAGAAAGTACTTTCTTTCTCTTTAATTCGTGATTCAGGCCTTTAACATTCCAGCTTACGAAGTTAACTGTCCCATCATGGAGACACTGATTCTGAGTTTTTGATGTCATTTTATAGTCTTAACTGGAAGTGAAATAGTTTAGGTCTTAATTTCCTATTTCCCCAAGAGTTGTTGCCATGCAGCTTATTATTACGTTGATAGTTATAATTATAAAGATTGAGATGATAGATTAGGTATAGATCAAGCCTGCTCTCTTTCTCTCCCCTTAACCCCCACCCTCCCTTTTGCCTCCCCAAGTGAGGCTAAAACCCACTTCACGCAGTCCCAGTCCTCTGACATACCCAGAGACAGAGCACGTCCAAAGCACAACAAGCCCCATGCAGTGGCGCTTTAGGTTAAAAGATAGAGATATCTGTTACCAATATAGTCTTTAAAAAAAAAGAATTTTGCACTTAAAATATATATATAGTCTTCAGCAATTTTAGTGCATTAAGATGATACCCCAGATAATAAACCCGGTGATGGTGTTAAAGATGTGTCCAAAATAAGCATAACAAGTCTTAATGCAGTAATAGCAATAACAGTAAACCAAGGGTATGATATTGAACAGTCTCATTTAGGGTACACATGAAATAATTAGAAAAGAAAAAGAAAAAAAAGGAGGAAAAGTAATTAAGCACAATAAAACATAAACAGATAGCCCTAGTAATACTAAGTAATAATAAGAATATATGAGAATATATGCTGATAAAAACCCGTATTTTAAAACAAATAGATCAGACAGTAGATTATTAATCCTAGCTTTATCATTTACCGCCATGACTCACTATTATGTATCAGAATAGTCCCGGGATCAGCTTTCTTAATTCATTTTCTGCTTCTTCCTTGCTAGCGAAGACATAGAAATGACCTGCCATTCCACTTTCAGTTTTGCCGGATACAGGAGGCTGTATTTGACACTGGCTTGCCGTAGCCGCTGTTTAATATTATAGAAGGCTGCGCTTAATAGCTGTTGCTGGAGAGAAGTCAGGAAGATACTAATGTGGTTATTTTCATATATAATATCTTCCTTGTTTCTGAGGAGTGCCATCACCTCTAGCTTAAATGATAATCGCTCAAAACGAACTATAAAAGATCTTGGTCGGGTCTGACGGTGTTTGATCAGACGCTGTAAGCGCTGCTATCTCAGATTCTGCTTTAAAGTCGCCCCTGATTATTTTAGAAAAAAGTTCAGCTGCGAATTTCACGGGGTTTGAACTTTCTCGATTCTCCGGCAGACCTTCAATTCTGACATTATACCTTCTACTCCCATCTTCTAAAGCAGCCAGTCTGTCTCCAAGTTTTTCTCGAGTTTTTACATTCGAACTGACATTTACTGCTCTTTCCTCGGCACTGGCAGCTAAATGTTCGCCATTTCGATCCGATTGTGAATGTCTCCTTAAGATGCTCCAATTGATCAGCAAGCGTGCTCAGTTTAACCGAGTTTTCTGAATGCCTCTTCAATTTTACCCAGCACCTGTCGAAGCTCAAGTTGTACCTCTTGACGCAGCCTTTCATTTGCCTGTTGGAATTCCTGGTGCAGCCTTTCATTTGCCTGTTGGAATTCTGTCGCAGCCATTCATTGGCCTGTTTCATCTCCTGTTTCAATTCCTGTTTCAGTCTCTCAAGTGCCTTTGCCGTTGCTTTCTCATTAGCCTTCTCGCTTTTCTTTATATCTTGCGTGAGCTCAGCGAGCAACACTTTCAGTTCAGATAGTTCAATTGTGCCTTCTTGTACCGTAGATGAAGCAGCAGACTTTGCTGAAGCCGGTGTCCCGCTGCTCCAGGCTCGTGTAATTGCGTAACTGAAGCCGTGGACTTCCCGGCCCTTTCCAGTTTCAGGTAATCTTCCAATCGGCGAGCTATCCACATCTGCACTCACGATCGCACCTTCGCTCCCCTTTTCGCTCTCAGCCGGCGACGATGTAGCGGACCGTGGTCCCGAGGAGTCTGTGCTTTCGCCCATCTGATCCAGGTCTGTCTCTGATAGGCCGTATCTTGAACTGGGGCTTGCTGATCGCAGCTTGGATGTAGCTTTAGTTTTCGATTCTTTCAAACCCCCCTTCTTGTTGGCCATGCTTATATGTGCTTACATATACTGTAGCAGTCCCTCTCGGGTTGAATAAATACAGGATATCTCAGAATAATAAGCAAATAATATGAAAAATAGCACCACTGCTAGCGAAGCTCCACTTCAGACGTCCATCTCTCGCATCGGACGAGACCAAATCCACAGAGTACAGAAGTGCTTTGCTATACCTTTACTGCCAATCTTTTAAATTTCAGATATTTCATACTAGAAAAATATTAAAAAGCTACTTTTAGAATAAAATGGCATTGGTTGATTCCAGAAATAGATTAGGCACTTTGATGTGCTAACTTACTAAACTTAATTAATTTCTGATTTGGTTTTAAATTTTTATACACATCTAAAAAGTTGTGATGACTCAGAAGTTGGTCATACTATTCACAACTAATTTCACTGCACTTACTGGCAGTGAATAAAGTCATTGTGAAAGATGACAATTGTTATTCACGACCTACAAAACATAAATGCATTATCATTTTTTTAAGATCAATTGGTGAGTGAATGACTTTAAATGCATTTAAATTAAATTTGCCCACAATCGTAGCCATTTACTGTACAATACAATTCATTTTTGTTTAGTACTGTTCACTGAGGGCAGACACGGAGTGCTGTGAACAAATTCTCTGATAAAATACAAATGTAGAGTACTGTATACTAATTACTAAATAAAGAATTAGTACATATAAAGTTACAGATTCATTAAAGTAGAAACTGTTTAACATAAAAGGAAACCAACAATATCTGTCCATTAATTAATTGTTGAACTACGGCCAGTTGACAACGGAGGAGATGAAAATTGTTAAAGAGAAAGACAAAGTCAAACACATTTACAGTCCAAGAGACCTCTTGTAACCTACCCCACTACTAGGTATTCTACAGTAGAGTCTGCACTGGCTATCTAATCTGATGACATAATCCTTCCATCTGGTGAATTCAAAGCTCCTTTATTTCAGATGACTTTTCCATATGCAGGAAAGTACCTTGGCAGTGGAGCACTGGTACCAAGTGCCACATCAAGATACTGAGAAGAGAAACCGAATGCAGGAGAGTCAGGAATAATTTATAAATATTTTATTACTTACATTTCTGTACAAGCATGCAGTATGCACGGCTGATCAACAGCTGTGTGTCATGATGTTGGTCTAACTTTTATTTTGTCATCATCTTTTGTCTTTATACTAGTCTATGCAAATGGAGTCTACACAGTAAACATTTTTTTAATTAAGTAGAGGTAAGCATTGCTTAAAATTAAAACTATGCAATTTGCTATGAAGCAATAGCTGTTATGGAAAGTTAACTCTTGAAAAACTCAGCAAGTAAACTGCTCAAAACTTCTCAATAGAATACAAAAAGCAGTTTAAGTACATGAGACTGATCAATTCGCCAACATTCGATTTTCATCAAACAAGTGTCAACACTAAGGTTCACCAAACTACAATAACCTCCATCCATCCATCCATTTTCTAACCCGCTGAATCCGAATAGGGTCACGGGGGTCTTCTGGAGCCAATCCCAGCCAACACAGGGCACAAGGCAGGAACCAATCCTGGGCAGGGTGCCAACCCACCGCAGGACACACACAAACACACCCACACACCAAGCACACACTAGGGCCAATTTAGAATCGCCAATCCACCTAACCTGCATGTCTTTGGACTGTGGGAGGAAACCGGAGTAGCCGGAGGAAACCCACGCAGACACAGGGAGAACATGCAACTCCACGCAGGGAGGACCCGGGAAGCGAACCCGGGTCTCCTAACTGCGAGGCAGCAGCGCTACCACTGCGCCACCGTGCCGCCCTACAATAACCTCATCCTACTAAATTATTTTAAAAAAAAAGTTTTTAGAGAGACACCAAATTTCTTGAGGCAATTCCTGCAGAGTGTTGTGGGTTTGTAAGTTATAACTGAAAAATTACAAGGGGTACATGAATGTGTTTAACTAGCTATTGGAAAGCCAGAGATTATACTAATAAATAATTTATATTGTGCTAGAGAGGTGATAAGTACAATTCATTTATAACTTTTAATAATTAAGATAAATACAGGCTCCAGTACTACAGAAACTAGCACATCACTTCATTTCTCTTAAAGGAGTCAGATCTGCCAACGTGCTTTTTTAGTAAGGAAGGTTTTCCCTTGAAACCTGATTTCAGAATGCAAAAAGAATCATATTACAATTTAGATGAATATATATTCTGTTTACTGTTGTTAGTGCTCTGCCATACTATAATAAATGAAGCCACCTTTTTTAATTTTGTTTTATGTCAAAAGCAGAAGTGCAATAAGTTCAGATCTGAATTCAGTGTTTCTCAGCTGTCCCATCTTTTCATTTTCCTTTGAAGGGAAATCCTTTGACTAATTCTTTCAAAAAATATACATGCAGTACTTCTATAAGAATGTCAAGCTCTGGACAATGTACACATTTATTTTTAATAATAGTATAGCAAAACTATAAATTACTATACCTTATTGTGCACTTTGCAATCTTGTCAGGTATACTCTATACATAACTAATTAAAGTTTTCCCAAGGAGTATGGTTTTGGCAGTAGTGCTTTAAAAGTACTTTCACTTTTTGACAGTAAGAAAGAAAAAATAACCATAAACCACATTTTAAGAGAGACTTTATTATCCATCAATCTATTTTTTGAAACACTTCAGGAAACTCTTGTGAACATAGGGAGAAAATTAAACACTTAGAAGCATGCCATTTGGCAGTTAGACTTTAATGTGACTGCTTTCAGTTTTGAGAACTACTAACTTTATCATGCCACCCTTAAGAATTTAACCTTCTTCCAAAATAAAATTTGATAAACTAGTGGTGTCAAAAATGTCACTTCTGTTCAAGGTGCTAAAAAGTTACAAATGCAATAAGCATGTGCACTATACACAAGGTGATAAGGAGTTATAAACTGTTGTGACAGACTAGACGCCAAGCACCAGGTAAAAGTCCAAATATTTTTATTTAGACAAATACGTGCACAAAGCACCCTCCACTCCACAATACTCATTAATCAATACACAATACTCAGTAATCACAATCCTCCACTCCCAGACGCGTTGCTATCTTTCCACCCAGCTCAGCTCGACGTCTGGGATTTCCCACAGTCCTTTTATAGTCTTCTGAACCCCTGTCCATGTGACTTCCTAGCACTTCCGGGTCAGATGAAAACTCCTTTTTCCTCAACCCGGAAGCACGTCATTCCCTTTGTCCATGTGACTAGGACGCACTTCCGGGTTGTATGAGAAATACTTGTTTCTCCTTCCTGCAGCTCCATCTAGTGGCCCCTGTGGTATCCAGCAGGGTTGTGGATGAAAACTCCATTGTCCGTAATTCCCTGCTGGTATTCGGGGCACCTCCATGCTACAGGGAGGGCTCCACCTGGCGGCCTGGGGGTATTGGCCGGGATGACTGGCCGGTCATAGACCACACTGTATATAATATATAAATATGGAATTTAATTCCTATGTAGGGTTCTAAAAACCTTTATCTAGATATATACATAACATTAAATATGCTATTGCACAGTTATTTTCCACTCTAGTTTAGAACTTATTGTTCTCTATTGTTGCATTACTACACTGCTAATTGCACCATTGATTGTTAGTTGATAGTTGTATTCTGTATGGTAGACACTCAAACAAAAATTTCATTATATATGTGGACTGTACTCTATATATGACAATAAAACTTTGATTGAATGATTGTTCAATTAAAAGTTGAAATGAAATGAATCAGAATTTTGTACTGCCCCACAGGTAGGTGGTAGATTTGTTTTTATGTAAGGACAAGGAGAAATGTTATGACAATAAAAATTTTGGGGTCAGAAACAGAAAATGGGAAGACAAAATAAATTTGTGTCATCAAAACCAACGCATGATCAAAACTTCAAAGGCAAGCGCAACAGCCTTTCACACAGTGATTCAAAGCTTTTCTGAAAACTCAGATATAACATGGCCACTCAAGCCAACCTTTAAACCCTTGACCTAATGAAGTTAGGGTCATGACCTCTGTAAACACACCCCCATCATGACAAAGGGATCCACAAAATGGTGGCACCATAGAGAAAAGACAAAATGGCATTGTAGGAAGAAGTAAATTAAATTTTAACTTTGTTAATATGCAAAAAAAGGGTAATGTTTTTAGATGGGTGCAGAATTGGCTCAGACACAAGAAGCAGAGGGTGATGGTGTGAGGAACTTCATCAGAATTGGCCGATGTTAAGAGTGGTGTTTCACAGTGGTCAGTGCTAGGGCCACTGCTATTTTTAAAATATATAAATGATTTATATGGGCAGATTTGTGGCAGATGAAGTTTAATGTCAGAAAATGTAAAGTATTACACATAGGAAGTAAAAATGTTAGGTTTGAATACACAATGGGCGGTAGGGAAATCGAGAGTACACCATATGAGAAGGATTTTGGAGTCATAGTGGACTCTAAGCTATCGACTTCCCAACAATGCTCAGAAGAAGGCAAACAGAAAGTTAGGTTATATTAGCACGATGTGTGGAGTACAAGTCCAAGGAGGGTATGCTCAGCCTTTATAATGCACTGGTGAGGCCTCATCTTGAGTACTGTGTGCAGTTTTGGTCTCCAGGCTACAAAAAGGACATAGCAGCGCTAGAAAAGGTCCAGAGAAGAGCGACTAGGCTGATTCCAGGGCTACAGGGGTTGAATTATGAGGGAAGATTACAAGAGCTGAGCCTTTACAATTTAAGAAAAAGAAGATTAAGAGGTGATATGATTGAAGTGTTTAAAATTATGAAGGGAATTAGTATAGTGGATTGAGACTGTTATTTTGAAATGAGTTCATCAAGAACATGGGGACACAGTTGGAAACTTGTTAAGGGTAAATTTCTCACAAACATTAGGAAGTTTTTTTTTTATACAAAGAACAATAGTCACTTGGAATAAGCTACCAAAACAGTAAGACTTTAGGGAATTTCAAAACTCGACTTGATGTTTTTTTGGAAGAAATAAGGGGATAGGACTGGAAAGCTTTGTTGGGCTGAATGGCCTGCTCTCATCTAGATTGTTCTGATGTTCTAAAAAAACACAAAAAACAAAGTTTAAATTTGAATCTCTGTGTTTCAAAACTGTATGATTAATATTTAATTAGCCAGAAAGTCTGCTAAAATCTTTGCAATAAATTTTGAAAATCAGAGATCATAGTAAGTTTATTAGAGCGGACACCAACCAAACACACTTCACAAATACACTAAAGAGTTCTATTACATTTGTGTTTTGACATATACTGTATTATTTACAAGTGGCAGGCAAAAGCAATTTCAAAAAACTTCATTTAAAAATGACAAAAACTTAAACCCAAAAAAACAAAATCATTAAAACTAATTCAGACCTAACCAATATCAAAAACTTTTAAATCCTCAACTAATTATTCTTTCTCTTTCCTTTGTTTTAAAAGGTTTTTGACATCTTGCCAAGCGCATCCCCATAACTATTAAGGAGCACAGTTCTTCTAAGCAATAAGCACCTGTACAATTCAGACCTCAAAATAAGTATGTGCCCTGTCCTCTTAATATAAAATTTAAGGTAGTGGGGCTGTACTGTTTGTGGACCTCCCTCTGCCTATATAAGTCCAGGCAGAGGCTCAGGCCCTCCTATTCTGCTGAAAGGCATGAAGATGACCGGCACATGGAACTCTTATCAACCAGAAACAAGTAAGTCTAAATCTAATGCACTAAAACCTAATTATGAACCAGAAATCAATGTCAGAAAGAAAAACTATAGAATTGCAAACCAGAAAATCAAGAAGGATTACACATTCGCTTGTTAGAGTGTTAATTCAAATCATTGAAACCAATTCAGTTATGCTAATGTTGCAAAGCTTGGTGTCATGCTACCCCATGGCACCTGGGTAATGGAAATAATAACTGTAAGGAAACCACACAGAACAAGGAAAAAGCAGCCACAATACCCATGTAAAATATTGTTCCAAAAATATTTTAAGAGGTAAAAAAATCTTATAGTGCAAAATTCATAACACCTCCAGATCAGTATTGAATTGTGGATAATTATCATTGTAAGTACTTTGTTTTGTGATTTCTTTCTGGATTTTGACTTTTCTTGCTCTGTTGTTTTTTTTTTAATTTCTGGATGATGGACTTGCTTTTAGGTTGTCTCATTAGAACATTAGAACAATCTAGACGAGAACAGGCCATTCAGCCCAACAAAGCTCGCCAGTCCTATCCACTTGTTTCCTCCAAGAAAACATCAAGTCGAGTTTTGAAAGTCCCTAACGTCTTACTGTCTACCACACTACTTGGTAGCTTATTCCAAGTGTCTATCGTTCTTTGTGTAAAGAAAAACTTCCTAATGTTTGTGCGAAATTTACCCTTAACAAGTTTCCAACTGTGTCCCCATGTTCTTGATGAACTCATTTTAAAATACTTTAAAAGTCTCGATCCACTGTACTAATTCCCTTCATAATTTTAAACACTTCAATCATGTCACCTCTTAATCTTCTTTTGCTTAAACTCTAAAGGCTCAGCTCTTTTAATCTTTCCTCATAATTCAACCCCTGTAGACCTGGAATCAGCCTAGTCGCTCTTCTCTGGACATTTTCTAGTGCTGCTATGTCCTTTTTGTAGCCTGGAGACCAAAACTGCACACAGTACTCCAGATGAGGCCTCACCAGTGCATTATAAAGGTTGAGCATAACCTCCTTGGACTTGTACTCCACAGATCGTGCTATATAACCTAACATTCTGTTAGCCTTCTTTATGGCTTCTGAACACTGTTGGGAAGTTGATAGCTTAGAGTCCACTATGACTCCTAAATCCTTCTCATAAGGTGTACTCTCGATTTTCCAACCGTCCATTGTGTATTCAAACCTAATATTTTTACTTCCTATGTGTAATACTTTACATTTACTGACATTAAATTTCATCTGCCACAAATCTGCCCAAGCCTGTATGCTATCCAAGTCCTTCTGTAATGATATAACGGATTCCAAATTATCTGCTAATCCACCTATCTTGGTATTATCTGCAAACTTAACCAGCTTGTTACTTATATTCCTATCTAAATCATTTATATATATTAAAAATAGCAATGGCCCTAGCACTGACCCCTGTGGAACACCACTCTTAACATCGGCCAGTCCTGTTGAGGTTCCTCGCACCATCACCCTCTGCTTCCTGTGTCTGAGCCAATTCTGAACCCATCTAAAAACCTCACCCTGAACTCCCACTTCTTTTAACTTGATGCCCAACCTCTCATGTGGCACCTTATCAAATGCTTTCTGAAAGTCCAGATAAATAATATCATAAGCTCCACTTTGATCGTATGCTTTTGTTGCAACCTCATAGAATTCCAGCATGTTAGTAAACACGACCTCCCTCTTCTAAACCCATGCTGACTGTTCAGAATAACTCCTGTCCTTGCCATGTGTTGCTCAATCTTATCCTTAATAATTCCTTCCATTAATTTTCCTGTGATGCATGTTAAGCTTACTGGCCTGTAGTTGCTTGGATCTGCCCTGTCACCCTTTTTATATAATGGGATGATATTTGCCATTTTCCAGTCCTTTGGAATCTCTCCAGTGGTCAATGACTTCCTAAAAATATGTGTCAAGGGTTTATATATGTACTCACTAGCCTCCTTAAGAACACAAGGATAAATATTATCTGGGCCTGGTGATTTGTTTGATTTCATCTTATTTAATCTGAGCAGCACTTCTCCCTCTACAATTTCCAAATCCCTCAGTACCTCCTTAGTAGTCACGTTTACCTCTGGGAGGTTATCCACTTGCTCACTTGTGAACACCTAAGAAAAATGTAAGTTTAGGACATCTGCTATTTCATTGTCTGTATCTTTTAATTCCCCTTTACTATTCCTGATGCACTTGACCTCCTCCTTAACTGTTCTTTTTCTACTAAAATACTGAAAGAATCTCTTGGGGTCTTCTTTCGCCTTATCTGCTATATTCCTCTCCAACTGTCTTTTAGCCTCTCTGATATCCTTCTTAATGGTTGCCCTCATGTTCTCATACGCGCTACGATTCTCCTTGCAGTCATTAGTCTTATATGCCTTATACAGCAGTTTTTTCCTTTGCAACTTCTTTTTTAAATCTTTATTAATCAATCGTGGAGTTTATTTTAGTTTCCTATTAATTCCAAATTTAGGTATGTATCTGTCCTGCATTACAGAGAAAGTGAACCAGAAAGTGCAATGGATTAGCAAGGAGTAAGTAAGGACAGCTATGAAGAGGATGAGGAATGGGAAGGTTGTTGGTCCAGATGACATACTTGTGGAAGCATGAAAGTGTTTAGGAGAGACAGCAGTTGAATTTTTAATCAGGTTGTTTAATGCAATTTTGGAAAGTGAGAGGATGCCTGAGAAGTGGAGAAGGAGTGTACTACTACCAATTTTTATCAGTGAGCGTGATCTGCAGAACTGTTGTAACTACAGAGGGATAAAACTGATCAGCTTCAGAATGAAGTTATGGGAAAGATAAGGAGTCAGGAATAATGGAAGCTAGGTTAAGAAAGGAGGTGATGATTAGTGAGGAACAGTATGGTTTCATGCCGTGAAATAGCACAACAGATGCAATGTTTACTCTGAGGATGTTGATGGAGAAATATAGCCAGAAGGAGATGCATTGTGTTTTTGTGGACCTAGGTAAAGCATATGACAGAAAGGAGTTGTAGTATTGTATGAAGAAGTCGGGAGTGGCAGAGAAGTTTTTAAGAGTGGTAGAGGATATGTACAGGGAAGTGTGAGAGATGTGTTTAAGGTGGAGGTGGGATTACATCAGGAATCGGTTCTGAGACTTTTCTAATTTGCAGAGGTGATGGACAGGTTGACATAGGAGATTAGACAGGAGTCCTGGTGGACTATAATGTTTTTGTATTACATTGTGATATATAAAGAGAGGAGCGAGCAAGTTCAGGAGAACCTGTAGAGGTGTAGATATGCTCTAGATAGGAGAGAGATGAAGGTCAGTAGAACCAGGACAGAATACATGTGTGTGAATGAGAGGGAGGCCAAAGGAATGGTGTGGATGTAGGGTGTAGAGTTGGTGAAGGTGGATGAGTTTAAATAATTGTAAAACAGTACAGAGTAATGGTAAGTGTGGAAAAGAGGTGAAGAAGAGAGTACAGACAAGGTGAAGTGGGTGGAGAAGAATGTCATGAGTGATTTGAGACAGACAGATAAGAGCAAGAGTGAAAGGGATGGTGTACAAGACAGTAGTTATGCCAGCTGCGTTATATGGGTTGGAGACGGTGGCACTGACAAAAAGACAGGAGACCAAGCTGGAGGTGGCAGAGTTAAAGATGTAAAGATTTGCAATGGGTGTGACAAGAATGGACAGGATAAGGCAGGGGTGTCCAAAACCGGTCGTGGTGGGCCGTAGTGGCTGCAGGTTTTAATTCTAACCCTTTTCCTAATCAGCAAGCAGTTTTCACTGCTAATTAACTCATTTTCCCTTCATTTTAATAGCCCTGTATTTAAGGATTCAGTCCACTGAATTGAATGGTTTCTTCATTAAATGGAAGCCAAACAGAAATGATATTTGAAACGAGCCAACAGGTGATCAGCTAAATTGGAACGTCAAACTCCAGCCAATTTCACTCCAACCAATTTCATAATGAGAAGCCAATTCTTGCTGTTATTTAAAGATATTATTGAATACCATGACTTGTTGCTGCTCTCATTCTGCCATAGTAGACTGATTTTTTAATACCACTATCAAGATATTTTGGTGACCTGAGCAGACAAACATGACCAAGACTGTCACCTTTCTTTATTTTCAGGTCAGCTGGTCATGTGGTGGCTTGTTTTGTGTCTCATTATTGTTTGGCTGTTCTTTAAGGAAAAAGAAACACCTACGGGGTTTGAGTCACGTAAATTAAAACTAAGGCAAAACAAAGTAATCAGCAGCAAAAATGGCTTAGAATGAATGGATGGTTAGAATAAAAACCCTGCAGCCACTGTGACCCACCAGGACTGGAGTTGGACACCCCTGGGATAAGGAATGAGTACATTAGAGTGTCAGCTCCGGTTGGAGGTTTGGAGACAAAGCCAGCTGAGAGAGTCAAGATTGTGTTGGTTTGAACATGTGCTGGGGAGAGATGCTGCCTTAATTGGGAGGAAGATGCTAAGGATAGAGCTGCCAGGCAAGGGGAAAAGAGGAAGGCCTAAGAGGAGGTTCATGGATGTGGTGAGAGAGGACATGCAGTCCTCTCCTGGGTGAGACAGAGCAAGATGCAGAGGACAGAAAAATATGAAAACAGATGATTCACTGTGGCGACCTATAATGGGAGCAGCCGAAAGAAGAAGAAGTTTTGAGTTTGGACTTTCCTCTTTTTTGTGTCTGGTTTGTGTAAAAGCCTACTTTGGGGATTAGGCCTGAGGGTAGATTTAGGAGGCATTTTGCGCTTGAAGCATACAGGTAAAGAAGCCTAAGGTGGAAGCTTAAGTCTCATTTTTGATTTTTTTTTTTGTATTGCTATATTTTGAGCTGGAAGCTCACACATACTGGAGACCACAAAAGAAAATTGAGATGAGATGATGTTGCAAAAACACTCTTAACTGAATAAGTTTGACCCAGGTATATATCTAGCAGAGCCAGAAATGATCCTAACAAATTTCTAACAATTTGTTTCCATACAGATTTTTTTAATAATTAAAATACAGAGAAGTTAACTAATTAATCCAGGACACAAGGACAGAAAAAAACAGCCTTGTAATGATTGGATCACTTGCAATTTTTGAAGAATACTTGGAATTTGTAAAGAATTCACTAAATTATATTTGTTATTTTTTACAATTTAGAAATCCTAAAACATTTAAATACTCAGTTGATGATATCCACTTGCATTGATTTTGTATTTCACTGAAAGAGGCATATGCCTATATAACCTCCAATAAATTTATGCATTACATTTCACTCATTAGTTCTTTTTCTGTCTCTTTAAGCTTTTGCTCATCATCCACTGCCATTATTGTTTCTAGGTCAACAGAATAGGCAGGGAGAGTGGCATGTTGTACAGACGCTCAAATATGTAAATATACTATTATTTGAAAATGAACTCCTGTAAAAAATGAGAATAATGCTTGTAATAGTATTATGATACTGATTAAGAAATTAGTGTTTATATATCTACTCATTCATCTTATTTTAATGGAAAATGCTAATTAAAAGTATTGATTTCTCTTTTAACGTTCTTGAATATTACCCCTGTGGTGGGCTGGCGCCCTGCCTGGGTTTGTTTCCTGTCTTGTGCCCTGTGACCCCATAGGATATAGCAGCTTGGATAATGGATGAATATTACCCTGCTGGAGCTATTACAAAGTTCTGCTTGCTGCCCTTGATAAATTTTGACACTGTAAAAACATCATAATAATTTTAATATTGCTACATTAATGAATTGTAAATCAAAACATGATCAATTATTTTAAACAAAGTTAAAAAAAATCTTGTTTGTATTAATATTGTAAGGACAAGGGAAATAAAAAAACTTGACTGATTATTGTTGTAAGTATTCCTAAACATGAGTGCTTTCAATCGTTTATTTTTAAAGATGAACTCAGCTGTGTTAATTATAAATCTCTGTCTGTCTGCTACATAGATTTACAAGATAACATGTAGATCTTAGTTTCATGATTTTAGAAGAAAATGCTTGAAATAACCTTTGAACTTTTGGAAATTTAGTGGAATGTATTTGTTTTTGTTTCAGTTTGTTTATGTGAATAAGATGGGACATATAATCATCCTGTTCATACACTACTCTAAATTATTTGACAGATAAAAGTAAAAAATGCACAATAATTATTTTTGAACAATTAATGAGTGTTATTCAAAATCATTATTTTCCACGATAATTTTTACCTTCTGATGTTTGCTGTGTAAGAAGCTGTTGTAAAGACACAGGTGGCTTCCGCAAAGGTGGTAAAGCTATTTGAATCGAGAAATGCCGTGTCGGCTGCGTGTCGGCAGGACTGGTTTTGAAGAGGAGCCATAGGCAGCATAGGGAAGGGTTTGGAAGAGGATGAATCGGAATCGAGAAATGCCATGTCGGCTGCGTGAGGGTGGGACCGGTTTTGAAGTGGAAGCAGGACGAACCAGAAGAGAAATATTTTAATTATAAGAGATATAAGCTATTCATGCCTTGGAAACTAAGTCAGAGCTCCCTCAAAGGTTTCAAGCATGTTCTTTAAGCTTCAAAAGGAAATGGCAGTGAGAATCGCACAGATGATAAGGTGCATGTGTCCCATACAGGAACCTGTGATCAATCTTCTAGGCCATAACCTTGCCAATGAACCAAATAGTAAACATGAGCACCTCTAGAATCTAAAATAGATTGGATTTTGTATTCCTTATCACCATCCACCTCAATAGGTGGTGGATGAGTAGCTTTAAACATAAAGTACTAGAATGAAGTGGCCTAAGGTGGGACTTGTATAATATAAGATTCACCTTAAAATTCCTGTGAGGTATTGAACCAACTTTTTTTTAGAATGATATACAGACCTTCTTTAGGAGAAGGAACCCTCAACAAGGTGTCTTTATTGGAAAACCTCATCTTCTGCAAAATTTAAGATCGGGGCAATCTAATGCTTCCAGTTAGCAAAAATTTGGCAGCAGATTCACCATCAATAGATTATTCCAAACTAAAGTCAGTTTATTGTTTAAGTTCTTTAGATAATCAGAGAGGAATGGTTTCAAGAAATCAAAGAATTTAAAAGAAAATGATCAAGGGTTAAACTCATTCAACTTCAAATACATTTTAATTAACTCATGTAGTTTTAAGCATGTCCAGGCAGTCCAGCAAGAAAATCCTTTAATAAAACTTTTTTAGATGCAGGGACTTTCTTCAAGTGAAGAAACTCTTTAAAAAGTAAATAATTAATATCAAAATTGTAGTACATCTTTTTGTAACTGTAAGATTTGTGTATAAAATCTGCAATAGTCTCTTTCAAAAGTCTATTGTGCTCCTTCCTTTCCAGAATCCACTTTGTTCCTTCTCTGATTTTTGTTTTATAATTACTCTTATTTTTCCTCTACAGTTCTTTCCAGAATCTTCACACTTTGTGTCAGAAATTTCTATAGATCCATAGGTAGCAGTACATCTTTTGTTTCAGATGAATACTTAATGAGTGTTTTTTTTAGTCCATTTCTTTCTTTTTCTTTCTGCTAGCCTGGTTCCTAGTTTTAATGCAAGACTGATTACGTATTTGAGAGTTTTGCCTAAATTATGAGTAGCCATTTAATAATTTACTTCTTCAACATGTTGAGTGGTCACATGTTGACCCAGCAGCATGAGAATCGTGACCAGCAACCAGTCATTATCACGCCATGTTTCTTTGTGGCTTCATTTAGGAGCTGGACTATATAGCTCCTGGACTCCTCAAAAGTTCTCACCAGTAGCATTCCTCTGGATTTTCTTCACTAAATTAGTTCTCATCTCGGCAATCAATGGGTTTCCCTAGATGGGACATTTATTCTTTACCATCTCTTTTGTGTTATATTTTTACAAAATCTTACTTAGTAATCATATATGCAGATGGATTTTTAAGGTTGCATATTATTAACTAGGCTTGATTTTTCATTTTTCACTTGGTGCATTAGACAGAAATGTGCTTATTAGTAATTTGTCAAGTTTAATGGGCAGCACTTGCAAAATTATAGTTACAATAATGAGATAATCCTGAGTTTCTAAAGCATATAAAAATATTGTGGTGAAAGAAAATTGTATCCAGCAGGGGGCAAGTGCTCCCTGGGATTGTGTTCTTTAGTTAATGCAGAACAGTCTTGAGCCTTATATACATCCCTTTTAGTAACCATGGTGGAAATAATCAGATGAGAGAAATATGGTACAAAAGATATTTATTTATTTATTTATTTAACTTGCTTTAAAATGTAGCTTCCACTCCCAAATTACAATATAGCATAACCATTTATACATTCATATCCAGCTGGAGGGAAGCCAATGGAACAGAATAATCATCATCCAGTTTGTTAGTGGAGAATGCTTGATGAATGCACATCATCCAGTCCAGCAGAATTTAAGGAAGCACTGGGACAGCTTCTGGATTCATGATGGATCCTCGCGTTATAAATACTAATATATTTGCATATTCATTGATTTTTCTATGAACCTTGCCAGTTATGGGCAACTGCCATGGGAGTTTTGTTATTTATGGACTGTGCCCAAATAGCATGTTTCCCTGTTCTAATCACTCATGGCTTCTGCAGAATGTGACCCTGGCATTATATATCAGGGCACATTAATACTTTAAAATAGCTTGCTTGTGTGTCCTTCACATTTTTGTGTCCATCTTTCTCTGGTAGTTTCCCTCTGTCAGCTAAATTGCATAGTTTCAGCTTTATGGCGTCATAACATAATGTGTTTGGAATAAAACTTCACAGATCACAGTGGCACATTTCAAACCTATTACTGGCTTGTAAATTTAACCTGGCAATGCACATATTTAACTATTTCAATATGTAAAATGATATGCTTTATGCATTTCTAAGAAGACGTGTTAAAAACAAATAGTAAAAAGAAAACTTAGTTAAAGCATGAAAAACACAGGTCATGTTACATGAAAAGTAATAGTTCATATACTCAGTTCTGTTTTCTCTCTTTTAAAGTAGCTACAAAATGCATATATGCAAAACATTTGAAAGTGCTGCTTACTGCAGTCTAGAACACATACCAAACAAGAGGGCCTGTGCTGTTGTGGTATTTTAAACTTTTTGGGGAATTATAATGTCTGGCTGTGCTTGGTATGCACATATGCAAAGATTTTTTTTCTTTGTTTTACAAGTGACAAATAAATATTTGATGAAATGTTTTTTTTTCTGAAAAATGTTTTAAATGTGGAAAAGAAAGGCATTAAGAATGATTTATGAGCAGCTATAATTAAGTGGTAAAACAGTGTAGTGGAAAAAGATAGAGCAGAATGTGTTATAACGTAATGCAAAAAAACAGCATTTGATATTTGGATAGTCAACTGGATTATATTAATCACACTTTTCTTTATGACAAACAAATAATGTCAATTTTATCCTTAATAAAACTTGTATTTTTTGTTTTGTTATTACTGTCTAAATATACTTTAGTCTTTGTAAATTTACTTTTATCCTGAATTGTTTTTATTAAACAGGATTTTCAGTCTTCCTTATTAAGACTACATCTATAGTTAGATTTTTTTTTTTTGTCTATTTATGTTAATCATTTGTTGCAGAGGTTTCTGTTTAATTTTAACTTGAATCAGGAGTTAATATTGGCATGTGGTTTCTTGGAATGGCATATTCTACAAGAAAACAACTCATCTCACTTAAAAGTTCAAATGGTGCTAATTTTTTTTTTATAAATCAAAGTGTTGCTTACTGTGTGTTAATCAAAAAATGGTTGCATGTTCCTAATCTCAAATATGACAGCATTTTAGCTAACTGGTTTACTTATTCACAGTAATAACTTACATATTATACAGTATTACTCGTTCTGGACAGTATAGCAGTTTTTCTTGCAGTCTTACAAATTCTGGCTGTTAGTTTTGTTTTATTCTTGAATTTGCTTGTTATCCCCTTATTTGATTTGGTTACTAGTAACAGTTCAAGTACATGCCATTATGAGGTTAATTAGTGAAATGAAATGTCCTCATGTAGGTCTAGTGGTGGTAATATGTACTGTGTGGTTGACTGGTGTGCCACTAATGTCAACCTCTTATCGTTGCTATAAAACCAAAAAGGCATCTTTCAAGACTAGAATAAAGTAGATTCAATAAATTAAGTCAGTTTATAGGATACACAATTTAATAATTGATTTATATATTTTCACAGCTTGTGTTGTCCTCTTATGCTAAAATCTTGAATAGTACATGGAAGGCAATTGGTGAAGAAATGTAGAAATTTTGCCTCTTTTCTCTTGAATGAACCAAACACCTAGGCATTCCATTATGTTTAATCAGGATAAGTTTAGAAAAAGTACATTATCTGTTTAGACCTACATTGGGTATCATAAAAAAAATTAAACAAATGTAAATGGTTATTTACTAGTGACACCAACAAGGAGGAGTCTGTCTAAGAGTTTTTTTTCAGGAGCCTCAAGTGGAGAACACAGTCAAAAAACTAGGATAAACAAGAGAAACATTGAGTGTGCATGGGATTGTAGAGTGTTCCCCTGGTATATTAGAGGGCAGAAGACCCAGCTGTTACCAAGGGTGACCTATCCTCTACTTAAAGAGAAACTGAGACCATGGGAGAAAAGCAGGAAGATAAATAAATGCCAAGCCAGTAGGGAGACACCAAGTCCACAGTTTAAACATGAGATACTTTACTGGCTCTTTAACAGAGACATAGTTGCAGCCTAGAAAACTGACTCTGTTAAATACAACAGAAATCTTAGGGTTGCAGATATATTTGCTGGAAGATGTAACCTGGTTTTCCATGAGAAAAATAGGGCCACTTGTGACACGAGGAGTGATTTCAAGGGTGAGCCAGCAGTGACCCGAAAGCTGGGTTTAAAGTGTATATATGTGTTTGTGAGTGTATATAATATAATTACAAGTAGCATTAGATACATGGAATACCATTCAGCAGAGAACAATTAAAAAACATGAATAAGTGAGTGCTCAACCAGAACTCGTTGTGTTCTGTAATTAAAAATTCTGCAAACTGCAGCAGGACAAGGAAAACAAGAAGAATTCAGGACTCAGCAAAAATTCTTTATTTTCCATAATTAAAATATCTGCAAACTGCATAGGGACAAGGAAAAAGCTAGAAGAAAGAAAGTCAAGAAATGTGAGGAACAGTAACCTTACAAGCATTAGTGTCATAGCAAAAAAAGGCCCTCTGTTTTTCACAGAGCTAAAATAATTATTGGTATGTTTGTTATTAAAACAATATTATACAAGTGCTTCCTCTGATCAAATCTTTCTGTTATGTGTAAAATTGACTATCGATGTAACAATATGTGCAGCATGTACAGATATCCAAGATACTGTACAAGAGTTTGAGTTACATGTTTTCGTGTTATGCGAGGGATTTCATGCTTTTGGGGTTAAGAGGTATCTTATTTGCAGTTATGAAAATCAATGTGGCTTTTATCTTGAGTGCTATAGACAGCTGTACAAAAGAAACTTGTTAGAAGCTCAGTTGACTAACATATTATCTGTGTTTCATGCAGCTAATCCACCTGCTGGAGCAGTCACTCTGGCCACTGTCAAAGCTACTGGCCTCTGGGCAGTAGTCATAGATAATCCAGAAATGGAGTTCAAAGAACATGGTGCCCCTTCATTTTTTCCTTCTCCATCAGCCTCTCAAACACCACTACAATCACCAACCAGCTCAAAACAATGCTACCACCCCAACACATAACTTCTATTGATTTTTAGTTTTCTAAGTGTGATGTTAATGGATTTTTTGTCTTTGCTTTACAGTTACTGTTTTGTTGTTGCCTCTCTAAATAAAGTTCAAATTACTGTTCACATAAATAATCAGTATCAATGACCGTACTAGCTCACATATTTTAAGATACTCTAACAAGTGAATAAAATCTGTGGCAAATTTGCATTGAGTATAATAAGCACAGATATTTAAATCACTATGTACTAGCTAACAGACAGATGGTAGTAATTCCAAGAACTCAAATAGAATTAAGTTTAAAGTTTTTGTCATTAAGCCATTCCATTACCAAGTTAAAATGTGAAACAGAATATTCACATAATATATTCTCAGTAGTTTTTATTTTTTTAAATTAATATTCAATAAAGTCTAAACTAAATCTTACCCAACTGAATTCATCTGAAGATAAAAAAACTCATTTTTTATAGATATATTTTTTATTTGTAACTTTTAACACTTTTATTTTTAGTTGAACAGGAAATAATTGCATAAGTTATTGTTACTTTTCATTAAAAACTTCCATGTCTGAATTTTGCAAATAACACTCTCTTGTAGTAAAATTAGGTCCAAATAGCACTGACTTTGTTAATGTCACACATTAACTTATTTTAACTCCTCTTTTGTTTCAAAAGTCTCTGAAATGAAATTGACAATGCGGAACTGAATGGAAAATTGTTCCTGTCATTACTGAACATGTATGACCCAAAGATGGTCATTGCCATTAAAATCTTCTGCATCTCAGTTTTATCTCCACCTGTTCACTCAATTAGTTTAGGACTACCTTGTGATATAAGGTGGCAGATGAGCTATAATGGGCAATTAGAGTGATCCGAATTCTGGTTCAAATGTAGCCAGATTTGCTGCAATGTCTGGAAAGAGGTGATTCAATCACTTAATCACCATGTTTATTTTCCTTAGCTTATCACAATCAAACTTTCTTACTGAAATGAGTACTAAATGGATTATCAGATGCACTGTTTATTTCAACATCTCTTTTGTATTCATCAGTTAGCTGACCAGCTGTAGTCTTTTACTGTGCATTACTGCTGATATATTACTGTGTACTTTCCTTATTAACATTTCCTTTCTAATGAAAACATTATCATTGACAAAGTGTTTATTGAGTGTTGACCCCACCATATACAGTATAAATACCCCAGCAGCATTGCTGTTCATAACAATTATTTTGGCAGCCTGTCTAATACCCACTACCATACAGCTAGCAAAGACATTTAATATATTAGTCATGCCCACTCTCCTTCTTAATCACAAAATACAAATGAATCACTGATATTTCCCTATCAGCTTCAAATGGCACTATTTGCAAATATGATGCAATCACTGATTAGTTAATTAATAATATGTAAAATCAGGTTTAACTCATAAAGTGTCTCTTTTGAACATAGTATTCTAATGTTAATCTTAAATCACTACGTACATAAGCTTAATATATTTCTTACAGGGGCAATGTTTTTCAGGTTAAGGTATAAAGTGTTTTAAGGGGATTAGAGTCACAAAACATGTAATTTCAAGATTCTAAACACAGTTTTATTATTAGAAAATTTAGACAATCTTGACAAGAACATGCCATTGAGCCCAACAAAACACATGACCCTATCCACTTAATTCTTCTGAAATAACCTCAACTCTAGTTTTGAAAGTCTGCCTACTGTTTGCCATACTACTTGGAAGCTAATTTCATGTGTCTATCGTTTTCAATGTAAAGAAATACTTCCTAACGTTCATGCGACATTTACCCTTATCAAGTCTCCAACTGTGTCCCCATGTTCCTGATATACTCATTTTAACATAGTCTCGATTCACTGTAATAATTCCATCCATAATTTTAAACACATCAGTAATGTTACCTCTTAATCTTCTTTTTCTTAAACTGAAAAGGCTCAGATCTTTTAACCTTTCCTCGAAATTCAACCCCTATAGGCCTGGAATCAGACTTGTCGCTCTACTCTGGACTTCTTCTAGCGTAGCTATCTCCTTTTTATAACCTGGAGAGCAAAACTTACACAGTACTCCAGGTGAGGTCTAACCAGTGTGTTATAAAGCCTGAAATTAATCTTCTTGGACTTGTACTCCTTATATTGTGCTATATAACCTAGCATTCGTTTAGCCTTCTTAATGGCCTCTGAACATTGTCTGGTATTTGATAGTGTTGAGTCCAGTATGATTCATAAGTCCTTCTCATAAGGTGTACTTTCAATTTTCAGACCTCTCATTGTGTATTCAAACCTAACATTTTACTTCACACATGTAATTCTTTACATTTACTTTAAATAAAATTTCATCTGCCCAAGCATGTATACTGTCCAAGTCCCTCTGTAATGATTCAATGATTCTAGATTATGTGCCAATCCACCTAGCTTGGTATCATCTACAAACATAACCATTTTATTACCTATAAAATATCCAAATCATTTGTATATATATTAAATCATTTATATTATTTATAAAAAGCATACAATGGACATCAAATGCAGGGATGTTTATCTAACCATTTATAGTTAAACATAGTGGTTGTAGTGACAACGGTACACAGAAACAGTGGGGGCTGACAGAGAAAGAGATCAGCTAATCACTTGCAGGGTTCAGAGATGGCCTTTGTTTGGTTGACTAATGGAGTTTCCCCTATTAAATTATGCCGCTTCTGACCCAGATGTGGGTTCACAGCTGATCACTGGCAGTGCGCTACAGTGCAAATCTTCAAACTGAGATGCTCTAGTTCTAGCTAGAAGGATTGAGAAAGTGCTCCCTTTGGTAATACCACAAGAGCAAACTGGATTTATTAAAGGTAGACACTTAGCTTTCAATCTTCAACACCTTTTTAATGTAATATATTCACCCACAAAGTCTAACACCAGGAGGGATATTATTATCGTTGGATGCAGAAAAAGCATTTTAATATGGTTGAATGGGACAACCATTCACTACAGTGGAGAAATTTGGGTTTGTCCAGAACATATGTGCATGGATCAAACTACTGTATACCAGTCCATTAGCTTCAGTTTGTATTAACAACATTATATCACACTACTTCAAACTAGAATGTGGTACTAGACAAGGATGCCCCCGTCACCACTGTTTTTTGCAATTGCCATTGAGCCACTGGCAGTTCACTTTAGAAATGCTTATGAGATAAAAAGGATTATCAGAGAAGGACTTGAACAGAAAATATATGCAGATGATATGGTACTACATACAGTATACTGCTCAAAAAAAGTAAAGGAACACTTTTTTAATCAGAGTATAGCATCAAGTCAATGAAAGTTCTGGGATATCGATGTGGTCAGTTAAGTAACAGCGGAGGTTGTTAATCAGTTTAAACTGCTTTGGTGTTAATGAAATTAACAACATATGCACTAGAGGGGCAACAATGAGATGAACCCCAAAACAGGAATGGTTTAACAGGTGGAAGCCACTGACATATTTCCCTCCTTATCTTTTCTGACTGTTTTTTCAGGAGTTTTGAATTTGGCTACAGTCCATGTCATTACTGGTTGCATGAGGCTATATCTGGACCCTACAGAAGTTGCAGAGGCAGTCCAACTTCTCCAGGATGGCAAATCAATGAGTGCTATTGTCAGAAGGTTTGCTGTGTCTCCCAGCACAGACGTCTTCTAGTGGGCCCTGTGCTCACTGCCCGGCACCATGAAGTTTGATTGGTATTTACCACAGAATACAAGAATTGGCAGGTCCACCACTGGCGCTCTGTGCCTTTCACAGATGAGAGCAGGTTCACCCTGAGCACATGTAACAGATGTGAAAGGGTCTGAAGAAGCCATGGAGAACGTTATGCTGCCTGTAGCCTCATTCAGCATGACCATTTGGTGGTGGGTCAGTGATGGTCTGGGGAAGATATATCCATGGAGGGACATAAAGAACTTTATAGGCTAGACAACGGCATCTTGACTGACATTAGGTATCGGGATGAAATCCTTGGACCTATTGTCGGACCAAATGCTGGTGCAGTGGGTCCTGGGTTCCTCCTATTGCACGACAATGCCCGGCTTCATGTGCCGAGAATATGCAGGCAGTTCCTGGAGGATGAAGGAATTGATACCATTGACTGGCACCCATGCTCACCTGACCTAAATCCAATAGAACATCTCTGGGACATTATGTTTCGGTCCATCCGATGCCACCAGGTTGCACATCAAACTGTCCAGGAACTCAGTGATGCCCTGGTCCAGATCTGGGAGGAGATCCCCTAGGACACCATCCGTCTTCTCATTAGGAGCATGCCCCGACATTGTCAGGCATGCATACAAGCACGTGGTGGCCATACAAACTACTGAGTACGATTTTGAGTTGCTGCAATGAAATTTCAGCAACATGAACTAGCCTGCATCATTTTTTCACTTTGATTTTAGCCCTCTGTAGGTTGATAATTGTCAATGCTCTGTTTGCAGGGTTCAGAGACAATCTCCATGCAGCTGACTAATAGAACTTCCCCTATTAGATCATGTTGCAAGAAGTACACTTCTGAGCTTAATGTTGCAGGTTTGTGGCTGACCACTGTGTTCACCTCAGTGCAAATTTTCAAACTGAGATACTCCCATGGCAATTCAGTAGTAAGCGCTGTTCACAGTTATAGAATTGCTAATAACTTACTGATATATATATATATATATATATATATATATATATATATAATAAATGTATACATTGATGCCCTTCTAAGGTTAAATGACGGCTGAAATAAATAAATGGCTTTCTAAACACGGGTTATAAATTCTAGTTTGATGAAAACATGAAATGGTTTGGGAATTTTGCAGAACTTCAGTGAAATGCATTGAAGTCAGTTGGGAAGGAGAAACTGAGCTAGTTTTGAGTGGATTATAATCGAGCAATAGTATTTTAAATGTCCCTGAAGGCTAGGGGAGTGTCTGCTAACTATGCTGGAGTGATTATGGCGGTAAATGTGACCTGAGTTGTGAGCAATGCCGCTCTGAGATAAAATTAATGGCATTAAAGGAATACTCCACCCAAAAATTATTTTTTAATTATGTTACTTACTCCATGTAGTTTGTAGTGATGGACAAAAAAATGTATTCCTGTGTTTTCATCCAGAACAGAGAGAAAAAGTTTGATATAATAGAAGCCAGTTGTGACCTGTGCTGTACCAGTGCTGTATGAAGGCAAATATGAAATCTCATGTTACTCTTGTTGCATACCAAGTCATACTATATGCTCAAATCTTGCATCGTCTACTAAAATATTTTTAAAAAAATACTTCCGTATTTCCATTATGCTGCTCTGTCGAAACTGGACTCTTGACCAGTGAATGAGGGGGAGAGGCAAATCTTTCAATTCAGCGGCTCAGTGGAGTACTACGGGAATGCATTTCCTATTTATGATGTGCACAGATTTTCTGGAAGTATTTATTTAACAATAATTTAGCAAGGTATTCACATGTTTTGCAGGCTTTCAGCTTACTACTGAATAACAGACATATGTCAGGAGGATGGCTTGGGGGTCTAGGCCTCAACCAACTTGGTGGTACAGACAGAACGCAGGTGGTGCATCCAGCATTGGCTGCTACAGCACTGTGATGTCATGCTGGACTTGGTGAACAAGAATGCATGCAAACCCAGCAAATTTGCTCTGAAAAACTCTGGCAAATTTCACTGGTCAACACTAGTTAAGATGCAGTTAATTTAGCATAATGGATAAAAACATGCACTCTAAACAACAAAGTTGCCATTGGAATTCTGTGGTTGATTATGTGAACCTGACCAAGTCAACACTACTTGTGTTACAACTGTAAAATACATATACATTAACAATATACATATACATAAACAGCTGTGTCTGTACTTGTAAAAGACTTTGGAATATCATGTACTATGGCTATATAAAATAAAGGGTGTTTGTTTTCTTTGTTTCATTGCAGAGAAGAAAACTAACTAACTTTACAAATACTCATTACATGGACTTGTTTCATGTTTAACACAATGTTTAAAAAAGAGATTCTGCTATGCATCATTAATATAGTGGGCTTTTTAATTGTCTAGTGTTCTGTGAAGTTTCAAGGCAATATGTTTATATTTGTTTTAGTTTCATGTCTGGACTGTATTTTTTCACTTCCTCATGGTCATTGCTAGCAGCTGAAAAAATATCTATATTAGCAGCACATCCCAGCTTACCAAATACGATTGGAACATGCTCACTATTGTTTAAACACTCAAAATGCTTTGAATAAAACTTAGAACAGAAAAACTATTGACATGTTTGTTTCAATTTCCTTGACAGACAATGAAATGCAGTACAGGATATGCACATATCTGTTTTGTTGTAAATGCTGCCTGTTGCTTACAATATGTGAGCATCAATTGCTTTGGGCAGTTTTAAAATCAGCTGTATCAACATTTAATCAAAGGTTTGTACATTTACTTGTATATTTTTATAAAGCCTGAATGGAAACCTTATGGATAACTATAGTAATTGAGTTTTATGAAGGCAACACTAGACATGGTTCATGACTATTAAATATGTGTTGTCATTGCAAAACTTTGTATTTTTAGATTAACTAGTCAAATTGGAAATCGAGGGACAAAAATGGCAAAGGCATTTTATGATACTAAAAAGTTATAAGATCGCTGTTGTAATATAATCATTATATTACTACCTCTGTCTTGCTTAGACATAACACATTCTAGAGACTTTAGTTTGAATTCTGGCCTATGAAAACACAAGTGGACTGTCTGAATCTTATTGAAATCTGAGAGGCTGGTGCTCGGAAACATTAAACAGTATATTCCAGATAATCATGATCGCCTCTGGTTTACATATCATTTGAACTGGTTTACAGAGAATGCCAGATTTATACCATCCTGACACATCTGGATAATAAAAACTGTTTTGCCAGAGTCCTAATAGACTACAGTGCAGCCTTTAACAATGTTATGTGTGCAAAGCTGACCTCCAAACTCCTCAATCGAGGACTTGGCACCAACATCTGCAACTGCATTTTTGACTTTGTAACCAAATAAACACATAGAATAATTCATCAGGTAGTGTGGTAGAGAGTAGGACTTTAGGGACATTCAAAACTCGACTTGATGTTATTTTGGAGGAATTAGGATTTGTTAGCTTTTTTGGGATGAATGGCCTCTTCTTGTCAAAAATTTTCTAATGTTTTAACAGACCTTAGCATGTAAGGATTGGTGTATCACATTCTCCATGTTGACCCTCAACACAGGCACTCCAAAGAGTAGTGTGCTTTGCCCCCTTATTCACTCAAAATGCTTGAGCCATCAAATACTTGTATAGTTATTTATTCGGTGTTGTACAGGAACCATGGTAAGATGTAAATAGTTAGTACAAGTGGGTTTTTATGTTACCTAAGCCATTCTCAATGTGCTATATAATCTTTTTATGCTAATAGTGGAGTACTTTAGTATAAGAACTTTCCATCCTGAAGATTTACATTTGAGAAACCACATCATAAACCTTGATAAAGCATTCAGCTTGAAGCACAAAGGCTTACGGCCATGTCACATTACGTGACTTTCCAGTGATTTTCAGTTGTAGCTTTCATTTACATAATCTTAGTGAGTCAGAGGCAGTCTATAGCATGATTCCATAAAGCCAATTGTATGTCACAGTAACATAACATACTGTTCCAGCAACTCACTCCAACTAGTCGGCAACTTGCTCTGTTTGATTTTTGTCTTTAATCATAGAGTTTGGCTCTGTGTGCATTAGAGCTGACAACCAATGAATGCTTATCCAGAAGTACAATAATGCAGTGATGAGGAACAAGTACCATGGTTGTTTTACGTGCTTTACATATAATGATAGGATGGATAAAGAAACAAATGGGCTGAGATTGCAGCTGAACTTGCTGTACCTCTGAACTCTTTATACAGCATTGCCTCCATCAGAATGCACAATATTGGCTGTCACAAAAAAAGGCGAGTGCAGCTATGCTGGAAGATCAGCACTCAGTTTGTAAAATAGGCATGCCCAGCAATTTTCAGTTCTTTAAACTGACATTGACCAGTGATAACATCAGCAACTGCATTTGATAAGTCTGCCATACATTATGTAACTTCTAGTTGTGGGGTATCATCAGCAATACTTGAAAAATCAACCTCTTAAACAAAACCAGCTTTCTGCAATTTCTGCTGATTTCACCGAATCCTATACCCTGTTAAGTAATGACCATTATGTTCTTCCTAGTATCATGCACTAATGCTTAGGGAACATCTTCAAGGCTCCAAAAAGGTAAACAATACCACATCAAGTTGAAAGGGGACGCTCTTGCTAGTATCATCATCCTTTTCACTCACAGTTCAGAGGGACACCCGATGGAGGCCAACTGACTTCACTTTTTTCTCCGCCAATGCCTCATATAGAAGATGCCCGGAACACAGACAGACACCAGGACACACAGACTCAGAAGTCCCAAAAGCACACACGTTTATTATTCTCTTTCGTTTAGCACACAGCACAATTTACCAGTGCACCCCAATCAACTTCTGACAGCACTTCCGGGTGTGGCGGAAGTTCTGCATGCAAAGGGTCTGGAGCTCTTCAGGCGCCCCCTGTTGGGGCCCTATTGCAACCCAGGGGGGCTGCCCTCTTGTGTCCCGGGGGAGGTACTGCTGTTGACATGTCCTCTCCCCTGGTCCTCTCCTCAAAAGGGCGTCCCGACCGGAGAAGACATCCGGCTGACTGCCACACCCACTACTAAAAAAACTAAGAGGCCAATGGAAACAGAGGCTCATTCCAGGACTCACATCTCTAGAGATCAAAACTCTTGAGAAGCACCTTTAATTCTTTACAATCTTTGTTTTCTTACTCTGGCTTATGTCAATAGTTTGCACACTTGTCTACCTTTTCATTTGAACCATTTATAATCTATTAAATGGGTTGCCTGGTTGATACCCCAACTTTTTGGACTGACAGTGCTTGTTTGTCTTACACTGAATACAGGTGGACTGTTATCTATGAATTAATTGAAATAAAAGACTGAGTTACTTGTATGTACAAATATATATACTTCTTATATTAATTTTTACAGTATTTTCTTACATCTGATCATTTTTTATTTGTATGTTTTCTTTTTTGCATGTATGTTTTTTAATATCAATATGTTCTGAATTGATAAATACACTGGAACTTACGTTTTCTTTTTGTATATTCCGTTAGTAGTATTATTGTAGATATGATTGAATGACAGTACATAATACCTGCCGTTTCTTCTTGAATACAACTGTTATTTATACAGTATGCAGTATGTTGAATGCTATGTATACAGTATTTATATATCTATTTTTATGCATTGCATTATGGTATGATCAACTGATCTGAGGAGACATGCAAGTAAGAATTTTCCCACACTATGTACACATGACAATAAATGAGTGACTTGGCTTTGTCACTGCTTGTGTGAAATGTACATCTTTTCAGAAAAGCTAATGTTAGTTTTTGTTGAATATCCTGGTTTTATCATATCCTGACAACATGCAAATAAGATTAATTGTAATCTCTAAACTGAATGAATAAATATCCCCTTACTGTCCCTTCCTGAATAGATTCTTGCTTTTTTCATAGTGTTTTACTGAGATATTCTATCATTACAATCGTGTATTGCAAAAGCAAGCTCAGAAGATGGATGGAGGAATATTAGTAAGAATTAAAATCAACTGCATTGCATCTGATAAAGGAAGAAAAACTGTAAATATTACATGTTGAAAAATATGAAATTCAGAAACACAGTTGTTCCATCAGTTATACCTGAAAAAAGTATTATTCAAGAGGCCTTTTAGTATATTTTGCTCAGTGTTTTAAGTCCAATTCATACAGATTTTAGATTAATCCTCTTTGTGCCGAAAGGCACATAAGGCACTGACAATTTTCTTCCATCTGGTCCAGTCTTGAGTTACGTGTACTTCTTCACCCCATGTTAGGTCCATCTCCTTCAGCTCATTTATCACAGTTCACCACCGAGTTGTTTTAGGTCGGCCTTGTTTGCGCTTCCTAAGTGGTGTCAATCTCAGAGCAACCTTAGGTATACGATTCTGGTCCATTCTAAGGATGTGGCCAAGCCATCTTAAGCATCGGTTCTTGATCTCCATCAACAGACTCTGGCTCTTAGTTTTCTTGTAAAGGTCTTCGTTAGAGATCTTCTCAGGCCAGAAGATATGACAGATCTTCCAAAGACATCCATTGTGGAAGGTGCTGATCTTATTCTTGTCTCCCTTTATAACACACCAGTATTCAGAACTATACAAAGAACAGGTTTGAAATTGCTGTTACAAAGACTGACATTTCTTCTTAGACTGTACTGTTTGAACTTTCAGATGGGCTGAAGTCTTGCCAATACACTGTGTGCTTTCCCAAGTCTTGCTCTAATATCTTTTTGTGCTGCATTGACCTTAATAATAAGACTGCCAAGATATGTAAACTCCCCAACATATCTGAGTGGAGCATCATTTACTGTGATAGGTGCACTAGGATTGGCATTTTTGCATGTCACTGGCACTGATGTTGAGGCCTGTTTCATTGGTAAATGTGTTCAGACTGCCAGTCTTCTCCTGGAAATGGTATAATTTTGAGTAGTGAGATCTTGAAGTAAAGATCTTCAAGCTGGGATAGTGGGGTCCACTGGATACCTCCAGGTTTATCAGCTGTTGTCCTCCGTTCAACCTAATCAGGCAGGTTTCAGGCTAGAGACCAGACTAAATTCAGCACCTGGGGCCTCATGTATAACGGCATGGCGTAAGCACAAAAGCCGAAATGTGCTTACGCACAGAAAAATCCAGATGCAGGAATCTGTGCGTACTCCAACTTCCATGTTCTTTCGTTACATAAATCCCGATCAGCGTGAAAACTAACGCCGGCACGCCGATTTTGTAATGCCCCAAATCCTCCCAGAATTATGCCTATTTGAATATGCAAATCAATATAAATCGCCCTTAAGCGCAGCCTTCTGTGAAAAGACAATGGGAAAAGCACGGGGAAAATATAAGAATTTCAGCAAATACCAAGTGGAGGCAAAGGAAAAACATACTATTTGTTCAAATAAACCATGGTATAATCAACAAAAGGAAGTTGATCGAGTGACATAGCGTGTTGGAAAAACTTGAAAGCTCACATTCACAAAATCGCACAGTGCCGGAAATAAAAAAGAAGTCACATATCAAAGTTGCCGTGAAAAGAAGAGTTGTAAGCCCACTGTCTGAGTGTCATATGAAAGCTTATTAGGGTACAGAGAAAAAGGCACACAGTGAGGAAAAAGCACGAAATGTCAACTTTAATCTCGAATTTTCCACTTTAATCACGTAGTTTATTTTGTCATTTAGTAGAACATTATAAACTTCATCTTAAAATCGTTTAATTAACCAGTTTCTCAAAATTACATCGTAATTAAAGTAGCACGTTAAATGCTTTGTTTTGTATTTGATCTTCTACTCGTATGTGATCTATGTGTGTGAATCACTACTTGCTTCTTAAACTGGCTCTCTTCCTCCAACTGGACACAGAGTCCATTACATTTGTGATATTACAGCTCTCTGAATAACTAAAATACTGAGATGTATACGTGATGTCATTTTCATGATGATAGGAGCTAAAGCACATTATTAAACATGTGTTTCATGAGCCTCGTGCTCATGACAAGCATTTATCTTTTGTCGAAATTTGTCGCATGCTTTTAGCTGTGTTGTTATTTTCTCTTTCTGTTTTATATTCAATATATATTGGCTTGCGCCCAAGAGTCCTTGCTTTTCTTTCCCAAGTAACCGATCGCCACACAATCAGCTCTGTAATAGAAGTTAAGCCATCTGTAAGCTTAGCGCCGATTCTTCAAAACGCTTAAAGAACATTGAAATATCTTCGTAGTACATTTTAATTATTCTATCCTTCACGACACTCCCAGTGAAGAATATAGATTATTTAAATGAAGTTAAAGTTTTATGTGTATAATTTAACAAACATATTTTGCTGCATTTCACCTTAAAAATGATATCGTCATCATATGTAAATACGCTTTATAAAGTGGCCCAGGTTGTGAGATATTATAACTGTAGTGCAAGTTTACAGTGGGGTGATTGTACTTATAAGTACAAACCGTTCTACAAGGAGCAATTGATTGAGTGCATTTAAAGTTCTTGGGATTAAACTGTTTCTGAACCGCGAGGTCCGTACAGGAAAGGCTTTAAAACATTTTGCAGTGGCTGAGACAGCGTGTCCTTAAAGCTGTATACCGATAATTCTCTTTCCGATCAGCTGCTGCTGTGATTCACACTCAGATACAGTGATATAAATACTCCGAGTCGTGCAGTGAGAGTAATATGGAAAAAGATGATCCGCTGTGGCAACTCCTAACGGGAGGAGCTGAAAGAAGAAGAAGAAGAAGAAGAAGTAGTGAGAGTAACAACGCTAAAGCAGTTATGGTATTTGGAATACTATGGCTGTTCCCTGGACCATTATATTGTTACGAGTTAATTACAATCAGATGCATTACACTAATAAACAATATGCGGTTAGTTTCTGTGTATTTATAAAGCCGCGTCATGAAAATAATGAGTAATCACACAAGAACAGTACCATTGCTTTGACGCTGGGTGCCGCCAGTTTGCAAAACCGAGCAGAGAACTTGCGTACGACAAGGCACGAGGTACCGTGGAAAAGTGTGTGGCTTTACGCCAAGTGCAGGTTTTATACATCGCGATTTGAACGTGGAAAAGTTCTAACGCAACATTTCTGTGCGTACGCACCGTTTATACATGAGGCCCCTGGTCCTCCAGGTTTGGGGTTGGGCATGGGGCCAATGACCCAACTACATAAAATTTCCATTAAGTTATGGAAATAGTGACAAATGCTACAATTATGGGCCTGGAATGAACTTTAGCCCAATAGCTGGCAGTAGGACTACTTCTGATAAAAGCCCCCAGCAGTAAATCAGATCATACATAAAGTAACATTTAAATCAGAGTTTACATTCTATCAGCATTCTAACAATTACTTCTAGCAGTAATTAAATTAATGTGGACAATCACAATGAACATGGATTTAAGTAATATATTGGTGAAAACATGAACCACGTGTGGACATGGTGCCTGTTTATTGTGTGGTGTACGCAACAATATAACCATACCAGGCCAACTAAAAAAACCTAATCAAGCTAACCTACTCAACTTTGTGATGTTCAAGGAAATAAGAATATCTTGAGAAAATGCACATGAACACAGAGAAAAGGTGTGGTCTTTTGAACAGAACTGATGATTTTGTATTACAACTCTATATGCTAGTCATTTTCTCAAAATAAAAGCATGTCAAGCATTGTGAACTGATACTGGTCATTCATTGTTATTTTATTCTTCATGATTTCTTACTGTGACACCTGCTGGCACAGTTATATTGCGATGTTGCTACTCCTGTCCACAGAAATTGACACCATAAATATTGGGAGCCTTGGGATTCAAACAGAACTGTGCATTACATTAAACTGTCTAGTACATAGTTAGGATATTGTAGAATGTCAAGGAGGAAGATAGTGGCCAATTGTCTTAGTTTATCAGAATTGTGAAATCTCTTACCCTGACTGTGACTTTGCCTGTCATTGTCAACCATGCACCCCTCAGAAGTTTACTTTCTTCATTAATACTGTGCACTGGGATTTTTGGTTTCCTCTACTCTGTACTCAACTGGCTATATCACAAATATAATATACTGTAAATTAGCTTCACATATGGATAATTGTTTATCTTAATGATTGAGATCTATTCAGCTTTAGCATGGGTTTATGTATCAATGCATTTAAATGTTACAATTTTGAATACTTGTCAAGAAATTACAGACCTAAAGAAAAAACAATGAGAGATAAATATCTTGGGTTTTTAATTTGAACAACTTTGGCAAAATGCATAAGGAAGGATTCATGGTTTCTGCCTCTTGTGACAACCACTTTTGCTGAATTTCTATTTGAACTTATACTGCAACAACTTCTTAGAGCATCTGATTGGTCAAGCAAGGGTTAGGCTCTTGTCAACTAGTCCATACAGTACCAGAAGTCCTTTTAGAAGAACAATGATTTCCTTTAATTTTTGGACCTTTGTTTCTTCTTTGAATATGGTTGTCAATGATAAGAAAACCCAATATGGTTCAGGACTGGGGCTTTCTCCCTTGTGGTGTCAGAAGTGAATTGACGGGCTTTGCAGTGTTGCAATCTCTGGGAGAATGTTAGAAGATGACTTAAGAATAAATAAAGATCAGAAAGAAACCAAGTCTGGGGCATTATTGGGACAGGAAAAGGCAGTGTGAAATCAAAACAGACCGAAAGAATCAAGCCAAATCTTGTCAGAAAAATATTGGGTGATTGAGGTGGTTGATTATCTCTAACAATTATTGAAAAGATAGTTTTGTTTTTTTTCTTATGGAATTCAATACTCAGATGCTGGTAGCTATATAGCACCAACTTTATTAGCCTGGGCCTAATGATGCAATATGTCCAGTCAAACTGAAAATAATCCAGGTAGTGCAGAGTCCTATATCACAACACTGAACAGAGATCTTTTATATGGTGCAGCATAAGTCACCTGCCTGGAGGTGGCAGTCCGTATTCTTCCAGTGAACATCATCCTGGGCAGCTCCCTTGACAGCAATGGGCCACGCTGCTCCATTTTTAGTGACCAATGTAACATTTTCTTTCTAAGTTTATATGAGGAAAATTCATGTGTATACAAAGAGCATCCTGCCTGGGAAAATGGTCCAAACAGTATACACAGTTATATTCTGCAGTTTGATTGCTGTTTAGGAAATCCATAATCTGCATAAGAACTGCCTAATTTTTACACATGTATTAAATATTCTGTTAAAATTGGTCTCTATTAGATTATTTTGTTGCATTTTATTAAATTGCTATTTTTGCTTTATGAAGTATGGCAGGAAGCATTGCATTACAAAATGTTTTGTGTGGAAGCCTCAGTTTTTCTTCATGTTGATTTCTGTGGAATGTCTTTGGCTCATCAAATGACAACAGGCCTGTGGTTTCACATCTGTTTGTGCTTTATTTGACTCCTTTTTGAAATGTCAGTCTGAGTAGGTGTTAATGGTTCCTTCGTGCCTCGATGTTTATGGTTTTGCACTGAAGAAGTTCTCATTTGGCTAATGTAAGGTCTGAAAAATCTCTTTTATGGTGTATTCACAATTGAGTACCTTCAGTTTATTGTTATATGTAAGTTAACCTTAGTGTATTACATAAGTTTAAGCTTCTGTCTTATTTTTCAAGGAGAGTAATCTTTCTCTCCTGTAAAAATGCTATCTTAAAAAGAGTATATATGAACTATAAAGTGGTAACCTTTAAGAAAAAGGGTTCATACTAGGGAAGCTATGACTGGCTTAATCTGGGGCCTGCTTTTGTACAGAACACACAGCAATAAATCTACACTGTGGATTACCACTTCTTGGAGAAGAGACTTGGCAGTAACTGCTTTATTGAAAAAAGCAGATGAGCTTCAATATCATCAGAGGAAAATATGTCACTTTAAACATCCATCCACTTTTTAACTTGCTTAACCTCATTCAGGATTTCACAAACTCAGGGACTATCCCAGCACTACTATGCCCTAAGTGAAAGACCAAAGTAAATGTAGTGCTTACACAATCATTCATAGCTAGTCGGTTTAAAGCTGCCAGTCAGCCTAATTTGCACATCTTTGAGATATTGGAAGAATGCCACAATAGTGGAGAAGAACCAATGTAGACATGGGAAGAACATGTTAATTAATGTTTACACTAATCTAATTTGTTTTTCCTTGTAATTTTATCTTTAAAATCTTGTACAGCACTTTGAGCTTCATTCTTTGTATGAAAATGTGTTATATAAATAAATGTTGTCATATGTATAGAGTACAGTGAACTTCTTACTTGCATGTCTAACCAATATGTAATCCATGTGAACATTATTGATACACTATTACTTGTTATTTCTTGCTTTAGCTAACCTTTCTTTCAAATCTGAGCTGTACATTATAACATGTGTTTTATGATGCTTCATTTAATATATTGGTTAAGATGGCTGCTCCCTAAGGTAAGGGGTGTGAATTATATATGTGTGTCTTAGGTTATTTGGACACGCTAAGTTGACTCAGTTGTGAATAATTTTAAATACGTGTTCTCCATGACAGTCTGGCCACCCATCCAGAATTAGCCACCCACTTGTGCTCAGTGATGCCAGTATGGGCTTCAGAAACAAATAAACGTGTAATGAAATAAATGGGGTGGAAAGGGATGGATGGATTTTTTGATAGATGGATGTAAAAAAAATAAACCATGCAGAACATAGGAAGAGTTGATAGTCTTCCAGCAACAAAGAAGTAGGAATCTAGATTCAGATTCCAGGCCACTTACAATCTGAGTGGAATGTGCGCATTCTGTGACGTGTGGTCTGTGGCACTGCACTGATATTAAATAAATAATCGTGCTCCGTGTAGATGCAGGTTCCAAACAGGTGCTACGGTATGTGAAGTGTGTTTCACTCCGTGTTTAGTGGAGGCATACACATTCAGAGACACACAGGTCAGTCAAGTGCCTCAATGATGCCACAGAGGAAGCGGTTCCTCGCACCTGCATGCATTTAGGCAGCAGATTTAAAAAGAGCCTGTGAGGGTCAGGAGGGGAGAGACAAGAAAAGAGTGGAGGATAAATGAAGGAAAGAGAAAAACAGATTGAGAAAAAATGAAAAGGTAAATAAAGAAAAACAGGCTGATTGGAGGATTGAGAGGAAAACAGACTGGCCAGTGTCCAAGAGAGGTAGACTCAAGAAACACAAAGGAGGTTAAAAGGAAAAGGAAGACACAGAGGCAGAGATGGAGAGCAAAAGTGCCCAAGCTGCATGGAGTGAGGCAGGTGGTCAGGAGTGAGCCTCAGGGCTGGGAAAGGGGAGCTCTTACTAAGTGCTTACTTGGGAGTAGGAGCAGATTGATTGATGGCGTATCCCTGCTAGCGCCGAAGGTGAGCAGTGAGGCGTGTGGGGCTCGATGGGTTGCCCTGCATATGCTGAAGGAAGGGTGGCAGGGAACAGAGCCCCAATATGAAGATTGACTGCACCAGTCAGCGGGTGTCTCCTCCTTCTGCAAGGTCAAGATAGGATAAGGGAAGAAGACCCAAGGTTTAAAGGGAATCATTGGGGCTCACTGTTTTCATCGACTGTCTCTGGTATTTACCCTCATCATTTTTAATGGATTATTTTTTAAACTGTTTTTAATCTCCACTGGAACCTTTTATTTCTTGGATTATTTACTTGTGGAACATTGCACTGCAATGGTTTGAACACTGTTCTGATTTGAGGATTGTTTTAATAAAAGCACTTCTACACTTTTGCACCTACTCTTTGCAATGCATGAGTGTTCTCATTTGCTCAGCTTATTCCTCGGAAACGTTATCAGGTGTGGTGGGTTCAAGAGGCTCCCAGAGGGGACCGGTAGCATGGATCTAACCCACACCATCACACATTCGCCCTATGCCTGGAAGGAATTTCTCTGGATTTTCTGATGTGCCTGAATGATATTCCTGCTGGGTTAATTAGTGTTTTGAAAAGTCACTATACCCTGTGACAGATTGGCACCACATTCACCATCCAAGCTTAGTTTCAAAATTTTACCTGATGCTGAACCTATATAGGGTCAGAATATTTCTTAAGATTAGAAATGTTATAGAAGGTATTTTGTAATTAGCCATTATTTCAGTTGGTACACTCTTGATAGCTGTATGAAAGCTATGCCATATGCAGGGAGCCATGAAGCATTCAATAACAATCAAAATATCCGTACTATTCTCTCAATGCTCCCATATTCTTTATAAGATATATGGCAAAATTTGTTTTACAGAAAGGAAAGACAGAGATGCAGGTATTGACAACCTAACTACTTTTCTACATTGACAGGCAAAGATGTTGATGCATCCCGTGTATGCAGTTGTTCCACATGGTAGTGCAGAGAAAAAAGAAAAGACCAACAAGGGTAAGTCTTCCGTGAAGAGCCCAGAGAACAGGAAGTATTTTCACTACAGGTATTACCAATGATGCTGAAAAGGGGATTCAAGAAACCGTGGTCAAAAAGACTGCAACTGCTGTTTGTGCATTTAAAAGGCCTTATGTATTTTGCAGTGACAAACATATTCTCACAGAATGTTGTAAAATCAAAGAATAAAGAAAGAATTGACTTTTTAAAAACTAAAGATTTATGCTTTCATTGTCTCTAACAGGGGCACCTTGGTAAGAATTGTAAAGAAAAAATGAAATGTCAGATATGTTCTTTGCAGCATCCAGACATCTTGCACATTGAAAAAGAGGATGGAGCAACATCCAGTAATGCTACATCTAGTAAGGACACTGAAGATTAATCTGAGAAAGGAATTTGTGCTCTTACTGGTGAAGAATATGCACTGTATGTGGTCTCCGTTAAGGTAAAATCTAAGAAGAGCGAAAAGTATGTACAAACATATGCCCTTATAAACTCTGGTAGTACATTAACATTTTGTACTGAAAAGCTTCAGAGAAGGTTAAACCTTCATTATAATGATGATTCAAAAATGCCAACCAAATGCTCTATCTTATCAGATTTGCAAGTTTTTGGTCTCAATGATAATGAACATATTGATTTGCCAAGGGCCTATATGCAGGTCTCTATTCCAGTGGGAAGAGAAAATATTCCACAACAAGAAGACATTTGAGAAGTGGATATATCTTGAGGAGGTACATCTACCATTCATAGATTCTGAAGTTGAGCTTTTAATAGGTGTCAACATCCCCAACGTCCCGTTACAAATCATATCTAGCAAAGAAGGTGGACCTCACACTGTGAAGACTGCACTTGGATGGATGATTGGTGGGCCATGCAAAGAAATAGATGACTTCACAAAGCACAATGGTAAGCTGCCAAACCATTCAATCAATTGTATGTCAATAACAGAAATAGAAGAATTGTTGCATCAACAGTACAATTCAGACTTTCCCAGGAAGACATCAAGTTCATGCGCATAGTCTCAGAATCTACAAGACTGGTAAGTGACCATTATTGCTTAAATTTGCCTTTGAAAGATGAAACACTTAAAATGCCAAACAATCACTGTATTGCAGAACAGTGTGCCAATGGACTTAAAAAAAATGTAAGCAAAAATTCAGGTTTCCATGGAGACTATAAAGCCTTCAGGAGAGACATTACTGAGAAGAGTTACGCTGTCAAAGTACCCAAAGAAAGCCTGAATTGCAATGAAGGCAGAGTGTGGTACATTCCACATCATGGTGTGTATCATCCAAATCAAAATAAGATTCGAGTGGTCTTTGATTGTACAGCCACCTACAAGGGGACTTCACTTAATGAACAACTGTTAAAAAGTCACAGCTTTACTAGCACACTCAATGGCATCAGTGGCAGTAATTAAGACAATGTTCTACCAAGTAAAAGTTTCAGAAAAAGGCACAGATCTTTTACACTTTTTGTGGTGGCCTGAAGGTAACCTAAGTAAAGACTTGGAGGAATTTAAAATGACCAGTTCATCTTTTTGGTGCCACTTCTTCACTCAGTTGTGCTTCTTATGCTTTGCGTAGAACAGCCGAAGATTCCAAAGATAAATTTTCTAAGGAAGCTGTTAACACCGTACTCCATAACTTCTACGTAGATAACTGCTTAAAGTCAGTTGCAATTGAAGAACAAGCAATAAAGCTGGCAAAGGACCTTAAAGCTCTATGACTCAGTGGGGGATTCCCTCTGACCAAGTGTGTGAGTAACAGCAGAGCAGTTTTATTGTCTATTCCTGAAGAAGACAGAGCTCTTGCACAAAAAGATTTAGACTTGAGTCACAGTTTGCTTCCAAGAAAACATGTCCTGGGCATCCAGTAGTACACAGAAACAGACAGTTTCAAATTTCAGATAAAGTTATAAAACAGGCCTGCTACAAGGCATGGCATTCTATCTGTTGTTAGCTCAATTTATGACCCCCTCGGATTTCTAACACCCACCATACTGCCAGAAAAGCTAATTTTGAGGGACTTGTGCAAAGATAAGTGCAGGTGGGATGAGGAAGTGGAAGGCAAGCACATTTAGATATGGAAAAAATGGATGGATGACTTACAGTTACTAGCTGACTACAATATGAACAGATGCATCAAACCTTTACAGTTTGGAACCATAAGGTCAACACGAATGCACCATTTTTAAAATGCCAGTGAAGATGGATATGACACTGTTGACATATCTTCTCTTATCCAATGAAAGAAGTGGAAAATACTGTTCATTCATCTTGGGGAAATCAAAGAGTTGTACCATTGAAACATTTCACGACTGGAGATGACAGCAGCTGTCGTGGCAGTCAAAATGGACAAGATGCTAAAAGATGAACTCCAAATAACCCTACAAGAAGCTACATTTTGCACTAACAGAACCTCAGTGTTAAAATACATTTTGAATGAAAACACTCAATTCAAGACAAATGTTGCCAACAGAATCTCAATGATCAGAGATCATTCACAACTTTCACAATGGAAGTACATCATTTCACCCTAAATCCAGCTGATCAAGCATCCAGAGGGATATGCATAGAAAGCTTTCTCAAAAGCACCACCTGGTCACAAGGTCCAAGTTTCCTATTGAAGCCAGAACACGAGTGGCCAAAAAGACCAGATCAACTGAATAATTGAAGATAATCCAGAAATTAAAATCTGTGGCGTCAACATGACAAGTGTGGAAGAGATTACTGAACCTGTAAATAAACTCATCAATATTTTTTTAGAATGGCTACACTTAAAGAAAGCTGTGGCATGGTTCCTCAAGTTTAAAGACATACTGCTGCACTTAAAAAAAAATGACAGAAAGACATTTCAACTTGAAGTCAGCAAATCTAAAGTTAATCCAGAAGAACAAAAAACACTCATCACACAGCACATGAAAAAGTTCAAACTTACTTTAAAACTAAGCCCGGTTTCTCCAGAAGACTTGGGTGAAGCTGAAACAGAGCTTATCCGCTTCACTCAACTACAAGAATTTCCAGAAGAATTAAAGGCTTTAAAGAAAAACTAGCCAACGCCAGCCGTAGCATACAGCGGTGTAAGAATAGGAACGGAAAACGGTGAAAAAGGAATTCAGAAATCAAGAAGAAATAAATACTTCTTGAAAGACACAGTTGTGAATAGGTGTTTTGGTGGAGATGACAGATAATGAGTCGAAAGATCTAACCCTAGAAAAAGCCACGTACAACTGACCAAGGCTGAAGACTGGTTGTTAGAATTATTGTAAAGAGTAAACAGCATGTGGATATGAGGAAGGCCGCGCTTCTGAAATTCGATTACGTAAATATAATCAATAACAACCCCAAAAAGATGTTGTTGTAGAATGTCTCTAAGTAATTTCTGCAGCTTAATCCAAAAGACTCGTACTACAATATCAGGTCTGTGCTCCGGTCTTTGGGTATCCGACAGTGCATGTAGAATTTCCGCGCCCTCTGTTTTAACATACGCATCTACGACATACTGTTGGAATAGATCGCCACTGGAGTGCAAAATATTAAATGTATTCTTCATTGCTGATCTGTACGCATACAATTTGCATTGAGTAAGCCTTATTCGCTTGGCGGTTCTTTTATCGGGAGCATGTTGTAAATCTTTGTGCCAGCCAATGTCTCCGTAAGGGAATAAAAGTGGGTAAACCATAGGAACGCAATTTATATTAAGCGTGGAAATCTGTTTACAGGAGTTGCCTATGGGATAGATGCAAATGTCTCTTTCGGCAGGTGGTTCGCCATCTTCTCCGACAAAAATTGCTGCAACATTGGTGTGACATGTCGGGGCATTGTATCGTCGTAAATCCTGCCTAGGATTTTCCTCGAAAAGCATTCATACAGATGATGTTGGACTGTGCGATTTCATGCATGTGTTTGTATGATTTAGCGAAGGGTTTGATGGTTCTGAGCGTGGAATCTAGCTGGAGAAGTAAATTTTCGCTGCATGCAGAGTTTGCTTTATTTTGTAAGCGTACTTCAGAAACTTGGCGAGAAATTCCGTGTGGGCGGGACCGGTTTTGAAGAGGAGCCGCTGGCAGCATGGGTAAGGGTTTGGAAGAGGACAAATAGAAATCGAGAAATGCCATGACGGCTGCGTGTGGGCAGGACCGGTTTTAAGGTGGAAGCAGGGCGAACCAGAAAAGAAATATATATAAGAGATACTTGCATAAAAAAGAACAGTCAGATTTTCAAACTTGACCCAGTCATACAAGATGGAATACAGAGAGTTGGAGGAAGACTCCAAAGCTGCAATGTCAGAAGAAGCTATGTAAACATCCTGCAATTCTCCACAAATATTCACACAATATATCTCTTATATTGCAGCAAATACACACAGAAATTGGACATTGTCGATACAATTATATGCTCGCACAGCTACACCAGAAATATTGGATGCCTCAAGCAAACTCAATTATCAGAAAAATCATTTCAAAATGTGCAATATGCAGAAGATACAATGTGAAAGCAGGGGAGCAAAAATGGCAGGTTTGCTAGAATATTGCTTGTTACCTGACCAACCACCTTTCTACAATGTTGGAGTTGATAATTTTGGTACCTTTCAAGTCAAAAGATGACAGTTTGGTCAATAGGTATGGCGTAATTTTCCCTTGTCTAACAATCAAAACTGTGCACATGGAGACTGCACACAGCTTGGACTGACCCTTGCATCAAAGTCATACGCAATTCATTTACAGAAGAGGACAAGTTAAAATCATACGCTGAGAAAATGGAGCAAACTTTGTTGGAGCTGAAAGAGAGCTATGTGAAATAATTAGAAAATCTTGACCAAGGAAAAATCAGCAGCACAATGATGAAGAAAGAAATCAAATGGATCTTCAATCCACCATCAGCCTCTCATCAAGGTGCAGTATGGGAAAGACAAATTAGAAGCATAAGAAATATTCTAAACTCAATACTTACCTCAATGATGAAAGTCTCCAAATAGTAATGTGTGAAGTGGATTCAATCATCAATGAGAGACCCCTTACAAAGACATCTAATGACCCAAATGATTTGGAAGAACTCAAACTCAATCACTTGCTGTTACTAAAGACACAGCCTAGCATGCCCCCTGGACTCTTTCCTAAAAAACAACCAGTACAATCGAAGACGTTGGAAGCAAGTTCAATACATGGCCGATTTGTCTTGGAAAAGATTGTCTAAAGAGTATTTGCCAACACTTCAAGAATGTCAAAAATGGCCAGTGTTACAACAAAATTTTGAACCTGGAGACATTGCTCTAATTGTAGATGATTCTGCACCCTGTAATTCTTGGGTAATGGGTCAAGTCATCAAGAGAATACCAAATGCCCACTTGTAGCATACTGGACAGGCCTATAAATAAACCGTGCCTGCTTAAAGAAATAATACATTTTTAGATGTTTGTTTGCAGTTAAACTACCAGTTCTTTAAAGTATAGGAATAATTTATGGCTCTTATTGAAGTAAAATATAGTAATCATGCATAAACAGTTAGGGGTCAGAAGTGTAAGAGCCAGTCTTAGAAAGTTAATGCCTTAAGTTAAACTCATATTAGCGCTTGATTAATTTGAATACAATATAATTTTCTTTCATAGCTATAGATTACGATAAAGCCTTTACTCCCCCTGTGGTTAACATGAAATAGAACCTTTCTGGCTATATCTGTAATACAGTGTGTTAATTGAGTCAGTCTGGAGTTAGTCTCATTACTAGCATGGGCTGATAGACCCAGTTGCAGTTTGTAAATGGGTTGGCATACACTTTTCTAATCATTTAGAAATGGTTCGACAGTATGAGCAAACGTAACATAAATGGAATTTTTCTTTAAACAAGGATTTTTCTTTACTTTGCAATACCAACTTTTTCTCTGTTTTTGTGTGAACTGTTTTACTTTGAATTTTTACTAAAGCTTTTAAAAACGAAGATATTATGCCTGTGGAATCATTTCAATATGTCACACTATTGCCAGATTACCATGTAGCAACCTAAAGCTGCAGAACTTTGGTAATTTCGGGTAAATAGAGCTACAATCTACATGTCACTAGTTTGTAAAATAGGCATAAACAGATTTTGAACTGAAATAGTTAGAAGACCAATTTCAAGCAGACACCACATAGGAAATATAAGGAGCATAAAGTTTGAAACGTAGCTTTGAAACTTGGTTTTAAAATGAGCCAATAAAGCAAAACCAAAGAACAGGGGAATATTGCTATTCATTTACAAAGAAAACTCTATTTGTCCAAGTACTTAATATGTTCAAATGTTTGGCACAGTCTTTCCTAAATGTCCAGCTATTGCATTATGATGGATCAGTTTTCATAGTTTCATAGTTTATGGCTTTTTGAGTGTCTCATGGGCAATATTGGATTGGCAGATAGTTGCATGTAAGGCCAATAAGAGCATCTTTCAATATGAATTTAGTCTAAACAAAACTGACAAGAATTGGCAATGAACTAATAGAGCAAGCAAATTTAGTGACCTCACTCTGAAGACAGCAATGTATGATCAATCACAGTACTTCATGAACAAAAAGTGTTATTCCCTAAAGATGAAAACAAATTGATTACTTAGACTGTTTACACTCAACGGGAACATTACATGAAGCATTGAACATATTTTATGACATTTTTGGAAGGAATTGTTTTTGTAAATTAAGTTTAATAATAACATAGAAGATCATGTGACAACAACAATAACAATAACTTATTGTCTTTAGTTGTTTTAACTGCCAGATTGCTGCAAGTTACTATAATCAATGGATATGGAAGCATAAATTTCAGCCAAAAATAATCCCACCTAACAGCAAAAAATGTCATTGCTTCTGTCTATGTATCTGTTATGAAAATAATGAAAAGGAGAGATCATAAAGGGTTGTGGTCCTGTGGGATGTCCCAGTTAACATCTAAATAAAGTTAAAAAAAAGTTTTGCTCCCATTTAGAGGTTCGATCTCCTTGGCAGCTGGTTCTGGAATAAACATGCTCTTCAAATAGGGCAGGAGGCTGAGGTATTGATGATCCTTCGGAACTGATTTCAGAGTTCTTCCTGTGGGAGTTCTTCCACTCTAAGAGAGGAAGTGGAAGAGAGATTAGTGATTGTGTCACCTTATTAATCTCCCTCCTTTGTTTCCTCTGCCAATAACCTATGAGACAATCCCCATGCACGCATGTGTGAAACTATCTATTTATCAGGCTGCCCAGTCTTGGTTATTGTGGATGCCTTTCTGAATTGTTTTACTATTCAAATGTTTGTTATCATTTGCAAATACCATAGTTGTGCTAATTATAATAACTTGTTAATGCAAATGGGAACACAACATCAATTGTTATTCAAATCTCCAATGAGCTACAGGGACAACTACACCAGGGAACACACTATTCTCCTCAGAACAGACAAATGTTGACAAGAACAAGCAATTCAGTCCAATCAAACTTTATCCTATTCATCAAATTTTTCAAAATAACATCAAGTTGAGTTCTGAGGGTCATTAAAGTTCTACTCTCTATCACACTACATGATAATTTACTTAATGTGTGTAAGGTTATCTGTGAGCAGAAAAACTTTCCAGTGTTTGTTTAAAATTACAAGTTTTACATTTTTCTTGTGTTCTTTAAACACTAATTTGAAAGAAAAAAGCCTGAATCCACTGTAGAATTTATTTTCATAATATTAAAAACAGTCATGTCACCCCTTGTCTGCACTTTTTGTCTCCTGCCCATTAATCATCCCTCATCCAGTTTTCAAGTTATCACTGATGTCAGTGGCTTCATGCTTTAAGTTTAGTCTTCTGTGCAGAACTGTATCAAAGGCTTTTTGAAGGTCTAAAAAAACTATATAATTAGCTTCTGAAAATGGATTTTATTATTCCATTTGGAGAAGAGTACAGTACTGTATTAAGATAATTATTAAGATTCATTTGTCACAATTTTCATTAATAAATCACATTTGTTTCTTTGTATTCAAAAGTTAAGTTTCCTTTTGTAATGTTATTGCAGGAATAGGTTTACTAACAATTTATGTAACATTTTATTTTAGCCTGTGGTTTGCCATCAGTTTTGCTTGTGTTTAATGCATTTGAATCTTGAAACACATCTGGTTCTTGTAACTGAAACATATGTGACTCGTCTATTTCAAAATTGTTTGTCTTTACTTCTGTCTAAGAAAATGTAACTATTTTTTCTTTTGTAAAAACTGTTGAAAATATTTATTTAGTTCATTTGTGACCCATATTTAATTTTTTACACTTGTTTCATTGTTTATTATTTGAGCAGTGGTGAAATGTATTTCTTTGTACTTCTTTCAAATACTTTTAGCTATCTAGCTACAGTTCCCTTTGTCTGTTTATTTCTCTTATTTCCTCATATTTTCCCTTACTTCTTAAAACCTTCTTTAAAGCATTGTTCTGTTCATTTGATTCACTGACATGTTTAGTAATTCCTTTACATTGTTCCTCTTTTACCTTATTGATTTTTTATAATATTTTGTTGTGCAGGGCACTACAGTGGTGTGATGCCTCACAGATGCTTGGTTTTGGACATTTTTGGAAAGGTTGCAAACTAGTGTCAACCTTGGAGACAAAAACCAATACTTTGCTGTTCTTTGTGTATTTTTACCGAAAGTTTAGAATAAATAAAGTGTTTCTTTTGGATATCTGTATACTGAGTTACTATTTAATTGATATAAGACACTTCTTGAAATGGCTATGGTAAATATTTCTATTGAGTTCTTTGTGCAAGTTCAGGATTTTTACTGGATACTTACTTACTTTGGTAATAGTTTTTCTATCCCACTATTTGCTTATCCAATTGTCCAGTTCAAGGTTACAGAACACCAGTATGAGTAGCCTGTGCCTAAAATTGCATAAATATGAACCAAGCCAGTTATTCTAGAATTAGTATATCTTCTTATTATTTACTGACATGCACAGAAATACACACAACCTAAAATCACTTCAACAGCTGTTAAAGTAATTTAAGTCCTCAAAATGCCAGGTATTGTCTGTAAGGTGCACAGCATTTATTATACAAGCACTCCAATGACACATGTGTTTTTAGATGTTCCACTAGTAAATGGGTTAAAGGACTGTTGACCTCTTAGACACACCAAATCATTACCTTTTTATGTGCTAAGGAAACATCAGGGTCTTACTACTCTCATATGTATAAAAGAAATGCAGTTGAGTGAATCTTATTTTGTTTCTAGAGAATAAATAACATGCAGCTACAAACATTTGTTTTGAAAAATTGCATTTCCCTAGTAAAGGCAGTGAACACACACTAATCCTCCTACAGAAAAGGAGTCATCAGAACACAGTTTCTGTATTGCATTAAAACAACATGAAAGCCATTATTACAAGGAGATAAAAAATGCAGCAGGACATTTATGAATGTTGAACTTAATTTTACTCAAACATAAAGCACACTCATTTGATACAGATCACTTGAAGCAGAGTATTGCTTTAATGACACTTCAGAACAATTTCCACTTTCTTACAGAGTTTTCTGACTCCAAAAACTACTGTGACAGTGCTGGACACAAGTCAGGAGCCAAGCTGAGATGAGATGATGGTCTGTCATGGTGCACACCATCGCAAATACCACCAAAGTTACTTTGGATCAATTTAGAGTCACTTGCTACCTTAATATGCAGGTTCTGATCCCATAAACTGCCAGGAAGCCAGTAGGATGGAAGAACGGTAGGAGACAACCTGACAAAATTATGGGCTCCCCCAAAATGATAGATGGCAGCATTCCTGGGTGATGTTAAAAGTGCAGCTGCCAGCAATGCACACTGGGAACTGGAGTCCGATTGAGCAGCCTCATCATGTTCCCATGGGTGCTGCCAGAGGGTGCTGCTGGGATATGTGATCCCTATTCTTCTGAACTGGAAGTACTTCCATTCAACTATGCCCTGGCCTCAGAAGAATTCCCAGGTCCAAGATAAATGGAACTAACCTGCCACATCTGAAACAGTTGGAGTCGGGAGGAAGGAAGATAAAACTTGCCGGAAGGTGTGGAGGAGAGGAAGCAAAAGAAAGAAGAGGTACTGTGCATATTGGAGACCAATAATGAAGGATTTATTATTAATAAATCATTTGTTTGAACCCGGGACCTGTGACCAGTGTGGGGCACCACAGCCTTCCAAAAAAATTATTTGAACCCAGGACTAACCTCTGCTAACCCCTTGAGCTGATATGTGGTCTTCATCCGTTCATTCTGTCTTTTCCATTTCAGGTTTGCTGAGAGGAAGAATCCATCTCAGTTTCATGGAGTGCAAGGCAGAAACTCAGCCAGGATGAGACACCAATGCATTGCAGTGCAATGCACTTTAGATTCACCAATTTGTGTTCTGCCAATTGATCCCTCACCTGCATGCTTTATTTTTTGTTTTAAATTCTTGAATCCTCTGTATCCTACTTATAATTCCAATAGTGGAAAGACGCCTTATAAGGCATTTCACATGGTATTTTTCTGTTCACCATTGTGGCTCTCCTTTCCTAAAGTAAATCTACACAAATGTTTGGATGCCATTCAGACTTGCCATAGTGACTGGACCAGGAGGCCAGCCCAGAACTGAAAGGCAGCACACTAACCACTGTACCGCTGTGTGGCTCAAATTTGGATTCTGTATTAAAAATTATTCTTTATAATTAAATACTGTATATATATTTACAATAATGTTAGTCTTATGATTTTATTTTTAATCTTGGTAAATACAGTGTAAACTTGAAAAATATATAAAAGATATAGAAATTAAATATGTTCTCAATAATACCTGTATTAGTCTTATGGTTTTATTTTTTATCTTGGTAAATACAGTGTAATCTTCCATGTTAGAGAGCAATCTCAATGCAGCCTCATATATATAACAGTTTCAGGTATGTTACTATTGAAATAACTAAGTGCAGATATCTAGAAATCATGTTATTGTGGCCCGTTTGTGTTTGGTGGGATTCTTCATATCATATTTTGTTATTTATTACAGTCTGCAGAACCATTTGCTTACTATGCTATTAAATAAGTTGATGATACCCTTTCTCAATTCAGCTCAATGTAAAAATCATCCATCCATCAATTTTCTGATTATTGGTTTCCACTACAGGATCATGACAAGTTGGAATTTTTCCAATCATTAGACAACATGCACACACTCACACCTGGACAATCTAACAGATTTACCTTAACAGTATGTCATGGGGTAGAAACAGGAGTGCCAGAAAAATCCTACGCCATCATGGGGAGAACATGAAAACTCAAACCAGTGAACAGACTGAGTGAAAGAAGTCATGAGGCACCAAAGCATGTCTATCAAAGTAATATCAAGGTTTCTTTCTTGATTTTCTATCTTCATTCAGCATTGTTAACTCCCATACAACTTTTCAAACTAACACATTGACAAATGGCAGCCAGAGAAAAGTCGAAGTTGATTTTTCAGGGATGGTTGAAGACAAGTGAACCGCACATGCCTTGGATGTCTTAATAATACTTTTCAAAAGATAAAACAAGCAGGATGGAAGGTGTCTTTGAAACTGGTACCTTAAGCAATACTGAGGCCTCAAGAGTGCAGTGACACCAGGAGGTTCCTGGAATGATACTGTAGTCCTGTGTTGTCAGACAAGGCCTATTGTGGATCTTCAGATGGAGTAATCTAGACAGGGGAACTAAATTCACTTCTTGCCAGAGATATACCTGGTAGTTGGACCTGGAGGAGAGTGAGTAAAATCTCACTGACCAAAAGTGAAGAAGGTAAGGGTTATAAGCATTGGGCACACATGGTCAAGTTAAAGTGATTGTTGGCTTTATTTAGCAAGAGGCATTCAAAGGTAAGGCTCACTATACTAGTCCCTGCCCAGCTCAGCCAACAGTTTTCTTCAGGGGGCCAATTCTACAGTACATCCTGAAAAGTTAAAAGGGCAGTTGTATCAATGCTGTCCCAGATTGGGAATATGCGTTGATCTCTGTCAGGTTGCAGCTCTTTTGACCATCTTCCCACCGTCCATGCCCTCTTTCCTCTTCTTCTCTTTTTCTATAGGATGGTCAAGTGTTGGGCAGCACGGTGGCGCAGTGGTAGTGCTGCTGCCTCGCAGTTAGGAGACCTGGGTTCGCTTCCCGGGTCCTCCCTGCGTGGAGTTTGCATGTTCTCCCCGTGTCTGCGTGGGTTTCCTCCGGGTGCTCCGGTTTCCTCCCACAATCCAAAGACATGCAGGTTAGGTGGATTGGCGATTCTAGATTGTCCCTAGTGTGTGCTTGGTGTGTGGGTGTGTTTGTGTGTGTCCTGCGGTGGGTTGGCACCCTGCCCTGGATTGGTTCCTGCCCTGTGTTGGCTGGGATTGGCTCCAGCAGACCCCCGTGACCCTGTATTCGGATTCAGCGGGTTAGAAAATGGATGGATGGATGGTCAAGTGTTTCTGAGAACTGCTAAGTCACCTGCCCTCAAACGTCCTGGGGAGGTCATTAACTGCTGGGCCTTACCTCAGCCTTATTAACTGTCTGTTATCCTTTTTTCTGTTACAATAAATAAAAGTCTAAGTGTGTCATACAGTAAAACATCATGTGAACATTCAAAATAACTGCTGCTCCATATGTGTACTTTGTGTTATAATACCCATAAAATACATGAAAGAAAAAAGGAAAAAAGCTTTACTAGTCTCAAAGAAAAAACTGTAAGAGTTGATGACAAGCATATCACCTGTCCGGTGAGTTAAACGAAAACCAAATGTTTAGTCTGTACCAAAAATGATTCAGTGCATCTACTCATTTTTCGAAGAAATCTCTACAAGCTGAAAAACATTTGCATTAAAAATCTTTGTCATTGTTTTGCTTTGATTCTGCCTTTCCTTAATTTCATCTCATTCATTATGGTGTCATAATTAATACCTATAAAACAAAACTTTGACATCTTATCTTATTGTCAAAAGATTATTTAAAATTTAAATTTTATGTATTTTTTCACAATAATTTATAAAATGTTGTCCTTACATTCAAAGCAAGCACAGCTCCATTATCAAACAATATTTTTATAATGATGTTCCTCCTCTTCTTCACAACTACTTTCATAAGGTGATATTTTTTTAAAAAGCAGTCTTTTTAATTTAAATTGGGTAACATGTGGTCTCATTTGAGCCAAGGAGAATTGTCCCAAAATACACTTAGCAGCAAAATATTGCATTTTTATACTGTTATCTCAATCAATTACGTGACTACTATTTACAGTGGGATGCAAAAGTTTGGGCAACCTTGTTAATAGTCATTATTTTCCTGTATAAATCGTTGGTTGTTACGATAAAAAATGTCAGTTAAATGTATCATATAGGAGACACACACAGTGATATTTGAGAAGTGAAATGAAGTTTATTGGATTTACAGAAAGTGTGCAATAATTGTTCAAACAAAATCAGGCAGGTGCATAAATTTGGGCACCGTTGTCATTTTATTGATTCCAAAACTTTTAGAACTAATTATTGGAACTCAAATTGGCTTGGTAAGCTCAGTGACCCCTGACCTACATACACAGGTGAATCCTATAATGAGAAATAGTATTTAAGGGGGTCAATTGTAAGTTTCCCTCCTCCTTTTTTCTCTGAAGAGTAGCAACATGGGGGTCACAAAACAACTCGCAAATAACCTGAAGACAAAGATTGTTCACCATCATGGTTTAGGAGAAGGAAACAGAAAGCTGTCCCAGAGATTTAAGCTGTCTGTTTCCACAGTTAGGAACATATTGAGGAAATGGAAGACCACAGGCTCAGTTCAAGTTAAGGCTCGAAGTGGCAGACCAAGAAAGATTTTGCATAGACAGAAGCGACGAATGGTGAGAACAGTCAGAGTCAACCCACAGACCGCACCAAAGACCTACAACATCATCTTGCAGCAGATGGAGTCACTGTGCATCGTTCAACCATTCGGCACACTTTACACAAGGAGATGCTGTATGCGAGAGTGATGCAGAGGAAGCCTTTTCTCTGCCCACAGCACAAACAGAGCTGCTTGAGGTATGCTCAAGCACATTTGGACAAGCCAGCTTCATTTTGGAATAAGGTGCTGTGGACTGATGAAACTAAAATTGAGTCATTTGGGCATAACAAGGGGCGTTATGCATGGAGGAAAAAGAACACAGCATTCCAAGAAAAACACCTGCTACCTACAGTAAAATATGGTGGTGGTTCCATCATGGTGTGGGGCTGTGTGGCCAGTGCAGGGACTGGGAATCTTGTCAAAGTTGAGGGACGCATGGATTCCACTCAGTATCAGCAGATTCTGGAGACCAATGTCCAGGAATCAGTGACAAAGCTGAAGCTGTGCCGGGCTGGATCTTTCAACAAGACAACAACCCGAAACACTGCTCAAAATCCACTAAGGCATTCATGCAGAGGAACAAGTACAACGTTCTGGAATGGCCATCTCAGTCCCCAGACCTGAATATAATTGAAAATCTGTGGTGTGAGTTAAAGAGAGCTGTCCAAGCTCGGAAGCCATCAAACCTGAATGAACTAGAGATATTTTGTAAAGAGGAATGGTCCAAAATACCTTCAACCACAATCCAGACTCTCATTGAAACCTACAGAAAGCGTTTAGAGGCTGTAATTTCAGCAAAAGGCGGATCTACTAAATATTGATTTCATTTCTTTTTTGTGGTGCCCAAATTTATGCACCTGCCTGATTTTATTTGAACAATTATTGCACACTAACGGTAAATCCATTAAACTTCATTTCACTTCTCAAATATCACTGTGTGTGTCTCCTATATGATATATTTAACTGACATTTTTTATCGTAACAACCAACGATTTATACAGGAAAATAATGACTATTAACAAGGTTGCCCAAACTTTTGCATCCTACTGTATTAATTTTCAAAGAACATACTACCAGTACATACACCATTAGTTACATTCCTTGTAATAAAAGGTTTCTGCTAAATATGAGATGATAATAATCAAAAATTGTTGTAGATATTTCCACAAACTTCCCGCTTCATCAGTTTCTTATTGGTGTCCCACCAGGTCTATTGCTGAATTCACATAAGGTCAGAATAACTGAGAAATTCCCCTGGTAACTCAGATGAATTTTACAGTGTTCTTGGGTTACTAAAGACAAGTCTTTGACTGGGAAACCTTAATGTGAATAGCCTTTAAAGTTCTATCTTCTAGCTGGAGAGTTTCAAAATTGTTTTGCTTACCGTTTTGCTTTGATGTCACACTAAATATACAAGCCCCATATATCCCACAACTCGTGAAAGAAGTGTTTGTCCAGTAAAATCAGGTGTTGTGTTTGATAGCTAGGATGTAGTATTCAGCTAGTGGCAACAATGCTAGATTTTTCAGCAGTAAGGTTCATACTTTGTGTTTTGGTATGAACATAATTACAGTAAACAGTTTAATTTTAACTAATGACAATATTCACTGATATAAGGCCCCCACATGGTGACAAAATCTTTCCTTCAGCAGATTCACTTTCCCAAAGACCTAGAAGAACTCCTGAGCCAGTCACCATCTGATGAGAGCTTCTATATTCTAGCTTTATCTGTAAGATTTTTGTTATAATTGCCTTTTTTTTTTAAATTTCAGAGACTTTTTTATGCGTTTTTTTATGGCAGATTTGCATATTATGTGTTGCTTTTAATATCACGTAACCCAAATCTATGTTTAATTTTAACTTCCATTCCAATGCCTCCATTCAATAAACAGTGGTGGAGCTAGGTTTTTCAACTGGAAGGAGCAATTTTATTAGTGGGCTTCCCTTTTAAGTTTATTCCTGCCATATAAAAATTTTGCTGTGGTCACTTGTAGAAGGTTGTTTCCCTTGTGTTTTGGTTATGGAGGATGGTTTCCAGGGTGGGGGTGAGTTATGGTGTTTCAGGTATGGAGTATGGTTTCCTGGAGGTAGGCGAGTGGAGGAGTTTCGGAGGTTTGGTGGGGCTATCCATTAGCAGAGGACGGAGGTAATAAATGATGAGTGTGGCACTCATTTTGTTCGACCAAACTGGCATTGCCACTGTCAACAAAGCATGAATTGTGTTAGATACTTAAGAATTCATTCTTTTTGCTTTTAAATATTTTTAAATGTTGTGGTTAATTAAGTAAGCTAATGTTTATTAATATGCATATAATTATTCTAACATTGATATAGTTGCCATTTCTTTATTCACTGCCATTTATGTTGGTGTCTCCTCTGCTTGTCTTTATTTGCTAGACGTCTGAGACAGTTAAGAGAGCAAACTCCACAAAAAAATAAAAAGAATACCACAGAGTTAAATATTACAGATATAGCAAACACAAATACTGTATATACAGTATTATGCAAAGTTGACTGATTCATTCACTCATTAACAAAAACAATATGTCCCGTTTAGATAAAAAGCTGAATTTTGCCAGGATGGCACCTCTAGGGCAATAGGTATCCACTAAGAAAGGGCATTTCCATATATCCATATTTAGGGGTAAATTCCCCAATAGAAATAATAAACACCCCAAAATATCAAATATTTGATTGAATCTTGGTGATGTTGTAGAAAAAGAAAACTAGCTGAAGTGTGATTTTCTTATTTGTGAATATTTTTCATTAATAATACTCAAGTGCAGAGGTTCCTGAGCATCCATTGTTGCTGCAAGTGTTGATTCCAGCCATCTTCTGTTTTATTAAGGCTCCTAGCCTAATTAAATGAGCTATTTTCCCAGTCTCTGTGTTTTGGGGTCAATGTATAATTTACAAATGTATGTTTGTAGTGAGAAGTCAAGAAAAATGACACTTTTTAATGGCTAACTAAAAAGATTACAATATGCTAGCTTTCAAAGCAACTCAGGCCCCTTCTTCAGGCAAGATGTAATACACAAACTGGAGTTCCCTCTGTTTATATACACACTAAGACATGAAACAACATTGGAAAACCTTTAAGTGAGACATCTTAAATGTAAAAAATTAAATTTTTACTGAAATGTTCTAAGCAGTTATATGGGTATAATTTAATATTTTTTTTGCTTTTTAACAATATTTTCATCTTGAGTTTCATTCTACTTTCCCACGTATTCTCATTATTTAATCCATTATTTACTAATTAGTGGGTCTAACGCTGAAGTAATTGTAGCCTTTCATCATTCAGTGTCATATTTTTTTTTTTCTTTTTTTACTTCCGGTTGAGTGAATGCTGGCGTGACTACTCGCCGCTGCTCTCTGGTGACTCTTTAACTTTTTTTTCTTTTTTTTTTTATGATTAACTTACAATCTAATGGACTAAGCAGCTGTTTTCATTTTCATTTTGGGCAGATTTATTCGTTCAGTTTTATTTTTCAATCATTTCAATCTAGACTGATTTCCAGCTTGACTACTGATTTGGCTGTATATGGACTATTTTTCGGCCTATCCCTGCCTTGAGACTTACCTGGCTTTGTTCTCCGGACATCCAAGTTGTCTGCGTCCTCGCCTAACCTGTGGACTGGTAGGATATTTATTTCTTTCGTGTTTGTTTGGTACCTCCTGTCGCTCGCTATCCAACCTGTGATGGGCCTGCTCTAGTACTCAGCTGCCGAGCTACTCCGACTCCGCTTTCACCTGTCCGAGCCTCCGATGACCGACCTATATCTCCACCCAGACATCATATTCCTCCCCCGTTGGAGATACATCCACCGCGAGTCCCACCGGAGTATCCAAGCTGACAGATCGAAAATAATAAACTCCACCTGGTCCAGTTCTTAATGTACTCGACGTAATTTAGGCAGAGTTGCTGACCATAGTGTGTTAGCCAGCCTAGCCTGGTCAGCTAACACCATTGCTAAATGCGATAATGCCATTGTTAAATTCAGTCTGCTGAACATCCTCTTACTCACGAGCAAGGGGCCTCTCATCCACGACCTCCTCACTGATTGTAAGTTTGACTTTTTCTGTCTAACTGAGACATGGCAACAACCCCATGACTTTTCCCAACTTAACAAATCCACTCCCCTGGGGTTTGTTTACATCTCTCAACCACATGGCTCTGGCCTCGGTGGAGGTCTCGCGTTAATGTATCATGAGAATTGGAAAGTCTTGCCGTTATCTATTCCTGGCTTAAGTTCTTTTGAATCTCTTGTATGTCAATTAAATGGACCTATTCCTACTATGCAACTGTTTACAGGCCCCCTAAACCAAATAATGACTTTCTGAACAACTTTGCTGTTTTCCTTACACACTTATCTACTGTTTCATCAAACATAATACTTCTGGGGGATTTTAATATACATATGGATAACATAATGTCCCTATTACTAGAGACTTTACATCCTGCCTTGAGAGTTTTGGATTCCAGAAGCACACTGATGTTTCCACTCATTCCAAAGGACATATCTTGGACTTGATTTGCTGTTCTGGAGTTACCCTGCTTGATTGTACTGCAGATGAACTCCCCATAACTGATCACTTTCCTAGTTCATTCAATGTTAAACCTGCACTTTCCAACACTAAGCTCTCCCGTCTCATGTCTTTATATTAAGAATATTAACTTAGACTCTCTTTCCTCTAGTATTGATTCCCTTATAGATACTGATGATTGCACCCTCCACACTTACTGATTGCATAGCAGAAATCAAATCCTGGTTTTCTTCAAACTTTCTTAAATTAAATAAGGACAAAACTGAGGTTCTCCTCATTGGTACAAAATTAACATTATCCAAAACTGATCATTTTTCATTTGTTATTGATAATTCTTCTGCCTCCCCTTCCCCACAGGTTAAGAGTCTGGGTGTCATCCTTGACAGTACTTTATCCTTTCAGTCCCACATTAACAACATCTCCCGGTCTGCATATTTCCACTTGCTAACATTAATCGTATTCGCCCCTCCCTCACTCCCCACACCACTGCTATCCTTGTTCATAGCTTTGTCACTTCTCGTCTGGATTATTGAAATTCTCTTTTCTTTGGTCTTTCTTGCAAATCTCTTTATAAGCTTCAACTGGTCCAGAATTCAGCTGCCCGCATCATTACTAGAACCCCCTCTATTCACCATATCACTCCCGTTTTGTAGCAGCTTCATTGGCTTCCAGTTCAGTTCTGAATTCAATTCAAAATTCTCCTACTTACTTTTAAGGCCATCCACAACCTTGCCCCTCTATATCTGTCTGACCTCGTCCATGTTGCCATTCCCTCCTGTACCCTTAGATCCTCTTCCTCCATCCACTTGACTGTCCTCTTCGTCCATCTTACCACTATGGGGAGTACAGCATTCAGTTGCTCTGCTCCCCAGCTCTGGAACTCACTACCATCTGAGCTTAGAAATATTGAATCATTTTCACTTTTCAAATCTAAACTTAAAACTCATTTCTTTAAGACTGCTTTTTCTGTTTGATTACAATTGCTCTGTCTGATTTCAACTTTTGCATTTTACTTTTGTTTATAATCTGTGTTTTGTCTATTGTTTGGTGTCCTTGAGTGGTTAGAAAGGCGCCTATAAATAAATAAAATGTATTATTATTATTATCTGCTCAGTGCCTGCTCTGGTGGTTTTTAATTGTTGTTATTAAGATGCAATGAAGGGAAATTACAGAGTAAAAGGGTTAAATAATAGGAAAACAGCAAGAGAGAGTTAAGTATTTAAAGCTATAGCAAAAAACAAATACTTTAAATGTTTTATAATTGTAAATGCAGAATAACAGAAAAAAACACCAGCTAGTTACACAATATTAATTATTATTATATAATCACTGATTATGAATCTGGCTAGAATAAAAACCTGCAGCCACAGTGGGTCCTTGGGACCGAGTTTGGGAACCGTTGCTCTAGGGAGTTGGACATTCTAATGCACCATGTCCCTTTATAGCCCCAGTGCTGACACAGAGAAATGGGATGTGCCAGTTTATCCAAATGAAGGCTCCACTCCAACACTCCAAGGACTGTATGTAGCATGTTGATCAGTAAACAGTTCAAATGAACTAATAATATTATCCCCAATAAATAAAATACAGATATTGTATACAGGAAAGTACTTAGTGACATAATACTTCTTATGTATCCAATTAACTAACGACACTATAACTAAGGACTATTGACCTAGAAAATTTACCAGGTGAAGCTGGTAACACAGCTAGTTTCTTAAAAATGTAAATCACACATTACTGCAGTTTTCAGAACACAAAACAAGAAAAGGAAAAAGATTAGGTTATTAAAAAAATGAGACAAATTAAATGTAAAAAACACTTAACTGTAAAATGGATTTGGATGAAAATCTGAATCGACAACAGGCCCCTCAAGACCTAGCATGAAAACCACTGGTATATTATAGTGACTGGTATAAAAGCAAAGGCTGTGCAGATGCCTCACTGTCCCCTAAACTTTCTATGACTCTAAATACAGACATTCTCATAGCTGTTTTATCCTCCTACCTCTTACCATCCATGCTGTGCTGTTCTACAGACGCTGAACTCCGCTGAACTGTGATAAAAAATAAATAATGTGTGAGAGCCTAATACATGCATAAAGTTATATTTTTAGAAATAACTAAACTTGTGTTCATTACTGGCTATCTAATGTTAACTCTGCTCCACATGTGTTTCAAAATTGTAAAATGAAGCATGAAATACTTTAGAACACTGGTAGCATTAAGGAAACAAAATCAAAAGGAAGTCTAACTGTGACATCATCTTGCTTACCAGCAGAGCTCAACTTCTTCTTCCTAAACTTTCAACTTAACCTTCACCACTGTAGTTTAAAACTTCTTTATATTTTGAGTGTGCTAGTGAAATGTCTTCATAATGTCTTGTGTTCCTCAGTAAGCAGTCACAGTAAACAGGCTGTTTAGCTGACCATTTGTGAGTGCCGACCCTGCTGCAGGCCCTCGATCTAAAGAAACCTAAATAAATCTCTATTTTCTTAGGCTTTTCTGCCTCTTATTTGAACATTTTAATTGTTTTGCTTATTTTTTTCTTGCCACGATACCATTTTTTAAACACAATTTGTTCTTTACACTCATTTGTGTCTTGTGCTTCCCTCGTCTTAGTTTTGCTTAGACAATTAAGTTGGGAGGATTGAGATCGCCTGGGGGTTGGTGGTCCCATGTATTTGGAGAGAAGCATTACACATTGTGGGCCATATCTCCTCATCTATCACTCTTTTTCTCTCTCTCTCTTTTTCTCTTTCCCTTTCTTATTTGTTCATTCTCTTTATCTCACAGTTTGTAGTCCACCAACATGGTGCATACAGAAAATGGTGCACAGAGAATTGTCCTGGTAGTCCTATGGCCAGTACGTCAGTGGTGTCTGGCTACTGTCTAAGATTGCTTCTTTCCTATTTACTAACATAAATCTATGAAATTAGAAAGACAAAATTAAACAAAAACAACGAAGAATTAGAGAATAATAAAGAAAAAATAGCTAAATTAAAACTGAAAAGCACAAACTTTATAGAGATACTAACAGTAAAACCATACACAAAAAGGCAAATCGAGCTTGCAAAAACTATTCAATTATAACAAAAATCTGAAAACTGAAAACTACCAATAATCCAGTTCTTAAAACCACAAAATGAAACCTGGTCACTCATCCAAATGTTATAAATCAATCTAGAAAGGGGTGTAATTAAAAATCATCTAGAATCTTGAGGAGAGCCACTGGCACAGTGAGAGCATGAAATGCCTCAGGAGCAGCATAAGAGTATGCCTGAAACTTTATTAACCCTCAGGGTCCTGCCATAGTTAGCACCACACATAAGTAATTGATAATAACTAGACACATTACTCCAAGAGGCTGATATCTTAAGAGGAGGAGGAGAAAACATTTAACAGCTTTAAAGGATGCAAACCAAACAGGGAAACTGGATAGAGTTAGGGGTGCAGCTCCAACTGTTGTAGAAAAAATGTTTATCTGTCTTCAAAAAAGGCAGTTATGGAGTCCAGATGAGAATGGAGAACAATTCTTTACCTGCACAGAGTTATGCACAAATGTCTCAGTCTATGGAGTGAGCCCAGAGTAAACAATTCAACTCCTTTTAAGGTATTTTACTAATTACATCATGTCATCTGACTCTTAGTATGCAGAACTTTATCATCTCCTCCAACCAACTAAACACACCAGTGATTCTAACTCTTATAGATTCTCCCACTATACTGAACACCACTTCATTAGGAAGGGTGTTTAGTGGATTCTCATTACATCCACTACACACTAATGTGTGAACCAGTCCAGGACATGTCAGAGGTCAAAGATAAAAGAAGCAAAAAAGGCAGCATTGTCCACAAACAATAGAAATGCAACAGCAGGCCTAATAGTGTGTTACATCTTCATATCTAATATATGATAATAAGGAACAGAAAGCAAGACAAGATACTGTATATGCTTGGATACATTCTCATCATGGAAGATCTTAAAACCAAAAATGCAGAAACAACTATCAGAATTCAAAGGCAGGGCCAGGTGACAAGCAACAGTAGCCACAGGAGTCCATCTGTTTGTATCACTTCGGCTAAGATTTTCTGGAGTACATAGCAATAACCTTTTTGTATGTTTACAATATATATATACTGTAGATATCAATTGCAAAGCATTCTTCTTTAACTTGATACAGTGGGAGCCACGTCAAACAGCCGCCTGGAGCAAGACAGGTCCATGACAGGACCATGACAGGACCATGCACGATCCGTGCACAGAATGTGATCCCCGCGATGACGCAGTTAACGATGCCGCCCCATAAACGCCCCCATGCGCTTTCTAAAAAGATGGTTGCAATGCTGTATAATCCCGCCAGATGGAGCATTGACTGCTTCAGTTAACTGCAGTGTCCAGGAAGCCCTATACTGTATCTTTAATATACTGTATAGGCAGTTCTTGTATTGTCAACATAGTTTCATAAATAGATGACATGGTAAAAAAAACAACAACAAACCGATTAATAAAACAGATTTGTTAAATCACTCAATACACAACCCATGATGATTATGCTATTTATTATTAAATAATGAATTAATAAAACTAGTTAGTAAAATATTTTTATTCTAGACTATAAGTGAAGAAAAAATAAAGCAAGTTACAGTAGGCGGTTGATACGACAGCTTGCGTGGTGCAATGCTAAGAACTGCTGATTTCCGATCCGTGCTATATAAAATCATCACATTCAAATATTAACAATTCCACACACCCTTCCTACATTCACGACATGTGTACTTGTTGCAGTGTACACATCTCTCTGTGCTATGGTTCCTATTACACTGAATGAGCACCTGACATTGTACTTTCTTCCCTGTTTAAATAACATTCGAGTATAGCGCGTCTCCAGATAAATCACATTCGAGTATAGCGCGTCTCCAAATAAATCACATTCGAGTTATAGCGCGTCTCCAAATAAATCACATTCGAGTATAGTGCGTCTCCAAATAAATCACATTCGAGCTATAGCGCGTCTCCAAATAAATCACATTTGAGTTATAGCGCGTCTTTATGTGAAAACAGCATTGTCAGAATGGGGGATCGTGAAGCGACTGAGAGAATGGAACTGAATTTAAAAAAGCTAACCTTTACAATTATCATGCATTTACACTGGCTCTTACAGACTGACTGAAATCAAATGTATGTTTTTATTCTAAAATAGTTAAGTACATGCAATATTAGCGTCAGATCGGGTTTGAATATACGCTGACGCTGTTACAGAAGGAGTCAGCTTATTCAGTGCAGCACTTTCAACGCACAGTACATGCAATATTATTTGAAAACGAACAGCGTCAGATCGGGCGCATATTCAAACCCGATCTGACTCTGTTCATTTTCAAATAATATTGCATTAGTGCGATGATGTTTTTACATATATTGTCTCTTTCGTTCATCTTGCGGTTTGTAATCAGTGACCGCATGTTTTTTCCCCGATCTTGCCAGTTCGCACATGTTGCTGTATGGTGCTGTTGCTTTTGTACTCCAGGATATGCAGAGGACAGAATAGTACAGAGCAGTAAGTTCAGCGCTATATGCAATCAGACAGACAGACAGGCAGAGAAGGCACTAGATATATAAATAAACAGGGAAGGCACTGTATAATAGATATATAAAAAACAGCTAAGGGGATAGATATATAGATAGGTAGGAAGGAAAGGCACTATATGATAGGCAGACAGGGAAGCACCTACTGTATATAATAATATAATATAATGTTATTTTTTTTTTTACGTGTCCTGTTCGGCTGTGAAGCAATCAGAATTGATGTCTGAATGCTGGCGACTAGCCTTACAGTTTTTCTCTCAGGTGGAGCGTTACAGCTTCTGCTGACGTCACGCCTGATACCAAAACTTTATTAAAAATATTTTTAGATGTTTTTAAGATTCGAACCAGACACGGAGACAAAAGTGAAAGAAAAAGAAGAGAGAGAAGGAAGAGATGGAGGTAAAGGGGGAGGGGGGGTTTTCGTATAGAATAAACAATAAATGAACCAGAATCCGCTTCTAGACCTGCAGAAAGAGAGGGGGAACAAAAAAAAACCACAAGACAAAAACATTGCTGCATCAGCTACATGAAGATATATAAAAGTAAAAATGTTTGCTGACAATCATACAGTAATTATTACTGAGGCATTTAAGGCCACCACAACCTTAGATCATGTGCTGAAGATGTCCAAGTCATACTTATGAAATCACCATGTGAGCACCTGTGTGTGTGTACGCACGCTTGTATGTGTAAGGTTTCTCTATAGGAGCATCCAATAGTGAGTGTGAAGGGCCACAGACCTGCCCCCAAAACGTCGCGGAAGATGGAGGGAGGTCCAAGCCCAGAGATCCAGAGGTAACCCCAGAGCGCGGAGACCCCAGGGAGGCCGTCACCAGAGAAGCCCCAACCCCCACCTGAGAGGCGCAGAGGATCACCCGGGGTCACAACCAGCAGCCGGCAGAGTCCCGGGAGATATCAACGACAAGCCCTCAGGCCGCCCAGCCGCTCTCCCGAGTCGGCCGGGCCCGGAACCCAGCAGCCCGGGACCCGAGGCGACCCACCCGCCGAGGTTCCAACAGAGCCCAGGGAACCAGATCCCACCAGGCAGCCACCGGGAGCGACCAGACAGATGCTTAAGGCAGGGGGAGGGTAGGCAAAGATGTTGTAGTATTGCCAGATGTCCCAGGAGAGGGGAGGAGTCCAAAACCCCACCTGACATATACAGTCACACACAAACACAGTCATACACTCCCTCCCATTAATATAATGTTATAATTATAATAATAAAATATAATGTTAAAATCACGTGATTGCAACTCAGCGCAGCTAAATTACTGGCGTGTGTTAACGTGTTCTTGAGAACAAAGCGCCATCTAGTGGTGGAACCAGGTAAATGAATAAATAGGGCATGAATGGGCGTGTTTACTGTGAAATTTTGACACGCCTTCTGTCAGTAGAGGGAGGGGGGATCGCGGCATGCATAGGGCAGCCGTATGCCATTCGCACGCCATTCACACGGCCGCGGCTATTTGACGTGGCTCCATCTGTAGTTTACCTCAGCATTTAGACTGCATATCTCTGACACCTCTCAAGTGTGGAAAAACGTTTTCCTGAGGTGTGAATTCATCTTAGTAGTTATGCACTCCAGGGGTATTCTTAGTACACATTTAGGCCTTCCTGTTTTTTTCATCAGACCTCAACTTCACTTTTTTTTTTAATTCTGTGTTCAATGCTGGTATATGAACTACATGGGCATATAAGTCCCAGTTGACGGAACTGGCTCAATTAATGGAACTTTGTCCCACATGCACAAGCTTGATTGCTTAGAAAAACTGTTGAGTCTGAAAGGGCAGATTTTATGCCTATTTTCAGTTGTGCTACTGCATTCTTCTTTTCTGTTCTATTTTTTGGATGATTGCACTAAATGGAGTGATCCTGGTTGGCACTGAAAATTTTCTTTGGCTCTCCTGGTTCTTTCTTATTGCCTCCATCCTCCACATCTGGCATAGTCAGCAGAATTTGCTGGGGTAAAATGACTGAATCCACAGACCTCATGGAGATCGTCCAACAGCTGGCAGATCAGGTCACCCAGCTGAAGTTACAGATGGTTGACAGTGAAGCCAGGTACAATGCTGTTGAAGCACAATTCCCTGTACAGTGGCAAGGCACCACGCAACTATTGCTCCCCATGTGTCCGAGAGATGACATCAAGACCTACCTGCTGATTTTCGAGAGAACTGCACTGGCTGCAATTGAAATAGGCACATCTTCTAGCATTGTTGCATGAGGCACAATATGCCTACTATGATAGGGAAGAGCATGTTGATGCTGATTACCCAACTTTAAAAAGAGAGATTCTGGCACATAATGGGCTTACCTCGATCTCTCAGGCCCATCTATGTTGGGAATGGTGGTTTGATAGTGAACATCCAGGCTGAGCCCAGGCATTTGATTTGTGGGACATGCTGGTCTTCTGGCTGCCCCCCGGCAAGAAGACAGTGGAACAAGTGGTTGAAATGGTCACAGCTGATTACCTCGCCCACGCTCTCCCAAAGTACTTGGTATGCCCTATCCGAAGACAATCCTGGACAGCCATGAAGGAACTGGATGACATAGTGGAGCAAAACTACAAAAGCCCAAAGACAAAAAGTGCATCCAACTGCCTCGGGTTTCAATGGCGGAGCCTGGCGCAAAGACACCTCCTTGAAGATGGAACAGTTCCCTGGTACAGATCCAATGCTACTGCTTTGGGGAGCCTGGGCACCTAATATCCAATTGCCTGAAGACAGAAGATATGATAAACTGCAGCAGGGCTCTCTGAGAAAGGTATGAATACGCGGCTGCGGCTGACTCCCAAATGCCACTTTTTGATGCAAAATTATCTGTTGTATCAGGTGGCCGAGTCCAATGTGAAACACAAACCCAGTTGTTAGTCCCCTGCTGTAGAATAGCGGGTCCGCAGCTTAGTAAATGGGAGCCGTTTTAATAAAAAAATTATTAATTGGCCAGCTCGTTCTCTGTGGGTGTGTGCGCTCATGCAGTTGTGGGAGGTTGGTGGAGTAATGGGGGTGAGATTCACCTGCATGTGAGGGTGCAGTCTGTTTCAATTGCTTCATTAGCTTTCTCTGGAATGTTGAGGAATGTGGTGTGTGCAGGTGGGAGACACTAGGACCAGCTCCTGCCTCTGATTCTTTTTGTTTTTCAGGATGTGCCCCAAGCCTCAACAGGAGTTCTCTCTTTGAACTCTTGTACAGAAGACATCCAAACAGGCTGTTAGATCTGATATGGGAAGGCTGGGAGGAGGAAGCATTGCCCCTCTCTCACAACATTCTTGACTACGTTGTGTCCTTACATGACTGGCTTGGTTCTCAATCACTTAGAACTGGCATTCAGACCTGTGAGAACTCAGGTCCAAGAATTCCTAGGATTAGCAGAATATTATCAGAGATTTGTGCCTCGCTTCTCGAAGAGGGCAGTGCCTTTAATGGATGTCATAAAGGAAAGGGCACCCATCATGGTGGTATAAGAACCTGAAGAAGAAGCAACATTCCCCGACTTGAAAGCAAATCTCATGTCAGCTCTTGTATTATTTACGTCTGATTTCTCTTTTCCTTTTCTTCTCCAGACTAACATCAAGCTGAGCCAAGTCATCGATGGAGCTAAATGCCCAGTCATGTATTTCTGCTGAAAACTGTTGGACCAGTAGATTAAGAGAGAAGCAATAGCAATTAAATGGGTGGTGAGACACTTTCGTTACTACCTACTGGGGCAGGAGTTCAATCTGGTGATGGACCATGATCTTGTTCAGTGGTTAACCTCCCATCAGGACTCCAACCCCCATATCACCAGGTGGCTCCTGAGCCTCCAGCTGTACATGCTTTGAAACCGTGGTGCCTGTGGGTGTTTTAATCTGACCTTGTCCAAGGGTTTGAGTGTTATAGCTCAGGATGTTGAAATAGTTATTTTTTTGTGTCATTAAATAATTATTTTCTTTGTCTCATTATATATTTATAAGCCAGCAACAGGTGCATAGCTGCATCCAAGTTTGTGGATATTTAAAAGTGAGTTATTTAGTCTCTTCTGGCTTCTGTGTATTAGCAATTTGATTCTGGTTAGTGTTCTGGATTTGGTGTTAATTTATTTTGAATTCCAGGTAAAAAACTTTGCTTTGGTATTTTCATAACAATCCATCACTTGATCATTTTTTGCCATTTTATTTTTTGTTTTTGTGGCAGCAAATTTAAGACTTTATCTATGCTGCAGTCCAACTGAACAACTCTTCTATCTGGCATTAGTACTTCAAAAGTGATTTATGGACTGCACCTTTTTTGTCAAATAAGCATGCAGACTGCATGAGAAGTCACACTCCTCTCTCTTTCTGAATCTGTCACCTAGACCAACAGGAAGTAGTTATGGAGGTGGAAATCCTGATTTGGAGTGTATATAGAAGTATTTGTTGCAAGTGAACGCAAAGTGTATTGGGCAGTGAAAGATCACTGACCCATTTTTAAGGGATGGAAAGTTTAGAAACATTTCTCATATTTTTGGTTGAAACATCACATTATTAGAATATTAGAACATTACAACAATTCAGACGAGAACAGGCCATTCAGCCCAACAAAGCTCGCCAGTCCTATCCACTTATTTCTTACAAAAAAAACATCAACTCAAGTTTTAAAGGTCCCTAAAGTCTTACTGCCTACCACACTACTTGGTCGCTTTTTCCAAGTGACTATCGTTCATTGTGTGAAGAAAAACTTCCTAATGTTTGTGTGAAATTTCCCCTTCACAAGTTTCCAACTGTGTCCCCGTGTTCTTGATGAACTCATTTTAAAGTCACTGTTTCGATCCACTGCACTAATTCCCTTCATAATTTTAAACACTTCGATCATGTCACCTCTTAATCTTCTTTTGCTTAAACTGTAAAGGCTCAGCTCTTTTAATCTTTCCTCATAACTGATACCCTGTAGCCCCGGAATCAGCCTAGTCGCTCTTCTCTGGACCTTTTCTAGTGCTGTTCATGAGTTGAGTTTTGGAGTGAACCTTACTAAGGCCAGCTTAAGGTAATCCTACTACATGCCACCGTAGAACCCTGAAGGTTGCAAGGTCCTTCAGCATCTCAAAGTCATAATATTAAAGTCAAACACATAAAAGTCAAGTTAATTAAAAATAATTTAATATAGCTAAAGTCTTAAAATGTAAATTCTCAGATTAACAGTATTTTGGTGATATTTTTGCAACAAAATGTAGAGCTTAATGAGTTGTGGTTAAAAAAGATTAACACAGAAGTCAAGAAGAACTAGGGTGCCATCCCTAATGCAGATGCGAAAAAAGGAAAATTCAACAAATGAATGTGATGGGTAGTGTCAATGGATTGGTGTGTCTTTAAATATATATATTTATAGCTTTATTTCAATTTTTTGCAAATAATTATGATGCACTTCCCTTTTTCTGTTCTCATTCATTGCTTTTCTTTATGTTTGAATTTTGTGTCATCTGGGGCCTCATGTATAAATGGTGTGTACGCACAAAAATGTTATGTAAGAACGTTTCCACATTCAAATCGCAATGTATAAAACCTAAACTTGGCATAAAGCCACGCACATTTCCACGGTAGCTCATACCCTGTCGTACGCAAGTTCTCCACTCGGTTTTGCAGACTGGCGGCACCCAGCGTCAAAGCAGTGCTTTTGTTCCAGTGTGGTTTCCCTTTCTTTTTTAGATCCACATCCCTGACACGGCTTTATAAATACACTGAAATTAACCACATATTGTTTATTAGTTTAATGCATCTGATTGTAATTAACCAGTAACAATATAATGGTCCACAGAATGGTCAAACTATTACAAATACCATAACTGATTTAGCATTGTTACTCTCACTGCACCTTCTTCTTCTTTCAGCTGCTCCCATTAGGGGTTGCCACATTGGATCATCTTTTTCCATATTACTCTCCATATTACTCTCACTGCACCACTCGGAGTATTTATATTGTTGTATCTGAGTGTGAATCACAGCTGTACAGCAGCTGATTGGAAATAGAATTATCGCTATACAGCATCAAGCACACGCTGCCTCAGCCATGCTGTCTATTAAAATGCTCTCATACGGCAAACACTTCAGAGCCTTTCCTCGTGGTTCAGAAACAGTTTCATCCCAAGAACTCTAAACGCACTCAATCAGTCCATCAAGTGCTCCTTGTAGAACTGTTTGTACTTATAAGTACAATTACTTCACTGTAAACTTGCGATACAGTTATAATATTGCACAACCTGAGCCACTTTATAAAGAGCGTATTTAAATACGATGACAATATCATTTTTAAGATGAAATGCAGTAAAATATGTTTATTATATTATACAGATAAAACTTTAACTTAATTTAAATAATCTGTATTGTTAATAATTAAACATGTGAGGACACAGTGCCGCAGTGCTAGCGAGCCGCTGGTGCACCATTCACAGATTGTTCCTGCCTTGCACTGTATTCTTGCTGGTGCTGACGTGACACTGGAAGGATAGGTGGATAGAATAATTAAACACGTACTACGAAGATATTTCAATGTTCCTTAAAAGTTTTGAAGAATCGGTGTTCTAAGCTTACAGATGGGTTAATGTCTATTACAGTGCTAATTGTGTGGCGATTGGGTATTTGGAGAAAGAAAAGTAAGGACAGGAATTGGAGGTTAGTACGTTTAAAAGAGACAGTACTGCTACAATAAAGTATTTCATTGAAGGTTGCGCATGGCACAGCAAGCATCTTGCGTTAGACATGAACAATCACTGTGCCACCCTGTGTCCATGTTTAATAACATGCTTTAACTCATATCATCATGAAAATGATATCATGTATACATCTCAGTATTTTAATTATTGAGAGAGCTGTAGTATCACAAATGTAATAGATTCTGTGTCCTGTCGGAAGAAGAGAAAGCCCGGAAGCACGTAGTGATTCACACACACAGAGCACATAGAAGACCAAATACAAAACAAAGCATTTAACGTGCTACTTTAGTTACGATGGGATTTGAGAAACAAGTAAATTAAACGATTTTAAGATGAAGTTTATGATGTTCTACTTTAATGACAAAATAAACTATGTAATTAAAGTGAAAATTTAGAGATTAAAGTTGACATTTCATGCTTTTTTCCCAATGTGTGCCTTTTCTTTTTCTCTGTAACCTAATAAGCTTTCATATGACACTCAGATGGTGGGCTACGGCTCACCTTTTCACGACAACTTTGATATGTGACAACTTTTGTTTATTTTGGGCACTGTGTGACTTTGTGAACTTGAGCTTTCGAGTTTATCAGACACGCTATGTCACTCGATCAACTTCCTTTTGTTGTTAATACCACTGTATGTATTTTCCTTGCCTCCACTTGGTATTCGCTGAAATTCTTCTATTTTCCCTCGTGCTTTTCCCACTGTCTTTTCACAGAAAGCTGAGCTTAAGGGCTATTTATATTGATTTGCATATTTAAAGAGGTGTAATTCTTGGAGGAGTTGGGGCGGGACAGCAGGCACGTGCACATGTGTTCCTTTTGTTGTTAATACCACTGTATGTATTTTCCTTGCCTCCACTTGGTATTCGTTGAAATTCTTCTATTTTCCCTCGTGCTTTTGCCATTGTCTTTTCACAGAAGGCTAAGCTTAAGGCCTATTTATATTGATTTGCATATTATTAAAGAGTTGTAATTCTTGGAGGAGTTGGGGCGGGACAGCAGGCACGTGCACATGCATTACTTTTCACTCTGACCGGGATTTATGGAGCGGAAGATTGTGGAAGTTGGCATTCGCACAGATTTATGCATCTGGATTTTTTTTGTGCGTAAGCACATTTCCACTTTTGTGTGCATGCCATGTTATAGTGTGAATTCTACGCACGGCGTTATGCATGAGGCCCCTGGACTGTGTTTTAAATTTAAAGGCATGATACTATTTTTTAACTTGTTTTTGGCATTTTATCAATAAAGAACAAGTTTTTTGCACTATCTGCTACTTCTGTCTGTGTTTCTTAACATCACAATGGTTTGTTTCAGGTCATGATCTACTAGATGTGCAGAGACTTGTGCTTGTAGCCCATATTTGCTCCAGCAATAAATTATGATACAGCTTCAAATTCTAGTTCTCATAAAAATATCCCACTTTTTAAAAAGTGTCTTTTTTGTATGTGGTTCTCACTGTCATTACACATCATAAAGCAATTTCATTGATAGTTTGTTGGGGACTGATATACTTTCTCCACCCTAATAAATAATTAATTACTTTTACTAGAGGATGAAGTCCAATTTAGCATTTGCCAAAACATATGAAACAATGTTTTTTCATTCTTAAAATTGAGTTAAACTTTCCAAGATTCAGTAGAATTCATGTTTTGTGCCATACAGGTACTAGCGAAAAATCGGTGGGAAAACAGCATCATTTAAGGATCCAATCATCAATTGATTTTGTTAAAATAGCATTCTTTCAATAGTGTTCTATTGTTTTTAGACTGTAAGGGTAGCTAGTTCATTAAACTAACTTATTTTATTTGCACTTAAGATAATTCTTAGATGTACAGTATATATAATACTAGCAAAATACCCGTGATTGTCAATGTAATTGTTTTGTCACTGTTGTGAGTGATGAGTGTTGCTGTCTATATATATATATATATACACACACACACACATATAAACATATATATATACATATTGTGGAAGACTGCCGGCTTCCGAGGCCGGTCCGCACCCCCAGGCCGACAGGAGGAGCTCTCCAGACAGCGGGATCGTGCTCCGAGGTCCAGCAGGGCCTTATGGACTCTGTGGTGTGTATACACAGCCCTGCTGGATACCTTGGGCGCCACCAGGAGTCGCTGTGGGGGACTTATGGGCTCCGTTAGCCTTATGACCCGAGTACGCCACGGTCATGTGACAGGAAGGTATGGCGTGCTCCCGGGTTGAAGTAATGGACTGATTGCCCTGACCCGGAAGGAGTAGGGAACTGTGGACTCCTGGGACAGGAACACCTCCGGTCAGGGGCTATAAAAGGACGCTGCCTCAGTCCAGACACTGAGCTGTGCTGGGTGGGAGAGGAGCAAAGTGTCTGGGCGAGGAGGAGAGGTTATTGTGTGGTTATTGAGTTTATTGGTGTGTGTGTATTTGAGAAGAGTGTGGAAGGTGCTTGGTGCACTGTAAGAAAATAATAAAAGGTCTTGGACTGTTACCTGGTGACAGGAGTCGTACCTGAGGGTTCGAGGGTGCACTACTGCCCCCTACTGCCACAATATCCATACATACAGTGGTGTGAAAAACTATTTGCCCCCTACCTGATTTCTTATTCTTTTACATGTTTGTCACACAAAATGTTTCTGATCATCAAACACATTTAACCATTAGTCAAATATAACACAAGTAAACACAAAATGCAGTTTTTAAATGATGGTTTTTATCATTTAGGGAGAAAAAAAATCCAAACCTACATGGCCCTGTGTGAAAAAGTAATTGCCCCCTGAACCTAATAACTGGTTGGGCCACCCTTAGCAGCAATAACTGCAATCAAGCGTTTGTGATAACTTGCAATGAGTCTTTTACAGCTCTGGAGGAATTTTGGCCCACTCATCTTTGCAGAATTGTTGTAATTCAGCTTTATTTGAGGGTTTTCTAGCATGAACTGCCTTTTTAAGGTCATGCCATAGCATCTCAATTGGATTCAGGTCAGGACTTTGACTAGGCCACTCCAAAGTCTTCATTTTGTTTTTCTTCAGCCATTCAGAGGTGGATTTGCTGGTGTGTTTTGGGTCATTGTCCTGTTGCAGCACCCAAGATCGCTTCAGCTTGAGTTGACAAACAGATGGCCAGACATTCTCCTTCAGGATTTTTTGGTAGACAGTAGAATTCATGGTTCCATCTATCACAGCAAGCCCTACAGGTCCTGAAGCAGCAAAACAACCCCAGACCATCACACTACCACCACCATATTTTACTGTTGGTAAGATGTTCTTTTTCTGAAATGCTGTGTTCCTTTTACGCCAGCTGTAACGGGACATTTGCCTTCCAAAAGTTCAACTTTTGTCTCATCAGTCCACAAGGCATTTTCCCAAAAGTCTTGGCAATCATTGAGATGTTTCTTAGCAAAATTGAGACGAGCCCTAATGTTCTTTTTGCTTAACAGTGGTTTGCGTCTTGGAAATCTGTAATGCAGGCCGTTTTTGCCCAGTCTCTTTCTTATGGTGGAGTCGTGAACACTGACCTTAATTGAGGCAAGTGAGGACTGCAGTTCTTTAGACGTTGTCCTGGGGTCTTTTGTGACCTCTCGGATGAGTTGTCTCTGCGCCTTGGGGTAATTTTGGTCGGCCTGCCACTCCTGGGTAGGTTCACCACTGTTCCATGTTTTTGCCATTTGTGGATAATGGCTCTCACTGTGGTTCGCTGGAGTCCCAAAGCTTTAGAAATGGCTTTATAACCTTTACCAGACTGATAGATCTCAATTGCTTCTGTTCTCATTTGTTCCTGAATTTCTTTGTATCTTGGCATGATGTCTAGCTTTTGAGGTGCTTTTGGTCTACTTCTCTGTGTCAGGCAGCTCCTATTTAAGTGATTTCTTGATTGAAACAGGTGTGGCAGTAATCAGGCCTGGGGTGGCTACAGAAATTGAACTCGGTGTGATACACCACAGTTAGGTTATTTTTAACAAGGGGCAATTACTTTTTCACACAGGGCCATGTAGGTTTGGATTTTTTCTCCCTAAATAATAAAACCATCATTTAAAAACTGCATTTTGTGTTTACTTGTGTCATATTTGACTAATGGTTAAATGTGTTTGTCACACCACTGTATATACATATACACATATACATATACATACACACACATATATACACACAAATACATATATATACATACACATATATATAAACATATATATACATATATATCTACATATATACATATACACATACACACATATATAAACATATATATATATATATACACACATATATACAGTCTTTGGGGTGCGAGCAACTGTTGCTGGGGGTGCCAGAATCCATGAAGGAAGAAAAATGAAAAACATTATTTGTACAAAATCTTAATTTATTTATCCATTCCTAAATAATTAAATGGGCAGGCTATTTCGTATCAGTGCAATACGCTGTTTGTTAAAACGGATGACTCCCACTCTTACGCAAGTCTGCGTGGATATTATGAACTATCGTATCTGTTCAAGTTCTATTTAAATTTTAAATAGAAGGAATTTTTATTTAGTCGACAGAATATTATTCCGGAATAAATCAACTCAAACCTTAAATAACTTATAATATTTTGCTCTCCATAGAAATATATCCTGTCTAAATTATACAAGTTAGAAATAAAGTAAATGTTAAAAGAACAAACATTCAAATTTCTTTACTCTTATGTAATTTTATATAAAAATAAACTTAAATTTTAAATATCCCAAAAGATTTTGCTCTCCATAAAAATATATCCTGTCAAAATTATACAAATTCAAATATGAACATGGTGCATAACAAAACCTGGAAATATAAATAAAATTTGTTCTTTTCAGCAATAACAAATCAAATCATTCAGTTGTCTTTGCTCTTATGTCATTTTATCAGAGCTGGACGCCTGGCATCTTTTTTTGGCAACAAGTTCGTTTATGTTTGGTGTGAGGTTCTGTGTTGTGGAGATTCTCAGGATGGACTGCAGGTGCTCATCAGTGAGGCGACTCCTGTGTGCTGTTTTGTTAGTCTTCATGACTGAGAAGAGCTTCTCACACAGATATGTGTACCAAACATGCACAAGGTTCGAGCCGCATGTAGACGGAGCTGGAGCATTTCTGTGGGAATGGAGTGAATAAACTGTGCGGGCCGTGCAGTATCGTACTTTGCCTTCAGTGTGCCATTACACTGCAGCTCAATCACCTCCATCTGAATCTGCACAGGTGCAGTTTCCACATCGACGGCAAATGGGTTGCGTAAACAACTCAAAATTCTTTTTGTTCTTCAAAGTCACCAAAGCGCGTGCGAACTCAGTGCGCAGTGCGCTCAGTTTATCAGCAAAGTGCGATTTGGGAACACCATAGTGCCGACTTGGTTCAACATTACTTGGCAACAGGGAAAGTGGGGCAAGTTGCACTGGTGCATTTGTGTCTCCCATAAAAGTAGCTTCACTTGAAATCACTTTGTGATTTTGCAGGGTAAAACGTCTGCTGAAGTGTCAGATTCTTCTTTAACTCTTCTGCTTTCTGTATCTTGTGCATTGCATTCAGGTCTTTCAGGTTATCTTGATGTTTTGTCTCATAGTGCCGTCTTAGATTAAATTCTGTAATTACAGCCACATTAGCTCCACAAATGAGACACACGGGTTTACCGCAATGTCAGTAAACATATACTCAGCCTCCCATCGGTTTTAAAGGCTCTATGTTCAGAATCACCTTTTCTTTGGCATCGTGTGGGCTAGCTTCGCAATAACTTGCAGCATCATAAGCTAGACTTGATTAACGCGTAAGTGTCGGCAAGGCAGCTGAAGCGCTGCATTATGGGATCTGTAGTTTATTGTGTTACCAGCCGCTTCATATCCCCGAGCCAATAATAACAATAATACAGTATATAAAATGATCTCGGGCGGATATAATTACACGCGGGCGGATGTGGCCTGGGCCTTGAGTTTGACACATATGGACTAAATAGAACTTGAAAAGAAATATTTTTTCGAATGTGATCGCACAATTCAGATCGAGTTGACGAGCACTACAGTACATCGAGCCCGCGTGCTATTGTGGTTTTGCCTGTGTGCATAAATAAGTTACCCTCCCCTCGCTCTTACTTTTTTACCGCTCATCTAATGAATACACTGAGTATGGCTTTACCAAAACAATCATTGATCACGAATAAAGTATCCATTATTCATAAAGCTTCAATTGGTGATCTGTCTTTCTGTGTTAATCGCATATTTTTTCATACGTCTCAAACCAAGGGGATGCGAGGCTAAAATGAATCAAGAAGCGCACGTACATACTTAGTGCATCCCTCTCGAATCGAACCTCGGCGCTAGAGGCAAAGCCTCTACTATTGCGCCAGTGCGTGTGGTTTGTCTATTTGAGCGTAGCAGTGTAATTCGGTTTTTGTTCAGCACTCTTTGGAACTGTTGCTTTTTGTCTGCGCACTGCGTCAGTTCACGTGAGCTGCTGAATATGGTTTTATATGTCACTCGCTCGCTTCTAATTGTTTCGCTGCCTTCTTAATTATATAATGTATGTTTTCTTCAGCGGTTTTTGGAGCTCTTCCTGGTTTTCTACGTACTGCGTGATTACGTGGGAGGCGTGATGATGTCACATGAAACTCCGCCCCCACGGCTTTCGAGCTCAACTCCATTACAGTAAATGCAGAAAAATAGCTTCTAGTTATGACCATTATGCGTAGAATTTCGAAATGAAACCTGCCCAACTTTTGTAAGGAAGCTGTAAGGAATGAGCCTGCCAAATTTCAGCCTTCTACCTACACGGCAAGTTGGAGAATTAGTGATGAGTCAGTGAGTGAGTCAGTCAGTCAGTGAGGGCTTTGCCTTTTATTGGTATAGATTTAATTATGGTACACGGTCATTTTCGTTTAACAGTTTTCTGACATAAATGATATCAATCACTAGTGAAACTAGTATATTAATTTATGCTAGAGGCTATAATCAGATGCAAATAAAAAACATGAAACATTAGTGATTTAACTTAGCTTTCTGTGCCAACTGGCTCCCTATAATGTCTTTGTAAGAAGCTGGGGCAAAGTTCAGTCATCTTTGTGCTGCAGCAGTATTTTGCAATTTCTTCAGTTATTTTTTTACATATACCATAAATTATTTGATTTGTTGTAAATTCAGCAAACTGTTCCAACTTTGTAATGAACTGACTTCTTTAGACTGTTAACAACAAAAAAATTACTATGCTATTTTATTTCAAAGGCTATTATTTATTATACAGTTGTTTCATATTACAAATACCCAAGAAGTCATGCTTTGTAAAAAAAATTCTCATTCCAGGAAACCACCATACATTATTTGAATGTCCGTTTCAATGGTTTATAAACTGACAATTTAATTTGGAACCAACACACAATTTTCTTGTTGGACTGATCTCACAATCAGTTTCCATTTTTAAGTCATAATAAACAGGAGTTGCTTTGCTAACTACCATTCCCAGTAAGCCACTCTGCCGCTAGCTATATCTGCCAACTTGAAATAAAGAAACTGCTATAAGATTCAACCTCAAATCAAGCTGGACAGTGTAAAAACATAACACTTCAGACTTCTGAGTAGAAGACCAGATGCGGAATGAATTTGCTTATTATTTTAATAACACCATGTGTTATACACTGCAGTAATTGGATGGTTCCATGTACTTTGTTTAAGGAAGAATGTAGACTGTGAAGTGTCTGCCCTTGTCCCATTTACAAAAAAATGTGCTAGAGAGACATCAGAAGAAAAAAGCATTACTTTGATCAACAATTAGCTGTCCCAGAGGCAACTTTTTGTATATAGAATTCATCGGTGTTTGGTGTAGCCATACTAAAGCTTGCTGTTTTTACTCTAGGTACTCTAGATGCTAGTAACTAGGGTCATCAGAACGAATTGATCTGGGGCCTAACTCTCACAGAGAAAATGTGATTTAGATTAAACTAGACCAAATTAGGCACCCAATCCCCTCTCAAACACAAACACCACACACACTTTTGCAGACATTCACTCTTGAACACTCCTATTTACTGTCCCACTCATTCATTTCACACTCACGTTAGCTCAGTTCAAACCTGTCAGATTTATACTATGCAAGATAATGTAGCATCAGGCATATGTTGCTCAGAATTCATTCATTATTATTTTTCAAACTGAAATCAACTGAATATACATTTTCTTCATAGAAATTCACTGTGATTTTACCTAGTCATATAGTTTTATTGATCAGGTACGATGTAACTTTCAAAATTCATTCTATCAAAAGAAGTCTGATAGCAGAACTGACTCAAAAGATGAAAATCAATACTGTGAATCATCATCTTAATGACTAATGGACCAAAAAGTATTGTATATTTTTATAATTCCATCTCATCACAATGAAATAAATAAGTCCCTGTTATGAAAGATCCCAGTGCAAGACCATCTTCATTAGTATGGCACTTTCAATTAATCTTTTCCACCTCAGTCTGAGGAAATTGAGGCCTTGAGAGCAAGCAACGATCACAGCAGAAAAATACACTTTGACTGCCTCAAAAACGCCAAGTAACAAGTCCTTCTTTTGAAAATTACATAAATCGTGGCAAAGCTTTCACTGATTCTGAAGTATTAAAAGAATGCAATATGGACATTTTATTTGCTAGTGAATCGATAGATAATTACTGAATGTATCTAACAGGTACCTCTGTCATCTGTAACTGTAACATATTGTGTTCACGTTTTGTCAGTGAATATCCAAAGGTAGGCAATTGATGGTGTCAGTCAGGCTTATCATATATCCCTAGGCATTGATGAATCGACAGACAGAACACATGTGGTGAAACAAGGTGTTCATATCCAATACTCTGATAAATCAGCTTTCAGATAGAAACAGCAGGCATGTGCTATGGTCTAAGAGTGTCTCAGCATCTGCATCTTTTACTCTAAATGCTACATTTGAGTCCCCTGTGCCATTTGCTTTTGAAGAGACACCCTTTCACTCACCCACCACCTTCTAGGCACTGACTTCATAACTGAAGGAGGAAATGCAGAATGAAAATGTATTTACTTCACTGTGAATTGTAAGGCAAGCACTGTGAAATCAAAACAGCAAAGGTAGAGTGATTTCTAATTTGAATTTCATTATGAATTCTTTTCCATATCTTGTAGGCCTTGTTAACATGAATTCAGTAGCTGCACTTTTCAATCATTCTTCATGTACACGATTTTGTAGATACCTTATGTTTATAGATTCTACGTAATTTTAATATAACTGAAAAAATTGTTATAGGGCAGCATTGGGTAGGGTTCTCACCAGGGAAAACATCTGTACAGGGGCATCTGAAATTCTGAGTGGGCTATTGAAACAGGGTTGCTGCAACTACCCAAGTTTAGTTTTACTTTCACTTTCAGTCCCAATAAAAACTGCAGTAATGAAGAATACCAAGTACTAAAACTAAGTACTTTAAAATCTCATGAATCTTATAAATTCTTTATTTAATTCATTCCATAATTTAAAAAACAAAACATAATAAGATCACATCTTTCATTTTTTCCACGTTTTCTTTACAGATTTAATGTTTTTGAAAAACCTGAAATATGGTGGAGGAAGGCTTGACACACAGACCACAAGTAAAGGTTAAAAGCCTTTGGAAGAACCATTTATTTACTCTTATCTGATGGGGACACAGAGAGAAAAAATCTTAATCTCAAATTCCTTTTGATTCCTGGTTCACTATGTTGATAGAATATGCAGGTTCTCAGGATTATAGCTAGTGTATAAGAAATGTATTTATCAGCCACTTCTGAAGCATACCAAGCAAGATGTGTGTTCTTGCCCTTTAATCACAGATGTGATAACAACTGATTGTAAGGACAAAGCTTTCATTGTGTCACAAGAACGAGACATGGACAGATAAAGGTTTGGGGCAGCCACCCGTGTAATGTGGTATCCTGGCTGCAAAAGTCGTTTCAGCAAAATAATCAGCACTGAAGTGCATACAACTGAGTCCACAACAAGACTGAGGAAAAAGGGGAAAGGGGCAGGATTTAAAGGGGAAGACAGGAAGTGAAGTCATATGGATCAAGCACGTGGTCTTCCACCATTGGATCATAGCCGGACGTGACATCAGAGGGAATGGAGCTGGTGTGGTCGACTTCCATTGGCTCGGTCCCGGAAGTGATGTCAGGAGAGCCAGGTGGAATCCCCTGGGAATGGTCTACAGGCAAGGGAGAAAAAGAGTCAGTGCACTCTGCCACACCCCGGCATGCCTCCGAACTGCCTTCACTCAAGCCCTTTAGCTGCCTCCCATGCGCACGTGTGTGACAATTGATATACAATTTACAAGAGCATCTTTAGCATTGTCACAAAGTTGAGACATACTCAAAGAAAGGTTTGGGGCAGCCACCCGTATAATCTCAAAACCTGGCTGCAAAGTCGTTCTTTTCAAAGAGATACAGCACTGAAGTGCATACAACGAGTCCAAGACAAGACTGAGGAAAAAGGGAAAAAGGGCAGGCTTTAAAAGGGGAAGACAGGAAGTTAGGTCATAAGGATCGGGCACGTGTTCATCGCTCATTGGATCAGGCCCGGACGTGACATCAGGGGGGCCGGAGCTGGTATGGTCTGTTTCCATTGGTTCGGTCTCGGAAGTGATGTCAAGAGAGCCAGGTGGAGTGTCCCAGGAATGGTCTACAGGGAAGTGAGAAAAAGAGTCAGTGCACTCTGCCACCTCCCGGCATGTCTCAGAACTGCCTTCACTTTAGCTGCCTCCCATGCACACGTGTGTGACAGCATATAGCTGATAGCCTGCAAATTATATGGAAGAATACTTACTGTGTAAAAGGCGCTATATAGCGCCCGACCTGGCACAGACTCACTCTGAGGCACGTGTAAAAAAGCCTTTTATTTTTCTTCAGCTGGAGGGCACATCTTACCTGTGAACCCTCCAGCCACAACATAGTCCCAAAGCACTTTCAGCAAACCACAATAACACTCCCATTTCGAACCACCACTCCTCCCTGGCAACCTTGTCCTCTTCCTCCCGATTCTGGCTCTAAGTGGTGGTCCCTTCTTATAGTCCACTCGGAAGTGCTCCAGGCTGTAGAGTTGTCCAGGCCGGCTCAGGGACTCATGCAGCACCCCCTGGTGGCCACCCCAGATCTCAATAGTGCTGTGGACAACTCCATCTCCCATGGAGCCCTGCGGGAAACTGAGGCACCATTCTCAGCCAGGGAGGCTGCCATCAAGCGTGGGGCTCATCAGCCCGTCCTGCGAGGGCCAGTCCTCTTCAAGATAGGGAGTCAGCTTACTTGGATCCATGGCTCCGCCCTGTGGAAATATAAACAGAATGTCTGGAGGTGCTGCCCCATCGTCCCTGCCACTCAGACGTCCTCTCTGGACAACACCTCCAGACATGGCCACAGCGGCTGCAGTTGTAACAAGGCCAACCCCCTTCATCTTGACCCTTGCGGGAGTGGAAGTAGGAAGAAAACCCCTGCCCCTTTGCCCACACGATTGAGGGCTCATGGCATCTCCGCCCCACTGCAGCGTAACCCTCACGTGCCCTCAAATAGACGGGCTGATGCTGCGCACTGTCACAAGTTCCTGGTTTCTTTCTCCGGGTCCTACTCTTACTTTGGGATGCATGGACGGTCTGGGTCCTCTTATGGGAAGAAGGAAGACCCCTTACCATCTGCACCCCTTTTGACGCCCGTTGGACTGACACCGGCAGTCGCGGTAAGGCTGTTTGGCAGCCGACCTCCCTGCACAATCATCTGTCAGTCATCGCGGCTGCGTCTCTTGTAGTGGGCGGGGCAGCCTGGCAAGCAGTACTAATCATGACTGCGGCCGCTGCGCTCCACCCTCCCCTTTCCTCTGCTCCCTCCCTTCCAGCTGCTGCGCGCTGCTATGCCGGTTCTTTACACAATTTTTTAACACAAGTCCCAGCCCAAAATCTGGCAGCCACCCCAGATCCCAACAGGGATGTGGAGAACTCCATCTCCCATGGACCCCTGCAGGAAACTGAGGCACAATCCTCAGCCAGGGAGGCTGCTACCAAGCGTCCTCAGGGAGGTATTGAGCAGTCCACAATTGCTCCCCCAGAACATGTGTAGAAGGGGTGTCCTGGCCGGGACCTCCACATTACTTAAAAAGGTAAAAGAGGATGAACTAAACATGAATAATTGAATACATTATTGTTGCTGAGACCCAAGGTTAAGGGCTACTCCCTACAGACGTGTCTTAATACTTTAAAGTAGATAGACAAAGGTTAATATGAAGCACCTTTATTATATTGGTAATCTTATGGCATTCTTTCAAGGATAGGCTGAAGAGCTGCATCTCTTAAAACAATGCTTGCTTATTTACACCGATAGAAACCTTATGTGCCTAAGAATCTAAGATGCTAAAGGGTTATTAAAAGATTTTCTGCATCAGGACCCAGAAACCCAGTGACAAACCTAAACGTTTCAAGTGAATTGCCATCTTTGTGATCTTTCCTCATTGTGCAAACTGTCTTCTTATTCTTTTCCAGTATTCACCTCAGCTACTTCAGCACACGACTCTGTTCGCCTGCAGATTCTCACCCGCTGATTTCTTCATAGATCAGAATCACAACAATATTTATAAATGGTAATGCAAAATAAACTCATTATATGTGGAATATCCACAACTATTGTGAAATAAAGCCTAATTTAAAATACAGACTCAGAATGAAAAAAACTAACCAGTAAGCACTGATACACAAATATTGAGAAACAACTGCAAAAGATTGTTGCTTTTAGTCCTTTTTGTAGCAATGAGCACAGTCACGGTTAATTAAATAGATGAGCTCTTGTCAAGTAAGTGAATGTGTTCAAAAATTCTCTTGTCCGAAACTATGGGGGCAGCACAGTTCAGTTGGAGTCAATGACCTATTTTGCCTCCAATATGGCATCAAGCCTGTTTTGGGGCAAGCAAAGACTTGCGCATGTGCTAAGCTTGGCCTATGGACCCAGCTATATAACAAAGTCAATTTAAGCACAGTCAGTAATGTTTCTGCAATATAACTGTTTTCAGATTGAAATGCAAGTTATATAGTTAATATATGTATTTCTTACTAATTCAATTTATATACACAAAGGTATAGGGACGTCAAAAGATTTAGTTGTCATGTTGTTGTATTTCTACAACAACAAGTCATGTTTACAACTAACTGAGACAATAGAATTTGATTATATTTGTCAATAGGGTACATCAAATACATGCTTTTACAGTTTTTTACAATCGCTCTGACAGTTTTTTCAAAACATTTAACAAGTTTCCTAAACTCTGAACACGGTTAGCACAACATTCGTCTTTGTAGGCTATACAATTAACACGTTTCTTGTTGCTTTGATACAAACGGCATACAGTTAACACCAATTTAAAATGCTTGAACTTCTTTTACACACAAGCTCAACCAAGACCAAAACAATGTAATTTTACAGTCAAATTTACAAATGCTTTCACACTGTATGTCAGAACAGATAACATCATCTTCTAAACATAACTTATATAGGCTAAAGTCAAAGTGAACAGCTGTTCATATTGTGAATTGAAACACAAATATATTCCCTGTATTTTATTCCATTGCCAATGAGAAACAGCTTTTTGCAATTATGCAAATATATAAATCACAGCTGATTCCCATCTAGGAACCACACTCAGGTGTTGAGGTTTTTCCAACCACATGATCATATGTTCTAAAAGAGGACTCTTTGGGCTGATCTTGTGTGGAAAAGGAACAATATAGAGCAACACAAAGAAAGAAAGAAAGAAAGAAAGAAAGAAAGAAAGAAAATTGAATGCCTGCAGGAGGGAGAGGAAGATGAGTACCAGGACAATTAGCACTTTACAATATCATGTAATTGTAATTGGAGCCAAAATAAACTATGAGAGGCTTAAATAGTTTTGCAGTGTACAACTCAAGTGACAAAAAGCTGCATTGATTGATGTACTTTTGTTAGATGTTGTTTGTTAAGGATCTACAATTAATTGGAGTTTAATTGTTTTAAACACAACACTTCTGAAAAAAGGATCAAATAAATATTTAAAATCACTGTTGAAATCTCATGGTAAAATCATTGACTGCAGTGGCCATGATAGAATGCAGGTCATTGTGATATTTTGATGATAAATGATCGGGACTGAGAAGTATTGAATCATTATGATCTGCTGATAATGCAGCCATGAGGTTGTTTTTATTGTCAATTTATGCATAATGTGTCATTGTGAAACAGCTAAAGAGCTTGTTACCTCTTTTGTTCGTTTTTTCGTAAGTCGCTTATGTACTTTTACACACAAGTCATGAACATCATGCAACTTACCCACTACAAATTCAAGGAGCAAGAGGAGTGAACTGCTTGGACAGACATTCACACAATCTGCTGTAATGTTCACAATTCAAAAAGCGTTTCTCTGTTTTGCCATTAGAAACGGCCGTTGAACAAGTAAAATATGAAAATCTACAGAAATATACAAGTTGAAATAACTTCACTCAAGATAAGTTTGAAATGGTAAACTAATCTGAAATAGAACTTGTTCAAAATGTTACTCAGTTTTACTGTAATAACAAAGAGTTTTAAAATTCGCTAATGCTTTCTACTAAGAATTTTTGAAATTTCACAAATGTGTACAGGGCTCTCTACTTGATATATTTTAGTGAAAATTAAAGTTTTCATGACAAATGTTCTTCAAGAATAAGTGTGCCAAATTGAGCAAAATCAGTCCGCTGGGAACCAAGTTGACAGACATGACAATGTATCCAAAAATATTTTCCTTACAAGATTATGATTGAAATCTTATTCTGTTTCTGTACTAACCAAAGTAATAAATATTAACAGGATATACAGTAAATGAGCCACTAACTTTCCAGCATAAATATAAAACATGCAGCCCAGTCATCAATGAGCTAGAAGACAATGGGACCACAGTCCATCCCTGTGGGAGGGAAATTGTGACATGTTTAGAAGAGATGTTATATTAAATTGAAAACGATCCAAATTTTTGACTTTCACCCTTGGTTTAACCCATGCCATTTTTTTACCCTGTCATTCTTTGTCCAACTTTATTGGAATGCAGGACAGCCAAATGGGTATGTGCCAAGAAAAAACAAAACACGTGTACGAAAAGAGGTTACTTTCTGCTACCCATGCACTCCACTCACTCCTGACAGATGAACTACTTGCTTGTTGATTACAGAGCACAGCTACAAAAAACATTAAAAACAAGGTGATAAAAGTAACACTGACCAGGCACATAATTGAGTACATGAGTGTGTCCACACACAAATGGCCTAAAGTGAAAGTTTTTATTAATATGACTTTTTCTGTGTTGGCTATTGGTGAAAGGGTTTGACAATCATTGATGGCTTAGAAGTTATGAATAGTCTGCTACTGTGATTTCTGGTATGAAAATCAAATAAAATGAAAGAGATAAAAGGATGTAAATTTGCCTTCAAACATGGCCATCTAAAGTGATTAAATGATAGATTATTTTCTTGGAGTGATAAAGAGAACCAACTTTGACAATGAGTTTAATGGGGTTTTTTTATGTTGTTTGGACAGAACTTAAATGCTGAATTATTAATGTGCTTATGACCAAGAGAAAAAAATGTGTCACAATGGATAGATGTGTATGATAACTCCAATGTGTTCTCAGGAACAACCTGACAACGGCACCTATGATTGATTGTCTAATGATTCACAAGTAGAAATATGTTTTGTTATAGTCAATATAATAACACTCATAATTCAATCCAATCTAGTGAGTATCAGTCAACTTGAATGCACTGTTTACTAACACAAAAACACCTCAATGACAAAATAAAGGATTTTAAGAAATTATCCTTTTTAACACAGAAAATAACTACCCTCAAGTCAGAAGATGTGTAGGTGTCTCGTTTTCTTTGTTTTTCTTTTTTTTATTATTATTACAGTTAGTTCACTAACTCTAGTATTCATTTCCTTTATTTCTTCTCAAATTGTTTGTTATCTAATGCATGCTTTTGTGTTGTTTTTGTGACATGTTTAACCTCTTTCTATCATCTCACCTATTTTCTACATCTGAGGTCTCTCACCTTCTCCTTCATCCCAGATTGGCCAAATACTCTTTGGATTCTATGGTCACTCATGTTCTCAATTCCTGTACTATTGTTGTTACTGTCTTCATCATGGAATTGACAAACTTGTCGCTTTATTCTGGATCTGTTCCTGCTGCACTGAAGCTTACATAAACTGTTAAGATTTTCCCAATGTAGCTAATTTCCACCCAATGATAAAAATCCTCTTATTCTCCCCAAAACTTTGTAGTGTATGTTCTGTGCTCAGTTGCTGACAGGCATATACAGTATATGAATATTTCCAGATGGAGCTTCCACACCAACAAAGTACTGAGGCTGATCTTTTGTACACTTTGTGATTGATCTCTTCCTTACTTTTGACACCTTTTCTGTCTGCACTACTTTTTCTTGAGTGACTGCTTTCTTTAAATGTATTGACCATTACTTCCTACAACACTGCCATAACAACTATCTACTGGTGCACTGACTGCACAGGACAGCGGACAAAGAGATGGAATCAGAAGATGGATCTTAAATAAAATTGATCAATACTGGTAAGCCAAGATTTAGTAAATAATGCTATTTAGGTTGAAAACACAAATGTAGAAACCAGGAAGTGCACAACAACTAAGTTTATACTGTTGAAGTAATGACATCACATGTTGTACACTCCTGGTTATCCCACGTGGCACCCTTATAGCAACAAAGCTAATATAAGTCACAAAATGGCAGCAAAGCCAAGATTGTGACCTGGGAGAATGTAATTCATCTTTAACCCTATCAAAATATGTCTAATTCACAAACAATTTGACAACTAGATTCCTTGAGCTCTAAAACAACGTTTTATTTTTTTAGAGACTAAGGAGAAACTATAAAATATTTAAAATAAATAACAGATTATGACAGCTGGAGCATTCAACTCTTAGATGTGCTCCTACATCTTTGGATGCATGAAGACTGCTGTGTTTAGTTATTAAACATAGTATTTGACTTTTCTAATATAGTGCTCAAGGTTCAGGCATACTGATTTCTTTTCAATACCTTAAGCTATATGATTTGCCATTCCATAGGCCTCCACTTCCATTCAAATGCTGACAATACAGTTATATATAATGGTTTCTCCTGAGGAGCTGGCGCTGCTATGGTTTGAATTGATATTTCCTCAGTTTTTCCAGCTCCTGTGCTGATTTTAAAATCAAAATGTGAGATTGTAAGCAAAGACAAGTGTTTTGAGCATTGCATCACCATCTTTTGCAGGATGTTATGAATATTGGATAATTTTCAACGGATTACATAAAAAAAGCTGCTTGTTGTAGGATTAACTGAAGAAGCTTTAGTACTTCTTGTTAAATACTGGTGCCAGCAATCCCACAACATTGTGCACAATCATTACCCTTGTTATTGTTTAACAATACTCTGAGTCCTGAAAACAAATCTGTGATATTTGTTTCTAATACTTACAAAACATTGCCAGATTTCCTCCTCTGATACAGATATATACGCTGTCCTGCATGTATTATCTTTTGACCGAACTGCTGTAATTTGCTTTTCTAAGTCAAAGTATAACTGATAAGAAATTCAAGTTGAGGCTGATAGAGTTTCCTCAACTGTCTTAGCTATACTACTTTAATGTGCTGTAAGGTTAAACCTCTCCCACTGCCATACAAAGCTGTTGATTTCAATAAACTGTTTATTATTATCTATATATGCAACATAAAAGCCAACCCAGAAAAACTGAAGGTGGCAGTAGGCAGCAACCTGCACTGCATAGCTGATGATTCAATGGTATATTCAATGAGAAAAAGTAAATAGAGAAAAAAAAGAGAAGGTGGTGGGTTAGAGAACAAAGGAGTTGTCTTTAATTAACATTGGATGTCAACGACCTTACAACTGAAGGAGAAGGTAAAGTCATCAACAAAGGTGTGGGAAAGAGGAAAAGGATTCAAAAGAGACATGAAGATAGATAGGTGATGAGCATTCCAGTCTTACAATTCAATCGCAAATTAAAACAATATTTCCTGTGTTTAGTGAAAAGAAACAAGAAGAATGAAGAAAGACATAGTGGTCAATCAGTGGATTTATATATATATATATTTTTCTCCAGACAACTTCAGTTGTTCCAGGTTTTCTGGTGGCAGAATGACTAGAAATGGTTAGCACATGATGTGATTGAAAGGTGTGAGCTGAATGAGGGAAAAGTAAACAGTGTATACAATACCTAGAGGGAAAGAATGATGAAAAAATAACTTGTTGAAGAATTTAAGTGGTTTAGTAGATTCACCAGTAAACAAATAACTTTTTATCTTTCCAAATGTTTAATGCAAAAAGAAGTTTTTAAGATTTCTGTAAATTCTAACATCTTGCCTGAAGAAGGGTCCTGAGTTGCCTCGAAAGCTTGCATATTGTAATCTTTTTAGTTAGCCAATAAAAGGTGTTATTTTGCTTGACTTTTCACTGTAAATTCTAAATAAATTCTAAATTCTAAACTTGTTCAGATTCTGTTTTCATAATTACCATTGGTTTATTAGAATACACTACATATATTTGTCTTCAGTTTGTGAAAAACAGGCTGTAATTTAAATGAAAATTGAACACCAAACACACCTCACTAGATTAAAATGATATAAAATGTTTAAGGGATTGGACTCTTACTGTAACTGTGAACAATGCCAGATATCTTTGGACTCACATCACTAAATGTGTTGGGACTGTCGAAAATTAAAACCCTTTAGAAAAAGATTTTTTCTTATCTATCAATTAATATATTATGCACGATCATCAAAATCTTCTTACAGTAGTCTTTGGATGAGTCCAGACTACCTACTGATAAAATGGCCATTATTTCATACACTATGTTTTTAGCGTGCTGACTAATTCCACTCAGTTGAAAGAGTCCTAGTGCACCCTATAAAACTTAATGGGAAAATTATATTTTATATTATTTAAAACTAGCAAAAAATGTATCTTACTTGCAATGCAATAAAAATAAATAAATCTTGATTTTAAAGAACCTACTTCAAAATGTCCATTCACACATTTAATTTAAGTTGTGCTGGTGGAGATCAGATCTTCTGAGTGTATGCTGTAACCTAACCTGGATGGGGTGCGACTTCATCACAGAGTACAGTATATTAATGCACAAACTATCACAAAACCCATAATGGGCAAATTTAGAGCCACTAATCAACCTAATTTGCACATGTATCAAATATGGTAGCAGACATACCTCTTAGGCTTTCTATTTGGAAGAATATCAATTATATGAAAACTGCAAATCACTTTATAACAGGTATAAACAAGCCATGCTTCAATCACTGCCCAAACTGGAGCCTTTTTGAGCTATATTGGATTACTTTTCCCAAAATCTTGGTTCACATTTGTGGTTGTGCTCATCATTTACTCTTGTTTTAAAACATTGTGTGAAATCTTCATTTTTACTTCCTTTTTTGGCTAAAAGCCTAATTTAAGCAGACTCCCCCATTGTAACATGTTCAGAGGAGAGATTGTGGTGTGATTACTGCATCTGGAAAATATTAAAATCCACTATGCACCAGTGCTCTTTTTTATATGGTAGCCCTATTTCTGCATAAATTAGATGTCCAGTTGTTTCCCTAAGTCCTTAGTAGTTTTCTATTTTCTGTATATCACCCATTGGTTTTTAAAGTCTTTTCCACTTTCTGTTCTCTTTTTTGTCTCCATTTTTGTTTATTTTTTCATAGATGTGCATACAGTATGCTTTCTACATTTTTATTTATGTCTTGTCCATGTTTTAATCAAAAGTTATTTGATTTGACAGGGCTGGAGTTTAACAGGTTTTAACAAATAAAAATAACATGTAGTAAGCAAGACAGGAAAATAGATGCATGGGGCTAAATGCATTGTTACAACTTAAAGCTTACTAAGATTTTTGTTGCATTCTATTAGGCAAGGAGGAGCCCATCAGTATGCTTACAATAAAACTGTCACCATCTTCTTACTGCCACTCATTCAGCTAATGTGTTTGTGCTTCTTTAGTTAGTGAGCTGTCGTCTTTATGCAAACCATCTAGCTATTCCCGAGTCCCTCCTCATATATATATAACTTCAAATTATGATGGTAATTGTTCATTATTTTATACTGTATACAGTACATGTTTTTCTGGTGGGTCACTGAGATGCTGGCATCATAAAGAGAAAGACAAGATAAAGATGGATCCATGTATTGCCCAAAAAAGTGAAGAAGACCACTCTGACTAAGCTGAGGTAAATTGGCCTGTTGGAATGGAAGAAAGGAGACATGCAAATAAGATGTGCTCAGTAGGAAAACAGAAAGAGAATATTAATGGAGGATGTCATTTGACTAATAGGATGTTACATTAACTTACAAAATTGGGATCATGTTCTTTTTTCATGACAAGGATGTGAAAGACCTTCATCAGGCTAGTCATTGTTCTTTACATTGTCAGGTGACTGCATACGTTCCCAGACTTGGAAGAGTAGTCCAGTGTTTCCTGTTTGAAGTATGGAAGACTAGAGGTTGACTGAAACACCTTACCTTTAAGGGCTACATAAATGTAAAACGTGCTGATAAACCAGCAAACACCAAGATCAACTCATAACTGTGAAAGGGGGTTTTAAAGATAGGTCAAGGTCATTGTTTTATGCAGATCTGAAATTTTAAAAGCCTGAAAAACAAAAAGTTAACTGTCTTAAAATGTCAAAATGTCTTGCATGGGAAATGAAACTAAAAACCTTTGCCTTGCAGTAACCAATCCACAAATACATTTTCATTATTAGAATATTTATTCAGAAAAATAGAAAAACACAGTAAGACTCAAAAAAGGCAAAAAGGTGTTACCTATAAGGTATTCCACAAAGAGCAAATCCCAAAACACAATCTGTAATCAGAAACCAGAATCCAGAACAGAAAGAATAGAAAAACATAAAATCCACGAACGAAAAACAGAACTCACTGTAACTTCAAACAACTTCAATGCACTACAACTGAGCTCTCTCAGGTCTGAACTAAATAGCCAGAGGGAGGTGCAGTAGTGTTGTCTGGATGGCCCCACCTCTTAGGGTACCACCCATAAAATAAAAGGAACCTATTGATGGAGAACATGTTTGACACATAGAAACATACAATTTACAAATGAAATAATTAATGAAAGCAACATAAAGAACAGCACTTTACATAAAATATTACAAAGAACAGAATCAAAGAAACATGGAAACTTAACAAATAACACTGAAAACATTACATACATAAGAAATACACATAAGCCAGACCAATAAGCCTGGTTGAACAGTAAAAAAATCAGTTGGAGAAGAAAAAGGACTGTAATAGACACCACTAATCCAACATATAATTAAGTTTGCTCATAATGTTTAAAATCCTGTCAAAGGCATTAAAACATCCTTGCAGGGTTCAGTCAGACTGCTGTAAAAAATGTGAATCGAGCATTTGTGAACTCTATTTAGTTTAGAAAGCAGCTGTGGAAAAAAAGGCAAAGTTCATTTACTAAAACAATGCATTCAGTTTGCCAGTGTTTCTTTAGTATTTTTCAATACTTGTAACTATGGTCAGACTTTCCAGTTATGTATCATCAAGCATACTCTAGTAATGTGGAACACCACTGTGCTTAAATTACCATAGTAAATCATTTCACTAATAAATAAAGAACTAAATGACTTTTTGCCTGTGGCATATATCATGGAACAGAACTAGCTGAAGACCTCTATACCCCAGAGTATATAAGAATGCTTCTGTTTATAATAATGATTTGTAGGTGGTAAGCAGGACAGTTCCCTTTAGAAAACGGAAATTCAGACTTCAATCAAAGGTAGAAATAAATGGGATTAGAATTTCAGGAACTAATGAAGTTTAGAGTTTTGGCCTTTGTTTTAGGCCTGTGCAGAGGAAATTGCACAAGTTAGGCTTTCGTAAATATTCCATTTTGGCTTCTCACAAAATTTAGCTTAATTTAAGTACCCATTTAATGGTTTATATATGCTGTAGTATTTTTTTTCTTTCTTTTTTATTACCCTATTTTTTGTTTATGAACATGAATTGGTTTCATGAAAGGAACTGTCAACTATATACCTGTCAGAATTCCAAGTAGCACACTCAAGGAACCCACTTATGCACTTGCCTAGACAAACTGCAGAAACAGTGACAGCAAACTACACAAACATGTACTGTATTGTCTGAATTTATTGTGGGTAGGTACTTTACAAACTGTCTCTACCACTGTTTAGTTTCCATTTCCTGATGGTGTCTAGGTATAGATGAGGTGCAGGGTTGATCATTGCCATAGTTTGTGTATATACAAAAACAACACATTTGACCAGCGCTGTAAAAATTTGCCATTTTTGCATTTCAGTGTACAGTCAATAACCCATAATGAGGAAGTGAAAGCATGTTTTCAGAAAGGTTTGGAAATTTATTAAATATCAAAGATTGAAATTGCTTATTTATATACATTTTCAGACCATTTGCTGTGGCACTCCAAATTGTGGACAGGTTCTTACTGTTTGCTTTAATTCTCCTTGATATTAGTTTAGAACTTGATTGGTGTCCACCTGGACCAAACTGAGTTTAGAAAGGTACACATCTGTGTATATAATTGCATATAAGGACAAAAACCAAGCTAGGAAGTCCAAACTCTCTGTAGACCACTGCAATTAAACTGTAGTGAGACATGTCTGTGAAGATTCTCAGTCATCCAGGTGAAATTATCTCCAGGTGAAATTATCGTCATGAAGCTGCTTGGATGAGCAGTGAAACGTATCTACCTAACAAGAAAGAAGTCCAGTTGCCATGACTCAACTACCAGATATGTAGTGAGACACAGATCAGGACAAGAGTATAAAACCACTTGTAAAGTTTTGTGTATTCCCAGGAGAACAGTGAATTAAGTATTTGTGAAATTGAAGAAATTTGGAATCACCAGGCCTCTTCCTAGAGTTAGCCAGGCAACCAGGCAAGAAGGGCCTTGGTCAAGGAAGTGACCAAGAACCCAATTCTCATACTGACTTCTTCAGAAGTCCTCTATTGAGATAGGAGAACATGTCATAAGGATGACCATCTTAGCAGCACTCCATTAATCAAGCATTTATAGTAGAGTGGCTAACTCCTGCTTGGAGTTTATCAAATGGCACATAAAGGACTCTAAGATCTTGAGGAAAATGATTCTCTGGTCTGATGAGATAAACAATGAAATATTTGTGTAGAACACCAGAATGATTCAACTTCAGACTGGGAAGATGATTCACTTTTTAGCACGACAATGACCCAAAGCACACAGAAAATATAACATTGGAGTAGCTTTGAAACAAATCTCTAACTGTCCTTGAGCAGCCCAGCAAAATCTCTTAAACTTCATATCTTACAATATCTTAAATCCCATTGAATATCTGTGGAGAGACCTCAAGATGGCAGTTTACAGACACTTCAAAAATCCTCAGCTGAGATAGGAAAACCTGTTGGATGGCTGATCATTTCAGCAGAATCAGCACAATCTAATAGAGCTTAAGATGATCTGTGAGGAAGAATAGGATAAACTTTCCAAATTCTGGTGTGCAAAACTTGTACAGACTTACCCAAAAAGACTCAAAGCTGTAATTGCTGCCAAAGGGGCTTCAATAAAGTACTGAATTAAGTGTCTAAATACTTAATGAATGAGAGATTTTAGTTTATGATTACCAAAGAATTTGCAAACTTTTCAGAAAATGTGTTTCCATTTTGTAATTATGAGTTACTAAGTTTATATTGATTAGCAAAACTGTCACATTTATCAATCTAAAATTATATGCACAACACAATAAAGCATGCAAATAGTGAAGTGGTCAGAATACTAACAGTGAATACTATGGATATATCAGAGACTGTGGGTCCTTCCTTCTGACAACATTGTGATGTTCTCGTATACATGTTGCAAGTGTCCCACATGTTGGATGTTTGTCCCACATATATAGCCTGTTATAAACTGCATGAAATAGTGTATACTACACATACAAAGTCAACTGGGCACAGGTTTAATTGGGACACAGTGCAAGTGAGATTCAAGGCAAATATTAAAAGTGCCAGAGAACTGGGTGTATCGTGGCTATCAAATTAGAATGCCATTAGCAGACATTTGAACCTAAGACCAGCACATGCAGGTTTTAAATCAAGAGCATACAAATAATAAAAAAGTCTTTAAAACTAACACCTTCTGAACCCCACCTTGCTAACCTACCCCTCTTACCACCACCTACCCCTGTTCCTCATTTGCTGTATATTGCCTTGATTCCTGTATGTTAAATCATTTTTATCTGATGATGATACCTGACAGTTGTTGAAAGGTCAGTAATAAAAGGCTATTTTAGACACATGATTTATTTTCACACTTTGTTGATTTCTATCTATAAATATGCAAACCGTATCACAGACCTTCACTTCCATATATACATATGATTCAGCTAGTTCTCTGGCACTTTTAGTATTAGCCTTGAATTTTACTTGCACCGAGTCCCATTTAAATGTGTGTCAGGCTTAACTTTTATGTGTGAAAATCAGAGACCGTGGGTCTTTCCTTGTGACAGTATTGTGATATTCCTGCATACGTCTTGCGAGTGTTTTTGATGTTTGTCCCATGTATACAGCTGGGCAAGAACCACATGGTATGCTGTAAACCACATTCTCTGCCTCTGCTGCCGATTTCCTGCTTTTTGCATTAAAAATGACTGTGCACAGAGTGTTTGTAGGCTTGTGTGCTATTTTAAGTTACAGCCACGCTTTGAAATTGCTCCATTACCAGATCAGCAAAGAGTCCTGATAATGGAAATCCTACAGGCATGTCTTCTTTCTGTCTGCATTACTTTCCATTAAAATGAAAGTGATTTTTCTGGCAATGGGCTATTAGATACATTATGTCCTTCTTGGCCAGCTTTGTTTGTTTATATATATATAAGTGACTGGGAGCCCGATCGAATCGGCTACAAATTCTACATTTGTGAAATCCATACTTTCTCTGCAAAGAATTATTTGTTTTAAGTCCTTGAAATAATTTTGTTATCATGGCACTGATTTGTGCTTAAAATAGACCTTTTCGGCCAAGGTAATGAAGAGCTTCCTGTTTAAACGGGGCTGCGAGAAGTGAAGTCAGCTCTTCGGTGCACCTCATTTGATTTTTTTCTGACAAACAAATTTTCAAAACAAACCGTATTTTACGACTCTAATCAGAGTCGGAGCAATAATTATGTTGGCATGGTCATTTTAGATCTGAGATCGGTTAAAATTTAAACAATAACCGTTGTTAATACCCAACCATCATTACTCAGTTAGCCAATAGATGTCAGAAGGACGGATGCCAAAACCAAACTGCCCAAAGATAGATTTCGACGTACCAAGCAAATGGTGATACGTTCTAAATTACTTACGGTTCTGAAGCTGTCGAAGGGTTTAAGTCAGTCGATGATGTTAGTCCTGGAAAGTACGCCCCACCAAACCAACGTTCCAAAAACCAACCGAACTTACTGCTATCTATCTATCTATCTATCTATCTATCTATCTATCTATCTATCTATCTATCTATCTATCTATCTATCTGCTCAAACCAACACCAACTTAATATACTCGGTCATTCAGCGGTGTCACTGAAGTATTCGAGCATTCTTAGCCAATCATGCAATACTGCATCTGCGTTTGCCACGTTATGTTCTAACTACAGAGGCAGAGTCCCATTGCATGGTTCTAACTTGTATTGAGTCAAGGTATTGATGCGAACACCACACATACAGGGTATTGACGCGAACACCATACATACGGGGTATTGATGCGAACACCATACATATGGATAGTATCAAATTATATTTAAGGATACTGTATATATATATATATGCCTGTATATTGTCATAAACTTGACAAAGAGACACAAAAAGGTTTCCTGGCTGAATAAATGTATTACAGATTAGAGTCCACAACAGAACTAATTTGAGATGGTCAAAACGGTGGTTTAAAAGGCAAGTAGAGGAAGTGACGTCATCATTGGGCCCAGAACCAGAAGTGACGTCATCAGGCCAGGCAGAATTTTCTGTAACTGGTCTACAGAGAATTGAGATAAAGAGTCAGTGCACTCTGCCAGCCCCTGGTCTCGCATCGAATTACTCTCATTCAGGCCCTTTTTTCTGCCTCCCATGCGCACATGTGTGACAATATATATATACTCCATATATATATTGAGCGCTGACCCCAAACCCAGGCAAGGCAAAGGAGACAAAAGAACTAAATAAGAAGGAATAAATACAGCAGAGTAAGGAGTATAATAAATGAGATTCCAAAAACAACTAAACAGTATCCTCATGAACTAACAGTACAAAAGTGTCCCTAATTCTTCACTGGAGGAGCTGGTCCACCTAATCACTGTACAGTATGGTGTAATACCCTGATCTAACACCAGCCTTCATTTTAACAGCCAACTGAGCCTTTGTCTACAACAACCTCCAAACTCACTGCCCAAAGTAATACTGGCCAGAAGGAGCTTTTGAGCCTTTCACCATGACCATTTCCAGGTAGCCCTTGACAAGTAGTTTACCCAAAGTCCTTGTGCAGAACTTTACCTATTGATATCACTGTTTCTTGCCTGTTTTTCTCACAAAAGATGTATATTGGGAATAGCCAAATTGGCTATCTTCTCTAGTGCCCATGCACAGTTACAACATACTGCCCTCTAGTGATTTAGAGAGCATCAGCACTATGAATAAATCTTTTTGCATTTAATCTTTGATATAGAGTGAGAAAGATCTGCACCTGCTGCTTTAAATTGGTATTTCTATGATTCTTTGCATATATATGTATTTTTTAAATAATGCAATTTTTGGCACCTGTTCCGTCAACTCCCATGCAATTTGAACTGTTTTGAAGTTGTTCGCTGGCAATCTCAGGAATTATTTCCAGGGTCAGTGATGCTTTTATAAAGTTCTGAGATCATTTAAAAGAATGTCATCTGGCAGTTTTGGATGTTCCAGTTTCTCCAAACACCTGGCGAAGGCTTGTGCCATTACTAACAGAGCATATTTCAGCAGCCCTAGAAATCACTGCATGACCAAATTCTTATTTCTTTAAAAGCTCCAGCCAGTTAAATCAGTATATAAGCTTCCTGTCCCCCATAATAGGAAGCATGGTACAGTGAAGACAGGTGAAAAGACGTTTGCCTGGCCTTTATTTTTATGCTTAAACTATAGTTTTGGGATTTTTCAAGTCAGTTATTTTTTAGCAATAATGGCATATATGCATTTGCCATGCAGAATTTAATCCCATTCAAATAATATAAAGAAACATTACATTTAAAATCAAAATTTACTGTTTGAAGAGCTTATAGTGTAAGGCCTTTGAAATGTGTTCCCACCTGCTCAAAACTGATATAAATGATATACAGTAGTTGTTTTTTTGATTGTCATTAAGCTTTAGACAAAAATGACTGTTATCTCATTTGTTTCTAATTTTGATATGCTGTTAGTGTTTAGTATAAAAGAGAAGGCTTCCATGTCAATGTGGAATGAGTTATACATACAGTGGCTACAAAAAATACCCACTCCCTCCTCAGTCTTTTCTGCCTTTTATTATATAACATAATAGACATAACATATTTGACTGTGAATAGCTACTGTGAATCAAAGCCAAAACTCAAAATTGTGAATGTGAAAAAAATGCTCATTTTCTACTATAAATAAAATGCAGTGTATATGTATTCCCTACTTTCTGTTAATACTTTACAAAGATGTTGTTGACAGATGCTACAGCCATAAACATTTTACAGAAAGCCTTTACTGGGTCCACCAAGGTCCCTTACAGACTGCAGCAGGTTTCCCTCCATGAATTTGTTGTACTTTGCTGCATTTTTATTGTCTACTATTTTTATAAGTGGTATAGCCATACATGGAAGCAACATCCCATACAACACAATAATGATGGCTTCCTCAAAATTGTGTGTTACACTTGGGGCAATCATTACTCTAACAACATGGTAATAAGGCCAAAAAAGTACATTTTCGTCTCATTAGACCACAGAAATGTCTACCAGTTTGTTTCAAAAATCTTTAATTTGCCTTGATGAAAGAACATTTTAAAATAAGTATTTTCTTAATGAAGCCTGATTTTATGAACACAAACAAAACTGGAATTTCTTAATAGTTGTCATATATCTCTTGGTGACAATTACTCCTCTCACCCACAAATTCTGTTCTGGAGCACTTCATATTTTACATTGATTCACAGTTCTATAATATCTTATCTTATCTTCATTTTCAGTATGATAATGAAATACATTGTGCTTTGCAGTGCATTCAAAGTCTTATAGCTTTTCACACTTTCTTCCCCAGATTCATGCTTTTCAGTAACTTAATCTCAGATTTGCTTTGAATGTTTGTTCTTTTATTTTCATGATGTAGCTTTTTTTTTTACATACCAGAGACAGGTTTATTTAAAAGAAACTCACATTAAACACCTTAGTTGCACACAGGTGGACTCCATTCAGCTATGAATATGACTTCCAAAGTGCACTGTTTACACGAGAGGATTTCTAAACGTTTCATGACATGGTGTGGGGTGTGTCGCAGTAGGGGGCGCTATCGCTCCCCTGAACCCTCAGGTACCACGCCAAAACATCAGATGAAAGTGCAAGAATTATTATTTATTATAGTAATCAAGTGCACTAAGCACCACCACTCTACTCTTCTCAAATAAACAATACTAAATAATCACTAAACCAACAATACAATAACCAATCCTCCGACTCCCAGACACGTTGCCCTCCTACCACCCAGCTCAGCTCGCCGTCTGGGAGATCCCACAGTTCTTTTATACTCCCTGACCCGGAAGTGTTCCTGGCCAGCAGTCCACAAGTCCTTATTCCTTCCGGGTCTGGGTAAATAGTACTTTTTCTTCACCCCGGAAGCCCGTCGCTCTTCATGTGATGAACCTCCGGGTCATAGTGCACAAATGAATCTACTGGCCTCCCGACAGCGACTCCCAGTGGTCTCCAAGGTATCCAGCAGGTCTGAGCATAAAAACTACATAGTCCATGAGGCCCTACTGGAATTCGGGACCCGTCCATGCTCTCGGGAGAGCTCTTCATGTCGGCCTGGGTGGTGAGGGCCGGAATATGAAGCCGGCCATCCATTACAGGTGTTATTTATGGAATCAATCAATTGATGTTTTACACTTTGAAAATATTAATTGTTAGTGTGGATCAATCTAAAAGAATCCCAGTTAATGTAATTGTGCACTTATAATCTGTTTTAACAATCAAACAAATGCATAGGACAGCGTTTCTGAACCTTTAAGTGCTTGCGACCTGAGTTTTCATAACAGTTTTAATCGCCCCCCCCCCAACATTTTTTTGAAATGTAGATGCATATTTTATTATACCTACTTAACTTTTATCGACATTTATCTAACTCTATATTTATTGTTCTAGTATCAGAATGTAGTTTAAGTTAATTTGTTTTGGTTTCAACAGATGTTTTTTTCATATTTTTTATTCTTGTTTTCTTTTTTTCACATCTTCGCGACACCCTTTTTGTTACTTCGCGCCCCCCTAGCGGGGCCCGCCCCACAGGTTGAGAACCACTGAGCTAACTGGTGACATTGATGATGGTTAGAGGGAGTGTGGATGAGTGCAATTGTACTGGAATTCCATCCAGGGTTACTTCCTACATGTTGGAATAAGCTCTTGCTCCACTTTAGCTTAAAATTAGGGTAAATGGAATGAAGGAGAGATAGCTGACTGGCTAGATGGATATTGAAAATAAACTATGAATATTCTTACATGTTGTGAATAAAGATAAACCCCACATTAATAGAAATTGTGATGTCAGTCTTTTTAAATAAATGTACAAAACATAGAAGAAGGCTGCATGAAAAACCTACATCATCATTGTCTCAAATATTGCGTGAGGCCCACAGGTTCAGAACCACTGGCATAGGATGAGTGGTAGGTTGAGTAGTAAGTCTAGATTGATCAGGAACAAGTATGACCTGTGGTAGACCAATGCAATAAACAGGTTTGGTTCTGATTTCCTGTGATAGTAAAATAGGATTACATCCATCCAGAAAACAGATGAATGTAAATTTGCAGACTAATTTTAAGACAGTGCTGTCGTGGTTGACAGCCACATCAAGATCACATCAAGAAGGACAAATGAATACAGAATTTTAGACATTTTGGCAAATTATAATTGTAGAATTGCAAATTATAAATACCCAGAATATGTTTTAAGCGGGCTGTTCTTCTGATTCTGTCTATAAAGAACATTTTCAGAGATACAACTTAGACGCATGTTATAATTGTCAAACAGCTTTATGGCCATGAAAGAGGAACTATGCTTTATTTGGTTTTTAATTATTCTTAAGAATGCATGCACTCCACAATTATGACCTATATGGTGTTAAGAATAGCCTGATTTTCACAGTTCAGCTTTCAGTTGTTAATATCCCTGCAGTCAGTTGTGAATTTTTCATTATGGTGTTTCTAAGGAATTGCACTCTGCACATTAGCCTGAAAACAATAAAAAAGATGATCACAGTTTCTTACTGTAGGGGTACTTGTTGTTGTTAAGGCATGACTGAAGATAAATTATATTAAAATCTGAAGGAAAATTCTGCAAGAAACCCAGAACTTGGGAGGAAATTCTTCAAGAGACCCAAAGCTGGAGGGAGGGAGGGGGAATATTCACCTTCCATCCTATGGCCTGAAACGTAAGAGATACACTGAAGTTTCATAAAAAAATAAAGATGCCTATGCCCTGGAAAGATAAATTCAAGGTCTGCAGTTCAATTCAATTAAATGAAAAATAGACAACTGGAACTAAAAATTGCTGGTCCCTGTTTAACTTGAGGAAGGTTGACCAATGTTTGAAGACCAAAACTGATTAAGTGTATAAAACATAATTAATTATTAATATTATTAAAGACTCATGGCTAAAATTCCACTAAAGACTGTGAATACGTACGCAATAATTTGTTTACCTTTTTATTTGTATCTTACAAAGATCTATAGAATTTGTTGTGTTTTTGATTGTTGCATCTAGAGTGCTTATTTTGACCAAATGCAAAATAATCTTATACAATAATACATCAAAAAAATATTGTAATCTGTATATTGCACTACATTTTAAGTTGTTTTAAAAACATTTTTCTTGGAAAAATGCACATTATTGATCCTTTTACTCCCTCCACAGCCATAATCGGTAAGAATGTGCTTAATAAATGTATGAATAAAGTTAAAACATTTATACTTGAATGCTACAAATCTCACCCTTAATATTGCTTAATCTGGTCCCTGCAGTAATAATATGACAATATGTAATAAAATATGAAAAATACATTGGTATGTAGACCTAGAGTTCACTTTTATTTATAAATTCTAGACACAGCATTTAGTGCCCTCTAGTGTTATTGTATAAACATAACTCAAAGAATGAAAAACTGCAGGGCATGGGCTATTCCTGTTAAGTCACTTACAGCTCAAACAACAAGAAATGGCCGGCTGTTGAAATGACTGAACCTTGTTTCCAAATAAACAAACCCCTGTCTAGACAGTTTCAACCTTCTTCAAATACTTGTAAGGGACTCAAATTCACAGTTGGTTAGAAGAAGTGAGATTAATGAAAAATCATTTTTGAAAGAAAAATAAAGTGAGCTTAAATGAAATGGAAACATATCAGTGCCTGCCAAAATGCAGAAGTGAATCAGTCTGAACATATGCAGTAAGTAATGAGGTTTCTAATACTCATTCCTATTTTGACATTTTTGTTACATGTACATTATTTCAAACAAATACAAGGCAGACAAATGTGTATGTGCAGTAAGTGCGAATCCAAATGTGAAAAAGGAGTGTCATATTCTGAGAAATAGACATAAATTAATCTGACGTTCTTTTTTTATTCACTATAATGTTGATGGATTTCTTACTAGTCATCCATGTGCTGCTTGTGTGGTATAGGTGAATCAATGGTCATACATCTACTTATGTATATAAAGAAAAACATTTGTTTCTTTACTTTTAACTTTTGCTTTTGTTAAACATTTTTTGTTTATGATTATTCTTCTTAATCAATATTTAAAAGCAATAGCCTTTAAAATAAGGAAATCTTTATATATGAAAAGTATAAATCAGTTTTTTAGTTGAACTGCTCAATTTTTTGTCTGTTAGAGGTTTCAAGTTTTTTGATTTCAGAGAATTTGTAATCCCAAGGTGTAGGCAACCTTTGTTCTATAATTGTGTTGTCAGTGATAACAGTCACTTTTGAACTGAAGACAGGACTGTTGACCAATGAATGAGGAAGGTAGGCACGTGTTCACTTCAAAAAGTCAGTTCCACGAGGCTTTAGTTTTATGTTTAAGATATGTGCTGATTATTTTAGAAGTATTTAACTATATTTTAGTAAAAACGCATACAGTTTTAACATTTTGTGCATATGACTGGATAACTTATGCGTGGATTATGCAGCATGAGTAATGTGAGATTTTTTTCTTTTTTCCATGAAGATTTCACAATATTCACCACTGAACGGCATTAGACACTATTGGCTATTTTTAAATCATTAACTTTTTTTCTCCATTCACCACAATAACATGAGATTTAAAATGTTTCTCAGTCGTAGCTGCAAACTACATGGGGTAATTAACCTATAAAACATAATTTTCTCGGTGGAGTATTCTGTTAACTCTAGGATAAAGAAAAGAAGTTAAAGCTGTTACATGAAAAATTTGTGTGTTTTTGAAATATTTTAAAATCTGATTTTAATACTGTATACCTATAGGAGAGTGAACAGAAATTTAGGTGCAATAAGTAAAGCAAGATCTTTAGGACTCCAAATTTAATTTTACAGGAGTAGAGCAAATATATAGTGGGAAAATGGAATAAAATCATTTTAAAAACAGTGGAGCATATTCCAACTATTTATTTTTTTCAGTATATTTACTGCCAAACCACACAAAAGTGACAACAGTAAAATCTTTCAGCAACAAACCTGCAGAGAACATTTGATGTTTCTTGAGATAGAACTTCTTCAACTGTCTCATTAAGGACATTTTGGACATGTCAACAAGGGTTTTAAAATCATGGTGATACTTATAAACTATAAATTATCCACCACCCCTAAAATGTGTCCATTGATACAAAGCATGAGAAGAATTTATGAATTGGTTAAAGTCAGCTGCAAATTTTTTTTTAGATTTTGAACATTAATTCCAGATTATTTAAGATACACTCTGACCAATTTTAGTATCTCATCCTTTCCAGAGTCTTGTCATATTTTGAGATCAGTCCTAAGAAGAATGCTGTTATCATTAAACCTATCCATAGATGAACAGACAGTGCTTTATCTGCCCCAAAGTGGAAATTTGGCATTCTTAGAGAATCTGCATATCCGCATATATGAGATCCTATCTTCAAAGGAGGTAACTATACTGACTACTGTATATATTATTATTTTCAGACCTATTGAAAATAAGTTATAAATAAGACAATTGTAATTTTTTGTCCATGTCAATGTGTAGACATTTTTATTTAGCAACTTGGTCTTTAAAATCTGCTCAGATTGTAAAACATCTATGGATCCGTTTAAGGCAAATGCACCTTGTAAATGAAGAATAATAACAACAGAATAGAGTTCATAGACTGGGTACAACCTTGTTGTTGTAACCATACATAATGCACCTTCTTCTGAAAGCCAGTTTGCCTTGCTTTTTTAAAATTATAATAATTAAGAAATACTGTATAAAGAGAGAGAAACACCCATGGCAAAAGGTAACCTTAGTAGTATTGTAAGAATCCATACAAATCAGTTTAATGGCCGTTGAGTGGGTTTCAATTGGCCATTATGAAAGCGCCTTAGAGACACATTTCTTTAAGAACTACTCATGGTTTAGAAATTACAGGGAAAGCAGAAGCTTTAGTCTAGTGGTCCTATAACCTGAGAGGAGTAACCAGAGAATGAGATGTAAAGCCCTCCCTTAAGTAGAGAACTGAACGCATATGCTATGATATTCATATTTCCAAACCTCAAGAAAGAGCTGAAACTCCAAGATAGGCCTAAAATCTCAATGTCTCTTAAATTTCAAGGCACATCTGGACCTGCACCCTAAAAAAGGCCAGGCCTACAAATTCCAAAACTGGTGAGGGTAACCTGATTAATATAACAAAATTCATTCAAGAAAGTATTCAAAAACAAGAACTGAATTCAAATATCATGTAGAACATCACACAATGTTATTTCAAATATTCAAAAACCAAAGGAATCATTGCAAGAACTTAGATAATCTCAAAAGATAGAATTTAAGAAAGAGTAGATAAACAACACAGACATGAGCTAATGCATCAGCACAGGCTGTAGGCATATTTGGCTTTTAAAAAGACACCCTGCAGTCACAGCTGCAGCATATGGGGGGTCCTACCCACTTAGGCTCAACATACAAAGAGAAAGGAAAATGCAAAACTAGACTGAACATAATAGAAAGATGAATAAAAAATACAAAATGATTAAAAAACAAAAAAATACATAATGATAAAATAAGAACATTTAAAAAGGAGAGAAACTTGTAAAAACTTTTAACAAAATAGTTTACAATAATACACCCAAATAAGCAAGAAAAAATACGAAGATGAAGCCAAGGAAGAAACCTTTGCAAAACCATAATAGGGGAACATGAAAAGAAAGAGTGAAACTGATGATTAGGAGCAGGGCAACTGGGTGATCCACTCCACCAGACAGATAGGGTTCAAGCTGTTTTCTCATTTGTCTTTTTTTGTTTTAATATTTTATGTTCTTCCAGAACTGTCCCTGCCTTGAATGTTTAATGTTAAATAAATGTACATATTTGATATACAGTATTTGAACACCTGGGCATTGTTCCGAGCATGGAGAGATGCCAGGAAAACAGCTCTCCTTTCTACAAAGTTCATGAACTACATTTCATGATTTTCTGGTACAGTACAGTGTATGGCTCTGATTACAAATCACAGCAGCTTTTATGTTTGTCAGACAGTTTAGTAAATCATAACATTAGAGAGAAATTTTTAAAATAAAGGATTCAAGAAAACTATTTAATGTGTAATGTTAGCAATAGACGTATAAAGTCTGTTGTAACAGTACAAATCCCAGGATTTTACAATAGATAGATAGATAGATAGATAGATAGATAGATAGATAGATAGATAGATAGATAGATAGATAGATAGATAGATAGATAGATAGACACCCACTTCACTGTCTTCCAACAACACTAAATGATTTTATCGGGTAAAGAAAATACAGATGTATATTCTGTAGCAATGGTAAATTATCAGCTTAACTGACTACACCTCAAACGTGTGGTTTTCTTTGTGAAGCATTTTAAGGAAAGAGTATTAAACCTTTGAAAAATGATAGTGTCAGTACATCGTTCGGCACTCTGGTCCATACGCATGACTGGCTGATTCTGGTGAGCAGGTGCGTTACTGTTAGTGTGGTGGTGTATTCCCTAGAGTATCTGACCCTCAGATATGTTAATCCATGTTCCAGCTTTCATAGCCTATGAAAAATGAATAACGTGCTGTGGGGTAAGAGCTAACATCTTTTTTGACACAGTGCATTTGTATGAATATGCATCACAATAAGACAGTGTATAGATCTGACCTTTAAAAAGATTTGAATTTGAATTTTGCAAAGTATAACAAATGCAATTTAAATTCAGAATGAGTGAAGTCCATTGTATCCTCTGTTAAGTGAACCTTCTTTTTCCAGTGTTCTCACTAAACTGTCCATCTAGGGTCTTGAGTGTTCAGAGTCCTGTCCTGTGAGTAGCATAACATTAAATGTAGGAATCAAATCTATATGGGGTGCCAGTGTGATAAAAGGGAAGACTTGTGCCAACATTCATATTTAGTCACATTAAATTAGACTGGCCAATTAAACTAATTGCTACTATGCATGATTTTGAAAAGAGTCCAAAAAAAAATTTTAAAATCCACACAGACACTGAGAGAATCTCAAAACTCTTGCAGAATTTCCTCTTTCTGGTCACAGTCCAGAAAACAGCCACACTAATGACAGTATCATTTAACAATTAAACATTTATTCATGCATTATCAAACCTGCTTAATCAAATTTAGCATTGTGGGACTCAGAGCTTGTCCAAGCAGCATCAAGTACAGTACAAGGCAGAAATCAACTCTGAATTAAACTTCAGTTCATTGTAGTGCTCACTTAAACACACACACCTTCAATCAAGTGTACCGGGCCAGTTAGGTGGTGGTCCATTAACCTAACAAGTACATTTTTTAGTCTTACAGTCAGTACTTGGAATTTAAACCTGAGAATATGTAGCTGTGCCTCAATGCCAAACAGATAAAAAGTATTTCAATGTTAAAGTTTTTAAAAATGAAGTTTGATATATATATATATATATATATATATATATATATATATATATATATATATATATATATATATATATATATATATATATATATATATTATAAGGGTTACTGGCTCCTACATTCCACACATCAGTTTGCATTAATCTTAGCTACAAACAGACAAAAAAAACAAAAATCCCAGTACCTAGCCTAAATGCAAAGATAAAGAGCAATCTTCAGACAGTGTCTAGGTAATATGATATAGCCAAGTGCACCCAGAAAACACTTTGCTCTCTACAACAAATTGGAAGGCACTATGCATATATTTAGAAAGATGAAGCTCTATCATTTTCATCCCAGTGCCCAAAAATCTTTCCACCTACAATAATGATACTATTTCATGTATTTATTCAGTCAATGTTTTTATCCAATGTGAACTGCAAGCTACAAAAAAGGTTAACCTAACAGAAGGTACGTTTGAAGCCAGATGTCTGCAGATGTAACTTGTACCCTGCGCACAGATTGTTACCACATCAGTCTCATTATAAGAGAGTTCTGTATTATGTTCTTTGTGCAAAATGCTTTAAGATAGCTCTCATTAAGAAAAGTGGTACTGTACAACAAGTTACAATTAACCAGCTGAAGCTTCACTATCTTCTCTACCATTCCTGACTGAGTCCAACAGATGCTTTGCAGTCTTTCCAAGAGTCAATATTTTACTCACATAGCATGTATTGTCAAGAGTATGCCATTCAACTCATACAGTTTATGGGAAAGGGGCACACAAAGATTTTACTTTACCAGGTAACATCCACAAAAGAACTGTACATAATTTGTAAAATCATTGCTACTCCCTCCTCAAACTGACAACAAAAATAATCCAACTACTGCAAGCAGCCATCGTGAGGTGCAGCTCCTGGTTGATTTTTTGGTATTTGGTGCAGAAAGAAAATAAAAAGAAAGTATTTCTTTGAAAATGGCCAAACCTGCCAGATGCTTCTTGTTCTATCAAGATAGAGAAGGTGGAAGAAAAAATTAGAAAAGGACAAGAAGAAAAGAAGAAAGATTAAAAACTGAAAGGTTTTAGGCAAAAATCCATTATAACTAAAATAACAAGGCCCTATATACAAGCCCAAACTTTTAATTACTAAATAAAGAGTCCTCACTAACTAAGGTGATTTTTGAATACCTAAAACTGCAAAGATTTTTCCCACATTATCCAAAGTCTTGGACACCAAAACTAGGGAACTGTCATCTTAAATACCATGTCATATTTTATTTATCTATACTTACACCACACAAAAACGGAATGAAGCACCTCCACCGTTAGCAAACGGCTAATTCCAGCACAGTGGGAATGGTGGAGTGAAACTTGGCTAAGTTATTCTTGACCTGTCAGCCAGTTCCCTGACAAATGACAACAAACAGGCTTTTAAAATCATATAAAATACATTTATCATGAATTTTCATGGGCTTCAGATTTTCTATATAGCATTGATGCTTCTCTGCACTATTCTCAAATATCATTTTACAAATGTTGCACTCTTTGAACTGACACATGTGAAGTTCTTAATCCAGTCTTGCACTGCACAGAGTACCACACGCATCTTCCATACCATTCTTTCATCCATTAAAACAGTTGATAGAGTGCTAAGAATGGCAACATTTGGAATGACAATAGTAGTTGCAATAAGGAAATTAATTGTTCCTTAAGGAAGAGCCCTGCATTCTGATTAAATATAGACATTGCAGAATCACTGGCACATATGGAAAAACAGCAAGTGGCACAGTCCTAAAATACAGGTCACATACTTACTTAGAAACCACCCAGAAACCCTTTTAAATTCACAACACTTACTGTTTCTTTCAGTCGCCAATTCAGATTTTAAAAAAAAAAACATAATTCTTTGGACACCTGTAATGAACAATGACTTTAAAATCTAGTACGACCTCATATTTATTAATGTCTATGAAGGAGACGTTGTGATGTTCAACTAAACCAAGCCCTTTTTCGTCATTGGCTGCTTCACGTACAAAGTTCACGATTGTTTCCAGGAGGTCAAAAAGACAAAATTAACATTATTTCAAGTGCTGCGGCAAATCAGTAAATGTCTCATTTACAGATGCACAACAATAAACACTAGCTTATGGTCCACAAAATACTTTTTTTTTCTAAAAAACTTCCACAGCAGAGTCTTCTCTCCACAAAGTTATTATACTTCTTCTGTTCTCCATGTTAGTGTTGTCCAACTAAACTCTTGACTCTGACTCCTCTGGCGAAGGAAGAGAAGAGAGACCTTTAGAATTGAGAAATAGAAGTACTTCTGGCATGTCAGAGGTTCCCAAAGCAATTCAGTGTCAGAGCTGAGTTTTTGGAGAACTGGGATGCAGCCTCCCAGTAGCTACCTTCAGGGGCTCTGAAACACTGTCTATTCAGACTTCATATCCCATGCAAGCCTTCAAGCTCCCATACAAGAGCAGGGCAAGAGGTGTTCTGCGCCCAACATACTGGAAGAATATACTGCCGTGGGAAGTAGTCTTCCACTGTTCTTCCATTATTCTGGCCTCCCATTCACCAATACTATTAACACTCGCAGCATGAACTGGAGTGATAATTTAAAAATAACAGCTAAATTATTGTACAAAAAGAAATCATACATTTGAAATATTAAAGAATTATGTAGGATATACAGAGACAGCAACAGTTCTGATTTCTTAAAGGGCACCGGTAATGTGTTATTTTTAACTACAGAAAACATCAAAAAATACTTCCAACAAATAAAATAGTATAAAATACAAGCCATCCTAAAACATATGAAATGGATAGAAGCAAAGACTGAACGATGTGAATATTTTGTACAAACAACACAAAATGATACAATCTAAAACATCACTTATAGTAATAAACTATAATATTTTCTGCATTTTACCTATTGATGATAATTATTTTTATTTGTACATGGAAAATAAATTATTTAAAGACAAAAAATGAAACAGGCTAGACTAGAGCCACAATACAAATGACTTGTAATTGGACACTAGGACACTAAGGACACCCTTTCTGACTTTCTCTGACTTAACTGCGAAACATAATCAGTTTTCTCTGCTATTTTTCATGATTAAATTAATTTTGATAGGGGAATTTTTTTGGGGTCTAATGACCCATTTTTCATTTGGTTTTCTGTAAATAATCAAGAGCTTCTTGTTATTCATACAGTCAGTCAATAAGGGACATAGATTGTGCAACAGGACTGTAGGCCAAAACGGAAGGACAGATGAGATGGACAGCTGGACAAGGAAATAACTTTAAGCTCAACTGAACTAATATGTTGGATTGACCAGCAGAAGCTGAGAATTGGGAGTGGTTCCATCCCTCATACACAAGGTGGCAGTGTTCCGCGTATGGGAACCTAGTTGGGTCATGTGCAGGAGTGCTTGGGAGAAGGAGTCAAGCTTCCTGGGGGTCAAGACAGGACACTGTCAGGGGAGGACATCCCTGTTTTCCTTATGGCCCAGAAGTCTTCCTGGAAGATATGTTATGGCACCTTGTGGCATTCCTGGGTCCGGCATAAAAGGAACCCTGATGCCACACATGGACAAGTCAGAGCAGGGAGGCAGTGGGTGACACTCAGTGGAGGAAAGTCGGAGGAAGAATAATTGTGATTTACTGTTTATTTGTGGTTTGTTAATGGAGAGGTGATTATGGAACATGCTTTGATGAAATAAAAATCCTTCATTTTATTCATTCAGTGTCTGGTGAGATACTGTTTCTGTGGTTTGGGGCTCTCTGGCCCCTGTGTGGTCACGATAGATCGATAGATAGATAGATAGATAGATAGATAGATAGATAGATAGATAGATAGATAGATAGATAGATAGATAGATAGATAGATAAGATAATATTCATGGCTAGACTACAGTATATAAATACATGGATATATAGTTATATATAGAGTCTCTTGTAAAACTATCCTTAACTAATTCAATAATTTTAAAGAATAATAAATTTTGTTCTCTGTGGTGTATTTATTTCAAAGCACTGAAACTCAGAATTTATTTTGCTTTATGTATTATTGTTTCAAAGACACTGCCTAGAAAAGTTCAGCCCTCATAACTCCCTCTGCCAAAATATGTGAGGCTTTTGAGAGAGTTCAACAATCACTTTGAATAATCTAGAAGTTTAGCAGCTGAAGCTGAAGTAAAGCTACAACCTGTCATGCACGTGCACATAGGGAGCCGTGCAGAGACCCAAGCTGTAGCGCGAAACCTCTGGCCAAAGGGGAAAACTGGGGTACTAACCTCTCTCTCTTTGTTTGAAAGAAGCAACACCACCATAAACGTGCCCAGATCCCGTAACCACGTACTGCCACTTCCACGTTCATTCCTTTCCTTCCGTCTACCTCTGATGATGTCATGACTCCCATCCACCACTTCGGTTCCTTTCCAGTATTCCCGTGTCAATTCTGGTCCCGTGACTCCATAAATGTTCCCCACTTCACCATCTTGTTTGTCTCATGTATTTTGAAAAGAATATCTCTGACCTGTTTATTTTTCAAAATGTACAGTATACGGGGTCGAATAAACCCCTAACCTTATTGCTGTCTTCTGATTTATTTTACAAACCATATCAAATGGATCTGCATAACAATGGTCTGTATTGGAGATTGACACAAAAGAAGCCATTACACAAAAAATAACCATGTGAAGTCTGGAGTTTACCAAAAAGCACAAGAGTAACTCATCTGTGTGGTGGTGGAACAAGTTTTGTGCTAAGATGAGACCACGATAAAGCTGTCCTCACTTTAAAAAATAACTGCTGTGAAAAATGGTGGAGGAAGCATTGTCCTTGTATCCAACAGAGACTGGGACCAGAAGTTGATCTTTTAACAGGACAATGATCACAAACACAAGGCCAATGTAATCCCAGAGGGTGTAGCAGTACTGTTTCTTCCAACACTTTTATAAAGACAGAGAGCTTGTAATTAATCAACAAAAGTTGGGACACCTGTAGGAATTGTTTGACTCAACTTTCAAGGCTTAATTAACGTCTGTTGCTGCATAAATACTGTAAGTTGTTTTGGTAACCTAAACATTTTTGTTAAACCTCTAGAAGTTTACCAATAATCTGTGTACCATTTCAGGTTATTCACTGGATTTAAACTGCTTAAATTTCAATAAAAACTGGAAAATTTGGAATGTTCTAAAATCTTTCATTTAATAGAACTAGCTGTGGACCTCTGTACCCGAGAGCATATAGAATGCCTCTATTTATATAAATGATTTCTAGGTGATTTTCTTTAGAAATTGGAAATTCTCAAAAAAATCAAATTTAGAAATAAATGGCACTATAATTTTAGGTGCTAATGAGGTTTAGGGTTTTGGCCTTTGTTTTAGGTCAAAGCGCAGAAAATTGAACCGGGGCTTTCTGGTGACTCCGTATAATTGGATGAAAAAAATCTACAAAAACAGCACGCAATAGACTGGACTTCTCAAGTGAATTGAAACATACGGTGTAGAAGAGAATGTTTTAATACATAGCCCCCAACCCCAGGTCTAGCAAGAAATTATATGCACTGTCACAAAAAGGTTTCAGGATGGCTACCCCACATACTAGAAAAGGCTGTTGAAATAACACATATATAATATACAGTAGTGATGGGAAGTTCGGATCATTTTACCGACTCGGACCTTTGAGTCTCGTTCAGCAAAATGAACAAATTATTTTTCGAGTCATTTCGTTCAATTCTCTTTCCGGCTCAGACTGCATAGGTTAAGCTTATGGGGCTGTCGCGTGATGAACGAACGACTCAAACCCGAAGAATCGAGAGATGAACTAATCAATTCTGTTTCCGGCTCAGACTGCATACTAGGTTAAGCTTATGGGGCTGTCACGTGATGAATGAACGACTCGAACCCGAAGACTCGAGAGATGAACTAATCAATTCTGTTTCCGGCTCAGACTGAGTTGGTTAAGCTTATGGGGCTGTCACGTGATGAACGAAGACTCGAAACAGGTGAATCAATTCCAATACAGAAGCTACAGGAAGTTGCGCAAATGCGCATGCACGACTGAACGAATCACTCCCACGAGACGACTTGTTCTTCCCGAGTCACATTAAAGATTTGTTCAAAATGAACGAATTGTTCAAGAACGACCCATCACTAATATACAGTGATCCCTCCTCGATCGTGGGGGTTGCATTCCAGAACCCCCCGCGATAGATGAAAATCCTTGAAGTAGAAACCATATGTTTGTATGGTTATTTTTATATATTTTAAGCCATTATAAACTCTCCCACACTGTTAACATTATTAGAGCCCCCTAGACATGAAATAACACTCTTTAGTAAAAAGTTTAAACTGTGCTCCATGACAAGACAGAGATGACATTTCTTTCTCACAATTAAAAGAATGCAAATATATGTTCTTTTCAAAGAAGTAAACGTCAGGGGCAGAGAATGTCAGAGAGAGCACGAGAGTAAAGCAAACAATCAAAAAATCAATACGTGCTTTTGTGCTTTTAAGTATGCCGAAGCACCGCGATAAAGCGGCATTTTGTAGAGGAGCGTCCATATCCTCTAGGCAAACAGCCTCTGTGCAAACAGCCCCTCTGCTCACACCCCCTCCGTCAAGCAGAGAGAGTGAGAGAGACAGAAAAAAGCAAACAATCAAGCACCGCGTGGGAAGCACATCATATATCATTGAGGAGTTTTATTTAATATGTAATACATGTACTGATTGGGTAGCTTCTAAGCCATCCGCCAATAGCGTCCCTTGTATAAAATCAACTGGGCAAAGAAACTGAGGAAGCATGTACCATAAATTAAAAGACACATTGTCCGCAGAAATCCGCGATCCAGCGAAAAATCTGTGATGTATATTTAGATATGCTTACATTTAAAATCCGCGATGGAGTGAAGCCGCGAAAGTCGAAGCACGATATAGCGAGGGATCACTATATATATATATATATATATATATATATATATATATATATATGTAGTGGACTGTAGGGGATGCCCATTTTCAACCCAAATGACAACCAAAAAACAACAAAAATAATAAATGAAAAGGGGTTATTACTAAAACAGGTGAACAGTCAAAACAGTGATCCCCTAGTCACCTAGGGGCTTAAAAAGAACAAAAACCCAAGTCTTCTAGCTCTCCTATTTACTCTTTACTTACTAGTTTGCCTCTAGTAATGGATTCTTACCAACTCCAAGGTCCACTGTGTGCCTTCATGAATGTTTCCAGGTTACCTATCAGTGCTCAAAGGTCTGCAGGTACCCATGAGGAGCTCACCCTAGTGGCACTAGGTTTCCCTGCAGACTTCTCATACCACTTAGTGTGATTGGAGAGAGCCAGACTGTCTGTCCTCTACAATACTCCTAGAAATATAACTGCCAGTGCGCTCTAGTGACATTATCAAGGGTGACAAGTCAATTGTTTTCTGTCCCACTTTCACTTTTTATACGGTTTGGTAACCGTTTTCCATATTCACTGTTTAGAAAACAGTTTTTCATAGCAGTTGTATGACTCAGTGGTGTCACTTCCGCAAGATAGGTATAATTAATCTTAACTAATGTGAAATACCAATATTATAAACAGGTTAACTCTTTATATATTTATTTATTTTGCACAAGCACCTATTTAAATGTAGCATATCAAAGGAAGTGCATATTTTAAAGCAGTTATTTTCAAATAAAGAATGAAAGAAAGTGTTTAAAATACAGTGGATTTTTTTTTTTTACATAAGTCAAAATAATATAGAAAAAAGGGATGTCAATAAATCTTAGTAAATCCTTTGATTTTCTTCATGACCCTAGTTTGTATGTCAAGAAGTCAGCATTCTTTGAAGAATACTATAATACAGGTAAAACTGCTGAAGTACTTAGCTGTTTTTATAAGTTTAACATTTGGGAATGTATGCTTAACTTCTCACCAAAGACAGTTGTCAGACTCATTATCTAAGACCGTATAATACTAATCAAGTCTTTCGGAAGACCCAAATGTTATATGAATGGCAGCCTCTAATAAATAACTCCCTTTTATGTTCTGTGTTCAAAGCTTGGCTGGTCTGGAAAGTCTGACATGGGTTGGAAAATAGCCAGATTCAATCAACATGGTTATGTTTCCTGAGCTATTATGTGTTATGTGTAAAATGATACAGATATGTCTGCCAGCTATGCTTTCTTTATATGAAAAAACTTTCTTATGTACATGTACATGAAAAATGTTACTTAAAAGTAATTATTTTTAATCACTTTCATCAAAGCGAAATGTTTATAGTCTGATAATTCCCAAATTTACCTTCAGTAAAATATTCTATTTATTATTTCGAATTGACAAAAAAAAATTAGTCTTCATAAATAACATATAAGTGTGCTGAAATCTTAAATAAATATTGTTTCAAGAAAAACAATAAATTCTGTGAAATTCTTGTAGCAAAGTTTTAATCACCTCTAATTAGATTGTGCTAATTATTAGGCATGATATAGTACCTGGATAGATATTTTTTTGCATTCCTAAAAAAAAAATTAACACCATAGAATGCTATAAACTTAGGCAGATAGCTGTGAAGATGTACATAGCTAGAAATTGGAAGCATTTGGAAAAAATGAAGTAAGTATTTATACTGGCACGAATTCAAAACACACACTCAAAAACATAGACTGAGGATAAAATAAAAATATGGATGGTGGCCCACGAGCTATTCCAACTGGATGCTCTGGCGTGGCTTCTCTGGGTCTATTGATTCAACTGAAATTGTCTAGGGTTGTTGTATTGGCTTCCCCCTACTGTATCATTACTAAACACTTAGTCTTTTCTGGGCTGTTCTTTCTCCGTGAATTCCTTCCATCCTTTTCAAAATCCATCTTGTTCCATTAAAATAATACAATAAAAAGAAAAAAAAAATCTTAACCTAAATTGGCCCCCAGATAGGACCCTGTACTTGAGAAACTTGGCTTCAATAAAAGGTAACTCCTGTAATGAAATTTCATCATTCATCAACTTTGAAACTGATTTTTTTTTCCAATTGAATGCTTTGTTTGGCCATAATTGGTGACATGGAAGAACTACACATACACTGAACATATTAAAGTTCAATTTTTCAAACCAGAATGTGATCTACACTATAAGACACCACTCACTGATGATCAATGAAGCGTCAAGCGAATATATATAAAGAATTCTTTACATTTTCTGGTGAATGATGTTGAAAAATAAATGTGTAAATGCATGCAAACATAATGAAAAGAAAAAACGTTTAGGGAAAAGAGAATGCTTAAGTGAATTCCTGGCAGACTAAGGAGATGGTTGAAAATGAAATGGAAGAATGGAAAATGTGAGAACATCTCTTTGTGGCAAAGAGTTTACATGCTGAGAACAATGCTGCTATGTACTGGACACTGTGACTGAATTCATCCAAGATACGGACAGCAAGTACAACCATTGTCATGGGTGAGAGAGGTGCTTGATGCTGATGTGGTAACTGAAAATATAGTGTACTCTACTGTGGATAAAAGCACACGTAAAAAGGTTTGGGGTCTCATAATCATGACCTTGACCACCAGAAATTATGTACTGCTTGTTTTAGTGGTTTTAGGGGTCAAAGATTCTTGAGGTCACCTCTATTATGGTGTTAGATAAAATTTTAACAATGCTCAAAAAAGTAACATTCTCCCACAATGCCATTTTCTTTTTCTTATGGTTGTTGTCATTTTGAGGAGTATTTGTGGACAGCTGCCACAATGGTAGGCAGTGTTAACCAGACATGTGAATTGCTTATCATATTCAAGTCAAGAGCCTCCTTGATTGAACTCAACCCAAACCTTTGAACTGCAATTACTCTGTAGTTTTGAAATATTTCTGGTTAACCAATTCCAGCTTTGCTTTTTTGACTTTAAAATTAACATTTTGACTCTGGTTAAGTGTGCATCTATTGGTTTTCAAATTTCTGCCCTCTTTATTTAACTACAGTTTTTGTCACATGTACGACCCATCACATATTGCTTTGGTTACATTTATTATCCTGATCCCTTTTCTAAATAAATTCTGCTGCTGTTCATATTCAGTCAGCACAGATGGTGTTTGTCACTTATTTTGGCATAAAGAAGCTCAGGAGTTATCAGCACTATTGTGCCTTGTGGCAGTGATAGTCTCAAAATGATGGCCTCTTCTGGTGCTCTGTTCTTTTTGTAGTGGAAGGACCAGGACAGGTAGGGTGAAGACTTGGCTGTTAACACGTCACACTTCCTCTAATCATTCAAGGTCTTCCTGACCGGGGGCATAAGTAAGCTGCTTTGCAAACTCTCCTTCCCTATGTCTCTTTCACATGGAGTCACATTTTGTTTGTGCATGTGATCATAGATTATTTGCTTTTTTCTGTTATAGAGCTTTATCATTAACCAGAGTAAGACCCTGCACACTTTCACTAGCACAGCTTAGTTAAAAAAAGCATTCTCAAACTATAACAGCCACGTCTGGAGTAACACCAGATGGGATAACATTATTTAAGAGAAAATCTATTGTGGCATCCTTTACTATGCTGCTCACAGAGAGTCTCTTCTTACTTAGATGTAAGAATCCTAAACCACTGCTCATAACTCAATGGGAAAGTGATGTCTTACAATATCTTAAAGTGGAAAAAATGTAATTCTCTCCCTCTGAGAATTGGTTCAAGAATTTTTTAAAATTTGGCCAAAAGTCATTAACATTATCGTAAAATTGTGTGCCAGGTCTTTGCTTGATCTTTGCAATTGTTTTAATATCTATGAGGAATCGTAGTGGGCCATTTGGGAAAAGATGCTATGTGTTTTCTTTTTTTCTTTTTAGTTTGATAGATTTTTTTTATTACCTCTTTTTGCAATTTGGAATAAACTGCCAATACCGCTTTATGCTTATGTGAGTGTATCTTTGATTGTACTGTGTGTTACTGTATGAGTTTGTTTTGCATAATGTCAACAGAACTTTGGTTTAAAAGAAGCTAATATGCCCGCAGAAGGTGTCAAAACTTTTACAAATTCAAGTGACAAGACTTTATTAGAGAATAACTCCAGAACAAAATCAAAAAGGAAAGTTTTATGGGAAAGAAAATCTGGTTTTGAATCATTTTAATTTGTGACTTTGATTCTAGTTTCAGTCCTAATAATGTTAAGAAAGATATTTAATGAATTAAGTATAATTTTCTGATGTTCTTTAAAGTTCAAATGGCACTACTACTATTCCTGACTATTCTGCTTATGCTTAAATGAAAGACCTTTACAATTGCTACCTATTTGCCAAATACATAGGACTTCCAACCCGTTCTGTTGAACATGTTACATGGCGAGCCAGCACAAGCAAGCGTCTGTATTAGGTGCCTTACAAAGGAGACCCTAATTCCATAAACTGGGGAATCTACAAGGAATATTTTTATAGACCGTGGGAGACCCAAGTATTACATCTCTAGGGAACAGCTATTAGAGATTCAACTTGCAAAACTCTGGATAGAAGATTGGAGCCTTATTAAACCTAAGATTATCTGGTTCAGAGAATCTTACCTTTGCGTCTTCTTTTTGCTTCATAGTGGTAAATCTACTTTTAATTATGATCCACCTGTAAGCATTCGTTTTGGTTGTCTGAGCTTCCCAAAGATACTGTATAGCCTGTTTCCTCAGCGTAGCAATTTTGATTCTTTCTTAGAAACCTGCCTCTTACATCTACATTGGCGTCACTGCATTAAGGGCAGGTGGAACACAGCCCCTCCCAAATCACCCAGCAGATGGCACTGTTGTTCAAAAGATGAGTAAAAGCAAACTCCCCTAATAATTTATTGAGCAATGTTTACAGCATCCTCAAAATCAAATTTGTCCAATTTGATATGATATGCCTAAAACAAATTCTTGTCTAGAAAAATGCTTTTTTGAGTATTGTTTGGACAAGCCCTTAAACCCTTAAGTGCTTGCGGTTTCCCTTTGCTGAGGTGTGCATGTGTACTGCCTAAATCTTTCAGTTCTGTCTTGGGGTTGAAAGATAGTTTCTTTAAACAATGCATTGGTTCATTTTTTTGTGTTATGATTTAAAGCATGCATAAACTTGTAAATCTCCATTTTTTGAAGTGGGTGCCATTATTATTATGAATCAAGACAATTGCATATATACAATACAATTTAGTACTTTGCCCTTTGGAAATTTATGCATATTTATTTCCATATTAGGCTGACATTTCATTATCATTGTTTCTGGTAGCATAATACATTGTGAACCCCCATGTCTCCGAAGCTCCCTAACGAGACCAGTCTTGCATGCCTCCTTCTATGTGCTACAATGATCTTTTTTCTGCCATGTCCCCTGCCTGTATATTTACAGTAACTCACATTGTTCACTTGTGGTCAGAGGCAACACTAGCTGTGCTTACTTCCTCCACCTCTGTGAGCTGAGCCATGCCAGGATCATTCCTGAGATAGATGGTGATTGTGTACTAAGGCTAATGAATTTAAGCAGAAGAAGGACTCTCGTAAGTTCTGATCTGTAAGTGCTTGATTATCACTATCTCACCCACATTCACAAAGCAGTAGACACACACACACACACAAACACACACACACACACCCTCTGCTCCTTATTACAATATGTATCTGGCTCCACCAGAATTTTCAATGCAAAAGCACCACTGTCTACCTGCTTCAAGAGGAATAGACTACTTAAGTGTTTTATTACCATTTTGTTATTAAAATTGTTTGTAATTCAGAATTAAGTATAGAAACCAAAACAATAAAAAATAGTTTCTTAAATAATTACATTGGCTGTCAAGAAATGGAAAGCAAATTTAAAAATTGTCGTTTTTAAATGTACTGTCATTAGTTTGTGTTTTGAGAAAACAGTGAAAGAGTTGTACAGCTTTGACTGAAACAAATGAATGAAACAAGGAGAAGTCAGAGAAATCATGGATAAAATAGTCTTGGATCATATGAGAAAAATAACTCTTTTATCTAAGCTAGATGATATGTGGAATTTTTGGGAAGTAGCCAGGTAAAGACTTTCAAGGCTGTCATTGAATTTATAAATTAAGTCAAGGTCATGTCTTTAGCTGCAAAGGGGTTGGAGGTTGGAGTCAGGATCTGCCTTGGTTTCTACTCTCAACCAATCTGTTTGCTCCTGGCTCCTCTTATTATTGCGTCTTTCTATGCAATATTAATTATGTTGATGTCACCTGATGGGAGGAACTCTAGCATTGTGATTTGACATCATGCCTTTAGTGTATGTGCTACTAGTTTATCATTTCTAGTGCTTAGCATTTTATTCGCTTTTTATTGTTTTGTTCAGTTGCTTTTTTCCTGTACTGTTTTTTGGAAATGTTTATCTGTTTTTTGTGTTTTTCTGCTTAGAGTTTCTTGACCTCTGCTCTTTTATGTAATACATTACATTACATTTCATTTTTACTTTCAAGACATGACTGCTGTTCTGCCTGCTTGCTGAGGACTCTTAACTCCAGTCTGAGTAGTCTGCTGTTCAGACATTGGCTTTTTCTCATTAGAAACATATATTGCAGAGCTCTACCCAGTGCTTAGAAGTGCAAATTCATAAACTTAAAGTATTCAAAAATGCACATCTGTAACATTGTGCTTTGTAAAGACCATATTATAGTTGTTACAGTGGAATATTTCCATTAAAAAAACAAACAAAAAAAAACCAAGAAACTAGATATATAGATGTATAAATCATATTACAACAACAGAACAATGGTTGTATAACAAATATGATTAGGGACAGAAAAAATTGCTTTCAATTCAATTTAGATTGCATTTCAATAAATGAATAATAGCCTCCATTATTTCTGGCAGCTGACTTGAAAAAAAGAAAGAAACCCAGAATGCTTTCATGAAGATTCCATTGTTAAAGGGCATTAGGCTGGCACATCACCTGTGGGTACTAAGCCATGACGACCTACTAGGAGGATGGCAAAGTGCAAGTCCAAGCTGTTAATTAAAAAAAAAAAAAAACAATCTCTCACTGGGTCCTTTTTTTTTCACAGCTTAATTTGAGTTTTTGTTTTTTCTATCCTGTCTGGCCAACTGACCTTTTCATGGGACTTACATTAAGAGACTTAAAAAAGCAATTCTATATTTAAGGATTCTATTATTATTATATATCTATCTTACAGTATATACGTATGCATTATTTATTTTGTGTGTACTATTTATGCATTATTTTTCCTATCTAAGTATCCTATCAAACATTATAAGCTACTTTCATTTTTTAATACTTAATGAATGTAGGACAGTTCTGGAGAATATAATGTATCTAATATTAACAAATGATAACCATCTTATATTGGAAAAATTTGTATGGAATAGTCCTTGCAGTACTTGTAAATTACTCCTTAGTGATATCACAGCGTTATCACTTAAAGGAAGATTTTTACACTATAATACAACCAAATGTACAGGACAATAATATAGAATCAAGTACATTGTGAACACAAATAAATGTAGATTAAAATAGACAGGAAATTGATTCAAATGAACAATTTAAATAATATTTAATTTAAAACTAAACACGTTGGGTCAAATTAAGTAAACAAGCTGCATAGATAGACAGTTTGGTACAAGGATGGCCTTATGCCACTGTGCACATTGACCTGTACAGATCTATCTATTTGAATGTTTGTGTGTATTCATTTCTTTCTGTTCATCAGCAAGTATATGCTCTGGTAGGGACAATTTAGGATAGCCAATGCACCTAACCTGCATGTCTTTGGACTGTGGGAGGAAACCGGAGCACCCAGAAGAAACCCACTCAGTGAAGTGAACACGGGTCCCCTAACTGCGAGGCAGCAGCGCTCCCCACTGTGCCACCGTGCCACCCCTGTGTATGTGTGTTTACATGTAAATGTAAATAAGCTATGTATCTCAAAACTACTCATGCAAACATATTGCAAATCAATAGGCCTAGTTCCATGACTGAGTGGAGCAGACTGGAAAATCTTGGTTATATTAAATACTGTCTACACCAGTTATCATTGGACATACAGTAGGTCAAACAGTTTTGGAAGGATATGGGGATAACTACTGAACTAAACTAGACAAAAACAATAGGCCTGGAGGCTGTAACAAGGCAAATATAATGCAGCTGGTCTGAAGAAGATGGGTCAATTTTTTGGACATTATTGTTGTACATAGGTGTGGGTATTTAGTTAGATATTAGATACCACTTGTTTGAAATGTTCTGAATCTTTGCTGGGATGTAGTTATCCAGGAGCTCTACAAAACCCAACACAATGCATAATTTCCATCCATCCATTATCCAACCCGCTACATCCTAACTACAGGGTCACGGGGGTCTGCTGGAGCCAATCCCAGCCAACACAGGGCACGAAACAAACCCCGGGCAGGGTGCCAGCCCACCATAGGGCACGCACACACACACCCACCAAGCACACACTAGAGACAATTTAGGATCACCAATGCACCTAACCTGCATGTCTTTGGACTGTGTGAGGAAACCGGAGCACCTGGAGGAAACCCACACAGACACAGGGAGAACATGCAAACTCCATGCAGGGAGGACCCGGGATGCGAACCCAGGTCTCCTAACTGACGAGGCAGCAGCGCTACACACTGCGCCACCGTGCCACCCACAAAGAATAATTGTCTGATACAATTTAATTTTAAGACATGGAAGATCAATTTTGATTTTCCACAGACACGGGCACATGCTAAAAATCAATTTTTCTCAACATTTTGAATATTGTAGAATCAGAATCTTGGCTTAACTCGATAGTGAATTTTTAATCTCATCACCAAACAGGACAAATAGAAACAACTGAATATGCATTAAGCAGCCATTTTTGATTAGAAGTTACTTCAAATAGAGCTCTTAAAGGATTGGTGTGATCATAAACTTTTTTTTTTTTTAGAAAGGGGTTAATTAGGTGTTCGAATACACTCTGAAAATAAGTTCTGTATTAATGTTTGATTGTCATTTTCCACAGAAATGCGAGCATTGTATAATTTCTATATAATACTTCACACAGATTAAGGAAAAACACATCTTATCAGTTGTTGACTGCCATTTATTGTCAAACATTTTAATTGAAAGTCTATTTTCACCACTGCTTCTGACACTCGTTTTGAAAATGTTGGTATGATTTGGAGATAATTCCTGTATCTACCACAGTACATAATAAAGGAAAATAAGGAAAATAAACAAAATGTACTTTTTTGCAAAACTTTTCACCTACATGTAATTGAAATATCTGTGCAATTATAGTTTTATTTATGGGAAAGTTGCAGTAAGATTCAAAAATATTTTTAAGATTTTTAAGATCAAGTCTTTAAAAGTCACAATAACCAGCATATTCCATATGTACTGCATCGTCTGTAGAGGGCATCTCGTAACTCCAAACACCAATATAGGGATCCAAAATACTAACACACAAAAAAATGAAAATAAAATAAAGGCTTTAATAACAAAACCCAAACAGTACAAAAAAAAACAGAAAACAATTAATCTAAGATTAGGTGTTGGGACATTTATAGTAAATACTGTACTCTTAATCAAAATGACATTTAAGCCTGAAGGATTTATACAAGTCATCCAACATATTTAAAACATTTTGAATTAGCGAGTATCATTAGTATTATAAAGCATCATGCCATCAATGTAAAGGAATCCTTTTGTTCAAGATCTTTTTTCTTGATTTCTTGTACTTATTTTTACATAAGTCATTGGCAATAGCAGTTAGTAGACAATTACTGTAGAACTGCCCGGCGTAGATGGACAGAATTGTTCAGTTGGACAACTAATTTATTTGTAGAGTGTAAAAGCATTTACTGAAGATCTACTTGAAGAAATTGTCAAAGAATCTATAGTAAAACAAGCCAGAGTCTGCTACGAGTGAAGTCCACATGACCTGAACAAAATCAAAAACTCTAAATGAAATTCAAAGTCAGGTTTTCTGACAAGATTTTTTTTTCATTATTTTTATTTTTATTTTTTTTATCTTTTTGGCAAGTTGAATCACGTGTTTGGTCACAATGTTCAGATGATTCACTGTGTTTCCCTTCCTATTTTAAAGTGAAAACATCCTAAAATGACGCACCACACAGGTCGGCAGCATATTGTAATGTACTGCATGACTTCCATGGCTACATAATGGCAATGCCCTTTGAATTATTTTAAAAGAAAACAAAACTATAATGTTTAGAAACAAGACAAAAGAAACCACACAGATGTCTAATGGGTTCCCAAAACAGAGTTGTCAGAAAAAATTGAGGGTTGTAGATTATCTATTTACAGGCCAACACTGTTCAAATTGAAATGAAGACTCAAGATATCCATTATATTACATACTCATAGAAAAGTTATTGAAGATTGTTGTTGGGTTAGCTACTTATTTCTTACATTAACAGCACACATTGGGGTCTACATTATAAAGGATGGCACTGCGCTACAGTGGTTAGTACTGCTGCTTCACAGCTCCACATGCCAGGTGTGTTTGAGTGTTAAATGAAGACTGAGCCCTTCATGCTGTCAATGGCTGGGCTCTGCCTTGTGCCTGATGCTTTCAGAAAAGGTGCAGCTTTCCATGACTGTCAAACTGGGTTAATAGGCATCAGTAAATAAACACATTATACAGTAGTTGCTTAATTTTGAATAACACAGACATTTTTGCAAACTTTCTGTATTCCCACCAGCAAATGTTTCTAATTACTTCCTAAGATTTAAATACTTTTCCCATGCTTTCAAGAAATTTCCACAAACAATAAACCTTACAATCTTCCACTATAATTGTTAAAAATGAATGAGAATGCTTAAAGACCATAGATACATATTATGTGAGCTGACTTGTTTAACTCTTTATTTTTTATTCTTGCTGCTATTGTTCATTTATAGAAAGGTAATTCATGCTGAATAAAATGCATCCATTCACCCAAATCCTTAACAAACTGAAACTGAGTAACACTAAACATAAAGAAATGTGTGTTTTCTGCACCAATGAAACACTAAATTATAATACTCACAGTAAATGTTGATCATTAAAAGGATTTCTATTTTACTGAGCTATGTTTGTCCTTTTTGTTAAATGTAAAATAAAGAAGATATGTAAATTGTTTAGAGTAATGCTGAAATGTTCATATCACTTACATGTTCAATGTTCAGGCACACAGTAGAGGATTGTGGATACTGAACCTCTGCACTATTGTGTGTTCCACTTTTAAAAGAATAAAGGGGTCATTCCATAAAGAGATACAAAATTTACAAATGGCACTATGAGATAAGAGTAGGTGTTTTGTGTTTTTCAGTCCTCTTTGTTTACTACAGTGAATCTTCATTATAGTATTTCATTTCAACCTGAAAAATGCCTCAAAATAATATATTAATATTAGATAATTGGCGATGTGAGACAGCCTTAACTCAAATGCTTTATTTTGCTTACAATACTTTTTGGAACAGAACATTTTGAAATATAATTCAGATTAAAAAATAAAAAAAAACTGCCTTAATTTTGAATAAATAAATGGAGAGACGCTTAATATATTTAACTACAGCATCAAAACAATGTTTTGCTGCAGATGCAAAAACAAAAACTGAATGTTGGAAAAACATTTCTAGCAGATCTTACATATAAACGTCTATGTGTGGAAGAGTGTGTGTTTGTCCGGCCCAAAAGGGAGAGGTGGAGTCGGGGTAAGGGCTCTGCCTCCGAGAAAACAGAAAAGTCTCTTAGCTGCTAGTAACACCAGTAAGGCCAACATGTCAGCAAAATGAAACTTCAGAAGAAAGAAAAAGTCGCTTAGCTGCTAACATTGCCAAAACGGTATCCCTTGAACCTTTCCTCCTGCTGCTAATACACAAGCGAGGTAAGCATGTTGGCAAAACGAATCCTCTTAGGAGAGAGATGGCCAGAGTAGTCAGTTACCTGACATCTCTACATTTCAATTTTTTCTGATGAAATTAATAGTTTCTAGGAGCCCAGGCTTTTTACAGCACGGGCTTACACAGCTAGTATTTTATAAGATTCTCAATAGCCAGTATCCATGTGAAGAATATGTCGGAATGGAATAAGTTATATTCAAATCAGCTTATACTGAACATTCTAGTTATTTTTATAAAATGCAGAATGTTATTATTATTTATTGTATTTTATATGCTGTAATTGCTTTTCTTATCGGGAGTAGAGCATCCAGGATTCAATTCAGAGTGCTGAGCACACAGGCGCTGTTGACAGCCATTTAAATATGGAGAGTGCCTTTCATGTTGTTCCAGACTTTCTGAGTCAACTGGCCAAAGGTTGAGGCAGCAGGGACGATCCAACAGGATGATCTCAGCATCCAGAAAGAGGGTGTCAGTAACTTTGGAGCCAAGGTAGGTGGACTGATGGACTGCTTCCAGTTTGTAGTCAGTTTGAGGGTGAACTCTCAACATCTTTTCCCATTACATTAGTCTTCTTCAGACTGATGGTGAGGCCAAAGTCCTGACATACTCTGGATAACTGATCCATCATCTTCTATTGTGAGGGGGTGGTCAGTCCAGCCGCATCATAGATATATAGTATTTCCCTTATTAGGACCTGTCAGACTTAGGTTTCTCAACATCAGCCAGCTGGACCATCTGAAAAATGAGGAAGTCCTCACACAAATGCCAAGATCCCTAGACTTTACACCCTGCTGATGCAGTGCCATGCGATTTCTGATGGAAGGATCCCCAAGGATCTCTTGTACAGTGAGCTGGCTACTAGCACAAGGACATAAGGTTGTCCCCTCCTCCCCTTTTAAGGTGTCAGCAAGCATGACATGAAGTCCATGGGCATTACTGTCAACAGCTGGGAGGAATGTGCCAGTAGCTGGAGATGAAAACATATGGAGAGAAACTTGAAAAAGCATAAAAGAGATCATAGCAAAAAGTAATCCAGGTAAAGAGACCAGGTAGCAGTAACGTTTTGTGTAGCTGTTGCTTGCCAGAGGGACTGCAATTCAGAAATATTCCTTTATAGTAAAACCAAGTGTTGTGCTGTCAACACCTCATGATTCCCTATCATTCCCTATGTGTGCATTTACTATGGTATTTTGAGACTAAAGGATGCCTCTTAATATACTGTAATGTAAACCTAACATAGATAGCCCAAAGTAGACTGGCCCACCAAATAATTTATTTGCATTTCAGCCTTAAAAATATCAAATTAAATGAAATCACCTCTTCAGTAATTACATACCATGTATTACTCTTCATTTACTGGGAAATCAAAACACATATTAAACACTTTGACCGTGACTTTCTTAGAATATGTTAAGTTTGGTAGACTTTATAACTTCAGAGGAAAATTTATTAGCAACAGGTAAGTACAAAACAAGGCATTTTTACACAGATACAATGTGTAAAAATTGCAGTAAAATAAACCAACAACAAACTGTACTTATTTTTATTATATTTTCATAAATGATGCAGGTTGCACTGATTTTGCACTGAGTTTTTATTTCTCACACCATTGAGGTTTTACAGAAGTGCCACCAGTCCATCCACTCATACATTAATCCATCCTTCCTTCAATCCACCCATCTTTTAACTAGTTTTTTGTATAGAGGTATATTTCATTATACAAGGGGTCCTCGGGTTACAACGTCTCAACATACAACCTTTCAAGTTTACAACTCCCATTAAAAACTTAAAAAAAATTGAGACGTGAGTGTTTTGGTTACGCCGTTAGCGTCATACTTAAAGACTACTAGTTTGGTTGCGTGGCAAAAGAATATGCAGTAACGCAGCATATGAGTGAGGGAGTTGGCGAACTAGTTTGGTTTGGTTGCGTGTGGTGAAAGTGTGCAAGTGTATGAGTGAGGGAGTTGGCAAACTGGTTTGGTTGCGCACAGCACAAGTGTTCCATTTGTGTTGCTTTGTTTGGCGACTTTTTGGCCCTTATCATGGCTCCTATATGAAAGTCAGAGTCTTCAGATGGTAGTACTTCGAAGAAGAGGAAAGCAATCACGATGGAAGTGAAATTAAACATTGTTAGGAGATCAGAAGGAATAAAGGTAAGGACGTTTTTTTTTACACTCATTTTTTTGTCATTTTTTCTGTTACTACAGTACAATATATGTATATCCTTTTCCTTTTTCTGTGACTTAATTGTGTTTTTATGTTCTACATTATCATTTACAAATGTTTTAGGATAGGCAAGTGACTTAGGCAAGGGTGTGTTTCGACTTACAGCAAAATTCGGGTTACATAACTATTGTAGGAACGGAACTGTGTCATAACCCGAGGACCCCCTGTATTTTTATTTATACAGTGTATGTTGTCCGGGGCTTTATGCTCCTGGTAGGGCCAACCAAGGCAAACTGGTCCTAGGTGAGGGATGAGACAAAGAGCGGTTCAACAAACCTCTGATGAAGAATAAAAACCTTGGACGACGTTCTCCCTTGCCCGGACGCGGGTCACTGGGGCCCCCCTCTGGAGCCAGGCCTGGAGGTGGGGCTCGATGGCGGCGCCTGGTGGCGGGCCTGCACCCATGGGGCTCGGCCGGGCACAGCCCGAAGAGGTAACATGGGTCCTCCTCCCCATGGGTTCACCACCTATGGGAGGGGCCAAGGAGGTCGGGTGCAGTGTGAGTTGGGTGGTGGCCGAAGGCGGGGACCTTGGCGGTCTGATCCTCGGCTACAGAAACTGGCTCTTGGGACGTGGAATGTCATCTCTCTGAAGGGAAGGAGACAGAGCTAGTGCGCGAGGTGAGAGGTTCGGCTAGATATAGTGGACTCACCTCGGCGCACAGCTTGGACTCTGGAACCAATCTCCTTGAGAGGGGCTGGACTCTCTACCACTCTGGAGTTGCCCCGGTGAGGCGCCGAGCAGGTGTGGGCATACTTATTGCCCCGACTTGGAGCCTGTGCATTGGGGTTTACCCGGTGGGCGAGAGGGTGGCCTCCCTCCGCCGGGTGGGGAAGGGTCCTGACTGTTGTTTGTGCGTATGCCGAACAGCAGTTTGGAGTATCCACCCTTTTGGAGTCTCTGGAGGGTTGCTAGAGGGCATACCTTCTGGGGATTCCCTCGTTTTGCTGGGAGACTTCAATGCTCACGTGGGCAATGACAGTGAGACCTGGAAGGCGTGATTGGGAGGAATGGCCCCGATCTGAACCCGGCGGTGTTTTGTTATTGGACTTCTGTGCTCGTCACGGATTGTCCATACGAACACCATGTTCAAGCATAAGGGTGTTCATATGTGCACTTGGCACCAGGACACCCTAGGCCTCAGGTCGATGATCGACTTTGTGGTGTGTCGTGGACTTGCGGCCATATGTCTTGGACACTTTCGGGTGAAGAGAGGCGAGCTGTCAACTGATCACCACCTGGTGGTGAGTTGGCCGATGGTGGGGAAGATGCGGTCAGACCTGGTAGGCCCAAGCGTGTTGTGAGGGTCTGCTGGGAGCGGCTGGCAGAGTCCCCTGTCAGAAGTAGCTTCAACTCCCACCTCCGGCAGAACTTCAACCCGTCCCGAGGGAGGTGGGGACATTGAGTCGAATGGGCCATGTTCCGTGCCTCTATTGTTGAGGCGGCTGACGGAGCTGTGGCGCAAGGTGGTGGTGCCTGTCGTGGCGGCAATCCCGAACCCGTTGGTGGACACGGCGGTGAGGATGCCGTCAAGCTGAAGAAGAGTCCTATAGGACTTTTTGTCCTGTGGGTCTCTGGAGGCAGCTGATAGGTACCGGCAGGCCAAGCGGAGCGGCCGGTTGTTGCTGAGGCAAAACTTCGGGCATGGGAGGAGTTTGGAGGCCATGGAGAGCGACTTTGGACGGCCGAGGAGATTCTGGTCCACCGTCCGGCGTCTCAGGAGGGAAGCAGTGCAGTGTCAACACCGTATATGGTGGGGATGGTGCGCTGCTGACCTCGACTTCGGGCGTTTGGGTGGTGGGAGGAGTACTTGAAGACCTCCTCAATCCCACTAACATGCCTTCCAATGAGGAAGCAGAGCCTGGGGACTCTGAGGTGGGCTCTCCCATCTCTGGGACTGAAGTCACCGAGGTGGTCAAAAACTCCTTGGTGGCAGGGCCCGGGGTGGATGAGATCGCCGGAGTTCCTTAAGGCTCTGGATGTTGTAGGACTGTCTTGGTTGACCGTCTCTGCAACATCGCATGGACATCGGGACAGTGCCTCTGGATTGGCAGACGGGGTGGTGGTCCCCTCTTTAAAAGGGGACGGAGGGTGTGTTCCAACTATAGAGGGATCACACTCCTCAGCCTCCCTGGAAAAGTCTATTAGGGGTTCTGGAGAGGAGGGTCCGTCGGATAGTGAACCTCGGATTCAGGAGGAACAGTGTGGTTTTAGTCCTGGTCGGAACAGTGGACCAGCTCTTCACCCTTAGCAGAGTCCTGGAGGGTGCATGGGAGTTTGCCCGACCGGTCTACATGTGTTTTGTGGACTTGGAAAGGCATTGACCGTGTCCCTCGGGGAATCCTGTGGGGTGCTCGGGAGTATGGGGTACGGACCCCTGATAAGAGCTGTTGGTCTCTGTACAACGGTGTCAGAGCTTGGTCCGCATTGCGGCAGTAAGTCGAGCCCGTTTCCAGTGAGAGTTGGACTCCGCCAGGGCTGCCCTTTGTCACCGATTCTGTTCATAACTTTTATGGACAGAATTTCTAAGCGCAACCAGGGTGTTGAAGGGGTCGGTTTGGTGGACTCAGGATTGGGTCACTGCTTTTGCAGATGATGTTGTCCTGTTTGCTTCATCAGGCCGTGATCTTCAGCTCTCTCTGGATCGGTTCGCAGCTGAGTGTGAAGCGGCTGGGATGAGAATCAGCACCTCCAAATCCGAGAGCATGGTCCTCAGCCGGAAAAGGGTGGAGTGCCCTCTCAGGGTTGGGGGAGAGATCCTGCCCCAAGTGAGGAGTTCAAGTATCTCAGGGTCTTGTTCACGAGTGAGGGAAGAATGGGCGTGAGATCGACAGGCGGATCGGTGCGGCATCCGCAGTGATGCGGGCTCTGCATCGGTCTGTCATGGTGAAAAAGGAGCTGAGCCGTAAGGCAAAGCTCTCAATTTACCAGTCGATCTACGCTCCTACCCTCACCTATGGTCATGAGCTATGGGTAGTGACTAAAAGAACAAGATCGCGAATACAAGCAGCTGAAATGAGTTTCCTCCGCAGGGTGTCTGGGCTTTCTTTTAAAGATAGGGTGAGAAGCTCAGTCATCCGGGAGGGGCTCAGAGTAGAGCCGCTGCTCCTCCGCATCGATAGGAGTCAGATGAGGTGGCTCGGGCATCTGATCAGCATGCCTACTGGACGCCTCCCTGGTGAGGTGTTCCGGGCACGTCCAACCGGAGGAGGCCCCGGGGAAGACCCAGGACACGCTGGAGGGACTATGTCTCCCGGCTGGCCTGGGAGCATGGGATTCTCCGGAAGAGCTGGAAGAAGTGGCGGGGAGAGGGAAGTCTGGGCCTCTCTGCTTAAGCTGCTGCCCCCGCGACCCGATCTCGGATAAGCAGAAGAGGATGGATGGATGGATGGACAGTGTAGTGATTCTTCTCTAGGGGTTTGGCTCAGCCACCTGATTTTTTTGTCCAGTGAACTATTCTTAATTTGTCTTGAGATACTTGCAGTTAAATTAAATGGTGCCAGATCACTTGGCATCACTATAAATACTCCTATGCAAGTGTTAATGACTGTATTTGTTCGCTTATACCCTACCTCAAACTATTGTATGTGCCCAGGACTACCAATTGGCTGAATTTCATCAATATCCACCTTAATAAAAGGAGAAATGTGTGTGTGTCTTTGTAGCTGTGTTTCTACCCAGTTGTTATGCCTCTGGTATGGTTAATTTTTTACAGAATTTGTAAAAGCAGTGGCAATATTAGTGATGTGCCATCTGTTAGAATGAAAAATGAATAGCATTTTATTATTACATGCATTACAGAATACATTCCAATAGATATGCACTACAAATGTTCACGCTGAATGCACTGAGGACTATGTTGATTACTTAGATTTCAAACTGTCTTATATTGGTAGAACAACTAGTTAGACATAAAAGGGAAAGTCATGAAAGTTAAGGTAAAACGCTATGCAGAAAGAAGCCCTTGTTAAACATAATGTGAAAACTCCTTCCTTCAGTCATTTTCTGAGTTGTCTTTTTCCATTTCAGGATTGCCGGGAGCTGCAGTCTAGACTACTGATATCAGGAATATATATAATAAAATATAATATAGAATATTAGAATTAAAATGTTTCATCTTATTTATAAATTGTGCATAATATTTATGAAAGCAAAAACAAATATCAAAGTCACACAGAAGTGTTTAGATTTGGCTTGCATAATTTTGAAATGAACTGAAATTCCCCTTCTGTCGATACACATGCTGACTTCAAGCAGTAAATGCCTACCACTATTGAACTAAGCTGTTTAGCCACTGCAAACTAAAAGCAGAAATATCAGCAGCATTAATGAGTCAAATTCATTGATTGGGGTACACAAATAATGGTATGGTTACCTTCACAAAATATATTTGATTCAGCAGGTTCTTCACTAAGCTTTGTCCTTTAGAAATACCCAAGCTTTACTACAATCCTGACAGATAAAAAATGTTTTTTTTTTTACATTAAATGACAAAGATAAGCAATATATTGTTCATCTGTGTTTTCATTTCTTGCAAGTTTAAGTTCAGTGCAGCATGTCCAGCTACATGTGGTTACAAAGAGCAGGCCTTTCCCCAGCTCCCATTAAAAGGGATTCTTGGCTTAGTTGTAAAGCACAGCTTTTTTTCACATCTCACCTTTTTAAAAATAATGTGTGTCTTTTATAGCTTTCACATACATGATCCCATGATATGATTCCAGCTACAAAATCTAAAGCAAAAATGTTTGGACCCAATCTAAAAGAAAAGGTTGGTTTATTGTTTTTTGACGACCATTATTTTGACATCAACAAAATGGTCAAAGCAAAGAGGAATGCAAAATAATAAGTCTGTTACGTTTGTGTAAATGAGCCCTGGAACTTTTGGCCTTCTGCACGTCTCACAACTAGCAGAACAAAGTAGGGGCCTGCTGTGTGGGGAAACTGATGACTCACATCTAATATTAGGTGGAGCCAAGATCGCAATTTCTGCCAAGTTGGCTCTACAGGGATCCTCATTTCAAACCACTCAGGTTTCTTCTTTTAGCAGAGAATTAGAAAACTCAGTAGAGTGTAGCAAAGAATGTGTGTGTGTGTGCTCGGTACAGCATATTTAATAATTGCAAACATACAAATATTTTAATAAGCTTAATGTATACAAACTAGTGAGTCTTAAGCACTGACTCAGTTTATGCTCCACCTCTCTGGGAGAACAAATTAAACCGAGAGCACAGAAAATGAAAAGAAAATCATATTTTTATAGTCAGGATTGTTTATAAAATGTGCTATGTAAATATCAAATATGTCACCTGCTAAAAATGAGAGATATTCTGGTTGAACTTTTGCCAAGAGTTGAAGTTATCAAAGCAAAGAAGTGCAGATTATATGTCAGTTGTGTCTTTGGAGAAAAAAGTGCCTTTGTATGGCATACAGGAGACCTTGAGCATTAGGTATCAAAGTTTCAGCAGTAAGAAATCATCCACTGTGAGTCACAAACATTTGGGGTTTTAAAAGGAAGGGTGTTGAAGATTCATTTGACTCACAGCTTGACTTTACAAACACTGAAATGTCTGGAATATATGTCCTGGGTTTTCAGAACAGCAAGACCATGAATAAAATAATAAGCAGTTGCTGTCTGCAGTTATCTATACAAAATTTTGGCAAAAGACATGACCAGTGCCAAAGGACTGCATCTGCATCATGCTGTGGACTTACATGTCTATACATTGGTCACCAAAAATTAAAGCTGTAAAAAAATGTCATGTCAGAATGATAGCCATTGGCTATTTAATTACCATTAGCAATTTTATATTTTTGTTTAAACAGATCTGTTGTTTGTGTGTCCTGAAGAAGAGTAATGGGTGTTGTATTCAGGTATAAAGTAAATTATCTACTTAATGTAAAGGAAAGAACTTTTTTAATTTACTAAAGGAGAGGCTAAAAGGACATGAATTGCAACTGAATGTGTGGCATACTCCGAAACCAGGCAGCATATGGAATGTTAACATTGAAGATATGCACACAACATTCTTTTTGTATATGTACTACATAATTTGTCACGTTGCACATTGAACAAAGCTTGGAAATTTATGAATATTCATTTGCATCTATGCTTTCAGTGTAGAGCAGAGAAGTCCAACTCTGGTCCTATTGAGCCGCAGTGGCTGCAGGTTTTCATTCTAACCATCTTCTTAATTGGTGAGCCATTTTTGCTGCTGATTAACTTGTTTTGCCTTAGTTTTAATTGACATGACTCAGACCCCTTAGTTGTTTTTTTTTCCTTAATGAGCAGCCAAACTATAACAAGACACAAAACAAGCCACCACATGACCAGCTAACCTGAAAATAAAGGAAGGTGAAGGTCTCAGTCATGTTGATCTGCTCAGGTCACCTAAACATCTTGATGATGGTCCTAGAAAAAATGAAAAATCAACAGTGTTCTGTGGCTCTGTTTCACATTACATTTCTGTTTGGCTGCCATTTAATGAAGAAACAATTTAATTCAGAGGACTGAATCCTTAGAAACAGCACTATTAAAATGAAGGGAAAATGAGTTAATTAGCAGTGAAACTACTCTCTGATTAGGAAAAGGGTTAGAATGAAAACCTGCAGCCACTGCGACCCACCATGACTGGAGATGGACAACCCTGGTGTAGAGTATTGATGCTGAGATATCTTTTAATAGTGTCATTGGCTGGTTGTACTGTATGACAAAATAACATACTAATAGCCCATCATGATATGTGCTTTTTATTATTATTATTATTATGGCATTATTCGGCTGACATTTTATCATCACTGGCACTGGTATCTTAATACATTGTAAAATTCAGTGTCCCGCTCTCTCTCTCCCCGGTTCCCTCACGGGAAGTTTACTGGAGGCCAACTTATTTCTCAGCCTCTCCCCAATGCCAGTGTTGTCACTCTGATCATCTATGGCTCCTTCTATGTGGTTCCAATGATCTTTTCTCTGACATGCCCTATGCCTGCACATTCAAGCAGCCACCTCTGTCTCACACCACTCAATTGAAGTTAGAGGCAACAGCATCTAAGCTCATTTGTCTCAATTTTATTAACTAATTCAGGACAGGATCTTACCTGAGACTTACCAGTGGCCATGTAGCCATGTCAATGAATTTAAGCAGAGTAGCGGGCTTGTAAATGCAGCTCTTCAAGTGTTTCATCTTCTCTCCCCCAAGTCAACTGCCCACAAACCACACAGCTCCAACTCACACATTTTCATGACAGAATGCAACCAGATAAGGAGTAAAATGAAATTAAATAGCTTACTATTATGAGGAGTCTAAACTAAATTTAAAACGCCTGCAAATTCAGAATGCCTGGTAACTATAGGCAGTATACTGGAATTTACATCTCAAGTTACATTAAATTAAATAAAATTGAATTTACATTCAATTTCATTTAAATTACATAATGCAGCACGGCAAAAACTTTCTTATTAGTTATAATAGCAACAAACACAGGATGACATTAGGCAAATGAGAGGAGACCATTCAGTCCATTAAGTCCATTTATTTAGCAGAAAGCCAAGTTTTCTCAACATCTCACTCACTTACCTTTTATTTCTGCTTCAGATTCTCAGAACTCTTTGGTGAGGAAGTGCTTTCTTTCTTCAGTCTGAAATGTATTTCTCCTTAGTTTTCACCCTGTGTCCTTGAATATGTGGTTTCGTATATACTAAATTAATTCAATCAACACCAGTAAGTACTGTATTTTAAAGACTTGAATTAAGTCCTCATGCTGCTATCTGCTCACTAGTAAAAGTTTTTAATTCTCTGAGACTCTCAGTGTAGCACAGACTTTTTAGTCCTTGGGATGCTCCTGACCTCTTATTTTCTGTACAGCTACTAATGCTACTGTGATTTTTTTTCTAGAGTGATAACCAGAAAGGCATACAATATTCTAGGTGCAGCTTCACTATCATCTTATACAGTTTGAGTGTAGCATCCTTTTAAATTCAGCACTTATAACAATATATTGCATTGTAATGCTTCCGTATATTGCCTAGACGTTGAAAATGTTATGTCAATGTAAACTCCTAAATCCTTTTTGTTAGGGGTTTCTTTCTATACGTCAGAATCACCCATCTTGTTTCTATTGCCTGCATGTAGCTCATGTGGCCCTTTTCTACAGTACATTAAACTGCATTTTCTAAGAATTCACCCAGCTTTGAAGATTGTTCTGGTCTTTGTATTCCAATGTAAGTAACTGACTCACATTATACAGAACTCCTGTGTGATCCCAGTTCATCATTTCAATTCTCACTCAATCTATCAACCAGTTCTATTTTATATAGCGCTAATCACAACAGACTTCATTATAAAGCAGATCATCTTAAAAAGGCAGCAAGAATGCAATATCAACAGCACAACACAAGGTAATAGGGCATATGCCATTTACGTTTGATTCACTTAACTCACTGATTCACAATTTTTCTAACAGTTAATTCTTTCCACCACTCACCAGCCAACAGAGAGCAAATTTTGTTAATCTACTCATTTAAACATCATATGAACATGATATGTTCATAATCAAGTGCTTAATTTAATTAAAAGCAACCAACATGCAGTGACATGTCTGATAAGGATATCAATAAAATTCAACCATTGATATCTTTAGGTTCTTCTTCCCATAACAATGTTGTAGGAAGCTTGAGTCTGTCTTTGTCACATAAGATGGAAGGCAGGTGCTATATTTAATGAGATCCTATTCCATTGCATGGCACAGTACCACTCAGTCTGAGTCATCAGATGACTTAATGCACACATCTTTGGGAAAGATATGATACCAAAGCGAATGAAGAAAATCTGTGGGGAGAACATGCAAGCTTCACATATAGTGATTAGACTAAGAACAGAACCCAGGTCCTGGACTTATGGTACAGTAGTGATCTAAAAAAACATCCATCCATAATTAAACTTGCTTAATGTGTTGCGAAGGCCTGTCTCAGCAGCATCAGACAGAAGGTAAGAACAGTCACTCCTACAGAGCCAATTTAGAGTCATCAATTATCCCAAACAACTTTCACGTATGAGAGAAAAACCCTGAAAAACCCTTTAAGAGGGTGAAAACTGCTCACAAACAATGAAAGAATGCAGCATTAAAACCCAGAATGCTGAATCTATGATGCAGCAACCATAAGCACTGAACTATTGTACCTCCTCTGTTTTACATTTACTTTATCTACTTATTATTTTCCATTAGCTGACACCTTATAAAAATTATCAGATTGAAACAGAAATAGTAAATATTCATAAATTATATAACAAACCTGTTCATAGTTGTCTTATGCTTTAAATTTTAAATTGTCCTAAATTTGTGTTCTTTGTATGCAAATTCTACTGCAATGATGATTCAATATTCTTCTATTTAACTGGAAGGTCAAGTTGCCATAAAATATTATCAGAAATTATTTGCAGAAAAAAATTCAAAACCAAGCTCATCAGTCAGTTTTTTTTTTATTTATTTTACTTTGCAATGAAGCCAATACACAAAGGAAAACATTTGGAATGGAAAATTAAAAAGCATAGTGAGAGTACTGGCTCTGATAGCAACTTCAGCTTTGGCCAAATTCATTTTTATATATTTTTGACAATGAGAAAAATAAAATGTGGAATATGTGAATTAATATATTAACAATCTGACAAACAAATAAATAGAAATATTGCATATTTCAGCAATAGGCAAACCTTTTATGTATTTTTGAAGTGGGGAACAGACAAGCTTCTTAGAGTAGCAAAACGATTCTAACTGGTTCAAAAACTCGAAAATGACACAAGCATGGTCCTACTCTTAGGAGTACGAATAATAGCATTTTATCAATTTTCAAAATTTTGGAATCTACTTCTAAGTTCACCTGGATTTAGAAGAGCTTGTGAGCTGTTCTAACTCACTAGAAGCTGCCAGAAGATGGTGTTCAGGCAAAGATAGGCACGCACATTCTGGGAAAGGCAGAATGTTTTGGAATGAACTCATAAAAAAGACATGAATTTGACAGAGACGAAATAATATTAGTAACCAATCATACTTCACATGATCACTCAATCTAAACAAACAAGCTAAAATGAAAGTGTTGGTAACGTTATGTTCATTGGCCACAGGGAAAATGCAGCTTTGGAATAGCAGTGATTTGGGTTTGACTCTAGGGTCACTTAATGATATTGGCATAAACCATCATGATTCTTTGACAATTATTATTATCTTTTTGGTGAAGCCTTAGCATCAGTATCAGAAAACTACAAAAAGTGTCATCATGATTTTCAAGGAAACTACAAAATGCCTTAATGAGTGCCACTTTGTGGCTCGGAATGCCATAAAATCATGACATCATTTATTCTCAAACGTGAGCTCCTACTCCTCACTGGGAGTGAACTTAGGATACTTCATAGCTACTGGGACAAATTCTTATCCTGCTTAGAGTTTTAGTGCAGTTCTTAGGAGTATTCTGAGATTCTTGAAAAATATAGGCACAAGTCTTCAACTGAAAGCTTGTATAGAATGAATGTGAATGTGTTAAGAAGTCTAGTAAATCATATCTTATAATTAATTAAATAATTAGACAGTAGTTTCTAAACTGATATCAAGGAAATAACCTTCACATGGTGCTATAAGGATTTTTCTTTTGACAGTGTTTTGTCAGAAAAATCCAGGTAATCCCTCCTACTAGCTATGCTTTTACCGCCTGTATTATTGGAATCTGAGACTAAAGTGTATTTGAGCTGATATTCTGGATTATCTATTCTTTTTCTGAACCATCCCGTGCTGTAGTGAGTCAGAATTAGTTCTGATTGAACTGATTAAATAGCTGAAAATAATTCCAGATGGGGCTCTGATCCAGTGCATGGAACACACCAATAATCACTTATTAACTGTAGGCCAATTTATTTTCCCAACAGAATAAAATGCTTTAAATTGGGGTAGCCTTTTTCTGTTTTCAGTTCCTTCCACAGTCATCATTTTTAAAGGCCATACATATTACTGAGTGAAAAAAGGCTCTAAGAGTTTGCTTTTGAACATTGGTGTGATGATATTTAATTGCAGAAGTCACCATTTTGTATTTAGACCTTGGTCATATTTGTTATGATTTTCTGTCCCACAAAAACTTCAGACCTCTACTCCAGCCTGCACAAACCAAACGACTAGACTGAAAAACAGAAAAAAAGAAAAGAATCATAAAATCCACGGACCAAGATAAACAAAACAGTTTTTAGTATTGTGTCATATCTGCTTGTTCGATAGTAAGTGCAAAAGGAAATAATTATGTCTGAGAGGAAGAACTTGTTAACCTCTTTGGTGTTGCATTTTATATAAAGAAAAACATGTAAAAAGCATTGCGTTATGTTTATGGCATGAAAAATTACATTTTTATTAAATCTCAAATGTATAATAATGATACAAATAATAATAGTAATGATCCACCCATCCATTATCCAACCCACTATATCCTAACTACAGGGTCACGGGGGTCTGCTGGAGCCAATCCCAACCAACACAGGGCACAAGGCAGGAAACAAACCCCAGGTATGGGGCCAGCCCACCGCAGAATAGTAATGATGAATAAAATAATAAAATGAGGTGAACAATAATAACAAAAAAATAATAACAGTAATAATAATACTACTAAGGATGAAAAAAAAGTATATAATCTCAAAATGAGTCCTTTGTGTGGTAAATCTTAAAGCACAGTGATCGTCACAGTCGGGACAATAAAGGTGTGTTTCCTTTTGGATTTTCTTCCCAGATTTATCAGTTTTTGAACAGCACTCTGCACAGGTATGAGTTGGATTTTGGTTTTTTTTTGTGTTGGAAGCATATCATCAATAAAATGTCTACCAATAAGACACTGAATTGAACCAAGATCTACTGGGTCGACCATGTCTCTTTAGCAGTAGTGTGGACGGTGGATGTGTAGCAATGGTTTGTTCTACAAGCTGGTATGTAAAGTTTGCATGAGATAAAGTTTCACCAGCTTTTTGTTTGTATAAGACGAGTGCATTCCAAATACACTGTTCCACCAGATGATGAAATATCTTTTTGTTGTATTTCTTTTGTTGCCTCTGCATAATAGGATAGAAAATCAATTCTTCATCAGAACGATCTACGCCGCCCATCATGCTATAGTAGTCGACCACAACACAAGGCTTCATAACCTTCTTGTTGCCTTTTGCCTGTACTGTGACTGTAGCTGTAGTTACTAGCCCATCTCACTATAATTTAACTCTGCCAAAGTCTTCAGGCATGCCACGACGGTTGGGACACACGGTTCCATATGCATCAGTCTTTTTTTGCAGCAAGATGTCAAATAGCTCTGGCGAATTATAAAAATTGTCCATGGTTAAACAATAACCTTGATCCAGCAGACCATCTATCAAAGTCAGCATCGATAATGCAGCAATGTCGTTCTGACTGTACTTTGGATCAAACATTGTTCCTTTCCCTGTGTACAGAACTGAATTCCAAATGTATCCCATTTTAGATTCACAAAGCTCGTAAAACTTTATGCTCCAAAATTTTGCTACAATGGCCTGGTATATCTCTCAAATTTTCTTCAGTTTGGGTGCTGAATGGGTACTCTCATCAAAGTTTTCATTGTTGGTAAAGTGCAGATATTTCATTATTAGTAAAAGCCTGCACTCAGACATAATTTATCCAAAGAATTGCAGCCCCGATAGCACAGACTGAGTGATTCTTGGTTCTAATGCTTACGCAAGGTGCATTGGTACAGTTGCCTGAGAGGCACTCAGGACTAACACTTTTAACACAGTTTTCACAGCCCGAGTAATGCTCGGGTCTAACGCTAAAGAGATTAACAGTGCAGTAGCAGTGCTATTTGTAAAACATATTTTTTTAAAACAGAACTTTATTAGAATTACATATAAACACTTAGAAATTGTTTCTGTTCTTTTGGTGAACACCTCCTGTCATTCTGAGGAAACTTTCACATGTGATACTGTTTGACATCTCTTGATGTCTAGTTATGCAAGATATTAAGATTTTGGCCCTCTAGTCATTTTAGGACAACATTTATGTAGGAAATGACAACTTATGATAAAGAGTAAATCAATGTGTACTCAGCAAAAATGATCAGAAGGACTTGAAGTTGTGCATGCTAGATCAACTGACCCCAGCGGTTCACCCTTTAATGGGAAACAAGCAGGTAAAGTTACTCTTTTTACAAAACTTTGAACAAACTGACCTCTGTAATATAACCATGTGGAGTGTTATTTTATGAAATTTGAAGGTTGCTGATTACAAATATAATATTTTTCATATTTGATTCTTTATAGGTGGTCCTAGCCCTGTAAGTGCTACTCCTAGAAAGTCAAAAATGACAAATTTTCAAACACGAGCATGTTGGATATTGTTTTGTTTAGGTCAGTGATTACAAACATGATGCTATTTTTGATTCTTTACTAGGGATTTAGCCATATGTGACCTTCTTCCAGAGGATGGAAAATTACAAATTTCTATTACTATCAGAATATTTAGACTATAAACATTTTAATTGAAGCCAGTTTGAAGCCGTTTTAGTATTTTGAATATCTGATGCATGTGTTCTTTTTTATTATGTAATTCTGCTTTGTGAAGTAAATTATTACATTTCTTAAGTACACCCTGAATTAGGATGGCTTATACTAATTCAGTGTTTTTTTGGAGTTGCAATCAAAAACTATTAGGTACCCATTGATACTTTCAGAATGAAAGACTAGAAAAATGCATATTGTTGTTAAACAGTGATCTTCAAAAAATGTTCCTTTCAGTTGGGATAAACTTGGGATTCTTGATTGGTTAAATCATTTATTTAAAGAAATGGTGGCCCCATTAAGTTGGTGTCACACTGCATTAATTTTCCAGTGATTTTTAATCATAGCCTCATTTACTTAATCTTATTGAGTTGTGATATGTGCCCATGTTGTGTAGCACAACATTTCCAACAACTTATTCAAAGCACTCTGTGACGGGTTTGATTTTGTCTTAAATCTTAGGGTTTATCTCCTGGGTGTGCGAAAGCTAATAAATGATTCGTGTTCTGCTGGAATTATAGTCTGCAAAGGCATATTGGACTACGCAAACAGGACAGAGGCTCATTTGTCTAATGTATTATGTTTGTCATACCATACCAAATTACAAAATGGAAAAAGATGGGCTGAGGTTGCGGATGAACTCACCAAGCCTTGAAATATACACATACAGCTGCTTTCAGGCAGTATAGTAGTTGCCTGTCAAAGTACAGGAGCTGGTGATACTTTGGACATTTGAAACTGTACTGAGAAGTTATGAGAGAGTCATTTCATTTCTCAACCCCTACATTTCCAGGTTGTGTAGTTGGATATCCTCACTGCACCTGCAGTCGATACATTTTATATGCTTTTTGACTCAAAGTTGTGTAGTGTGCTGCCAGCACTAGTTTGGTGTTGTAATGCGGTGAGTTGTTCAAAATGGTATGTTGCAGGAATTTGGTCAGTGTTGGGAGGAGTGGGTGATGGGTGTCATTTGTATTGGTAAGTTTTTATATACAGTCATTTTTTTCCTGATACATTTTGATTTTTACTACTGTTAATAAAACTTACCATTACTTTAAATTTATAGAATTTCACTTTTAATTTGTGAATTTTTAATACATACATTAATTTAAAAATGAACCAAACAAAAATTGCAATTATTAATTAATTAATTAATTTAATTAATAATTAAAATTGCATTATGTGAGAAGAAAAAAACAAGAAAACTGAGAGGAAGGCAAATAAAAACTAGTGAGGCATTATTATATGTTGATGATAAATGGCTGGGTAAAACAGAATATATTCTCATACCTTTGTTACTGAGGATTATGAGGAAGGTATTTATCATTTTAGATTTCACGACTGGTGTTTTGTTTTCTTTGGCGAAGAATGGGTGTAGGAGTACTTTTTGTTGCCAATATTGCACATTTACTTTTGCTTATCCATAGACAGGATGGACTGTGTTGTCTGTGTTGCTGATGGGATAAGGAAGTGAGTTACAGGGAGACATATTTCTATGGCTTCATTTCAGTTTCCACTTCTAATTTTTTGTACTGTTAAACTGTTGAATTTCATAAGCTGTTTTAATCTGTGCCTGCTGTTAATGGCATGCTTCATATAAAATAAAAATTGATCAATTAGCATAGTGTTTTTAAAATACAGATACTATCATATAAAAGCATAGAAAATATTTTGAGAAGTGCAGTGGTACAGGAATAACATTTAAATGCCACACCAAGACATTATCCATGTGGATTTTGCATTCTCCCCATGTCTGCATGGATTTTCCTCCAGGTACTCCAGTTTTCCTCCCTGATGACCTGCAGATTAGGTTAACTTGCAGTTGTGTTATTGTGAGTGTAAGAGGTGCGCATGAGTGGATCATGTGATGGATGGGTGCCCTATTAAGAACTGTTTCCTGCCAAACACTCACTGCTACCATGGGACAGGCTCTGGCTTCCTGTTCCTTAATTTGGGTAAAGTCTGTTTGAGAATGTTATGCTAAAACATTCTTGATGCTGGATGGTACTTAGCCTCGCAGAGCCAGACGCATAATATATAGGTCTGGAGAAAACTACGATTGAATTTTGCTTATAACTTAGCGAGCGTATTTAGATAGGTCACTGAGTGTCATATTTCTAAACCAATCCAGCATCTCATGAAGGCAGCACTCAAATTAGGGGTAGTGATTCTGAACTGCAAAGGGCAGTTGTGCTCTTGTTAACCTGGTCTGACAGAGAGGAAGCTTCTGATTACGAGGAGCAGTCTACAGCTGAAAAGTCTTCTAAAAAGACCCCTATTAAACATATACATGTGTGAAAAGCACACTGCATGTTTCAAAAATAAACATAACCAGTTGCGAGGGAAAACCATTTCTCTAAAATCAGATTATACATTAGCATTCAAAGACATCAATGGGCTAGTGATAAAAGATAACGGTGCATTGTCACTATTATTCACAGTTACAGCAATAGTGTTGGATATAAGATTGAAAGGACTGGCAGTTATGTTCATGAAAATCTGAATTGCAAAATACACATTTGAAGTAAAGAGTGTGTCATATCACATCAAAAGGAAGTGAAAATGGCTGCTGTTGAGAGGCTGGGTAAAGAAGAGCAAGAGAAGATGCAAATTTTGGTGCTCCAAACACACAAACCAGTAAATATGCCAAACAACGATTACACCACTCTAGTTGAGCCATCGACGTGGTTGCACAGCATCCACCTTCTGACTTCACGTCTAAACAAAGAACTAAAGTAATTTAATATTATTGTCTGATTGTAAATGCAACCATGCCATCAAAGAATATGGCTACAGTGTTTTAGCACATAGTATATACATAGACTGCAATACTTATCTAAACTCTGTTTGTTGTTTTTGTGCCATATTGTGTTGCAATAGTCAAAATGGCAGAAATATATCATAGCAAACAGAAGCACTTCCCAAATGCGTGTGTCCAAGAATCTCTGTATGTGTGTTTCTCTGTCTCCCATTGGTGCTGCGATTATTACAATATACAAATTAATCACGGAGCTTTACAGTAGATAGCTTGTGCTACTGAGTTCCTGAATGAATGACAGACATTTCAGCTTTCTATCTTCTCTCAGTGTCAAGTTTTCTGTTCAGTTTCTTTGGCCCTCTCCCTGTCTATAGTTATTTTGTGTATTTTTCAAATACATGAGTAGAACTGGGACATTACAGCCCCAAACATTTAAAGTATGCAGATAGATGGAACCATTTTCCATTTTTGGGAAAAAACCCTATGGGTATAGTCTTTTTAGCAGTAAAGTTTGTCACTATTCACAACAAAATTTTTAACGAGTTGTCTCTGGACGTGTGTACTTGTTCGAGAGTCGTGTCTGGCCCTGTGAGACTTGGTGATGCCTAAAAGACTGACACTCTTATTACCAACACAATTCAAAATGAGTTAAAAATCATGGGGATTAGTGCAAACCTTTAATAAAAATGAATTTGTGCCTTTAACTATCAATGAACATACTGTATTCGACACAGATTTATCAATCTCAAGTCATCTTCAAGTTACTTCATGTAAATCTATAATTCATGCCCCGTTTATTTGTGCCACACTCTGGGATCAATCAACTGGGGAAGTAATTTGAGAACACTGGTGGGTTTTAACCACTTGAAGTCAGTCATAAATCTAAAACGCCAATACAATGGATTTCATCTATCAATTAGTATATCTCACAATAGTTGTTTCTATTACAGTTTTCTTTAAACAGTCTAAAGCCTTTCATAGTTTTTATTTATGTTTGTTTAGTTGCAGTATAAACAACTCTGTGTGTCATTTTACAGCATTTGACAGATGAGTTCCAGCTGCGGCCATACTCCCTTAGCTTTCTCAGTTTCTGATTTTGTAAACTTTCCAGCATGCAGTGCACCATGTTAATTAATTGTATTGCATATGGCAGTAAAGCAGGCCTCCTGGCTGCACAGGTACAATAATAAAAATAAAAACATGACTTCTCATGCTGGGTCTCTTCTAAAAGTTAGCTTTAGCAATGTAATGAGAGCTTCACACTTTGGACAAAGAACTACATCTCGTGTCAGACAAACAGCTTCTGAAGAATTTAGAATACCGTGGTGCTCTCTTACAGAGCTGGCTCTGTTCGAACAAGGGAACAAAGGGAAAGGTCTGTTTTGAAGCCAAGTTGCGTGTTGAACTAAAAATAAGTGATACCAAATGTACGCTGCTTTATAGTCTGAAAATTTATCTGACATTTGTTTCTTTTCTTTTTGAAGGAAATTTAAAAAAGAAAAGTCAGATGTTTGCAAACGATGTAACAGATACAGTCAGTTTGACAAGAGTGTTCTGTGAATGCACTGCTGATATGAGTTTACATCAAAACAGTAATATGTTAAGAATAACTTTCTGGTGAGATCATCCGATTTTTATTTTCAAATGATTTCTTTCAAAAATAATTAAATGTTACTGTTGCATTGTTATAAAGGCAAATTGATCATGAATACAAGTCAAGAGAAGATGATTACACACATTGTAAAGCTAAATCAAGGTAATATTAACCTACAGATCCTGCTACCTCACTTTTGGCCATTGTACTGGATAGATACTGATTAACTCAGTCAGAGGTTACTATAGCACCTTAGAGGATTGTATTTTACATTAAATGCATTAAAGTGTATGTTTTTATATGTTGTATAGCACAAGGGCTATAGCTGCTGCCTTACAACTCCTTGGTTTAGATTCTGGCTGCCAGCTCACTCTGTGTTCTTCCCAATTACATTTGTTTTTTCAACGATCTGATTACACAGGCAGATGTACTGAACTTTGTTGATTTGAGATTGCACTTTTGATCAGTTTAAGGTATAAAGAGTACTCAGCAATGCATCTGAGTTGTATCCAGAGTTAGTTCCCGCTTTGTGCTTGTTGCTACCTGAAGAGATTTTTGGCTTTGTGTGTCCTTGAACTGGAATATCTATGTTTGGAACATTAATTCATTTATTTTATTTTTTGCTCTATGTCCATATGCTTCATATCTTATCCTTTTTGGGTGTATTACATTTAGAGCTTATAATTAGCATTTCTATATGAAATACTAAAATTAGTTCCATATTTCATTTTGATAATGTTTTCAATGACTGTTGATGATCCAGACCATTTAAGAAAATGGATGAATGGATGGATAACTTGTCAGGTTCTTTGAGATAGCCTGTTTTGAAGAGCTCTATCATATATAATAATGCGAAGATCTGTGACTTAATTACTCACAAACTACTGGGGTTAGAACCTTGATCTTGGTCTTAATTGAAAATGTTAGAGCTGATGCGTCATGAAAATTCAAACAATTTCAGGTAGTGGCAACCAAGTGATCTGTGCTTGTGAGTTTATAATGGCAAACTAAGTGCAAATCCAAGTGACATGACGAAAAGTAAAGGAACATTAGCGCCACCTTCTGAGCATCAAGCACATGGCAGCAGCCAATTACATGATGAAGAACACCATAACTGGAAAAATCAGAGTAACACCATCTGACCATCAAGTGTCAGATAAAGAATGGAAAAATAACAAAGACAGAAACATATGCAATTGTGCAGAGAGATTACTGTTGTTTGTATATAGCCTTTTGTTGTGTCACACAGCTTTATCCCATAAGAAGAAAAGATGCTGAGCCAAATTGACAAGCAAGGAATAATCCTGAGTACAGACCAACTGTGCAGCAGACAAACATGGGTGCTCATAGGAAGGCAAGACAAAGTCCTGGATACAGAATACAAGAACAAAAAAGACACAGAAATGCTTTGACACTCTGAAGGTAGTCGCAGACAAATGTTGACTAACATGCTGGGCATCATGAACAATGTCTCACAACCTCTGCAGGATACCTTGGTCCTCCAGGAAGCACTATAAGATGTCTTTTTTTACCAGCATTACAACATAATCTCTGGCTAGATTGTATTTTTCTTCCATTTTTAAAAGAGTATAACATTGCATACTCAAACTGGCATAATCCGGTTTAGAGTTGTGGGGACAGAGCCTATTCTGGCAGCAATAAGTGCTAGGCAGGAATCCAGCCTGGATGTAGCACCAATGTGTAACAGGGCCCAGTCAAACAAGCCAACACACATTCACACAGGACCAGGTTGAAATCTCAAATTACCCTCACACACATCTCTAGAGACATGGCAGCAAAACCAGAGTATTCAAAGGAAACCTCACACAGACACAGGGAGAACAGGCAAACTCCAATTAGACAAGAAGTGGGCACAGGATTTGAACCTAGGATGGTAGACCTGTGAGCAAGATGAACTAGCCAAACCACCACCATGCTACTCCATTTTAACATGTTAACTTTAAAAAGATTATTTCTATTAACGTTTAGACCAATTTTTAAAGTATAACTGCCTGTTGTTATATGTGTAGGCTGCTGTAACCCCTTGAAATCGATCAAATCGTTTTAAATTTTTTGGTAACACTTTAGTTTTACTGCAAAAATGCATCTACAGTATTACTCATATGCAGTTATGTAACAAGACAATAACAAACACATCTTTTGGTTTTAATAACACTTACAAAGCATCAATTAAGTGTTTATTCATCTCTACCATATGGCCTACTAAAATAACTCACATTTGGAATGGTCAAAGGTGGCTTAACTGAGACATGATCTTCTTGATATTGCATATTTGCAGATAAGATCTTAAGAATTAATTTACAAATAATTTTACCAGCATATCAGTATGCCACAGTTGAAAAATTCAATGACCACTTTACTGATGCCTGGTAAATGTTAGCAAGACCAAAATACGCCTTTGTTAAGGGCTTGTTACATAACAGTATATGAGTAATAGCAGCATTTTTGCAGTGCCTAAACTAAAATGTTACCAGTTATTTTAACTTACTTAGATATAATCCAAGTACTTACTTCCTTGTCATACATAATGAAAATAGATGATCAGAAATAGTTGTCAGTCAGAAATAAAACAGACACTGTTAAAAACCCAGTGAATTAGTGATATTTTGATTTGCTTATTCAAATATATTAATGCATACCATACAAGTAAAATAACACCTGTCAGTATATTTGTTATTAACAAAATCCCTCATTCCTAGAAGGTTATAGCTTTTGTTATGCATTAATGTTAGTGTTACAAATACAAAATACGTACAGACACTCATCATGTGACATTGGACACCTGCTTTAAAATCACTTTAACAGTTAATAAAATTGTGAGTGTTGCTTTTCCAGTCTTGTCTTTGATTGTCAAACATGGGGATTTCTTACTAATGTAAACCAAGTTGAGCATAGCATTATCTCAGTGTGTGTCAGCTAAGTACAAATGGCTGCAAGTAGTTTTTCTACAAACAAATGACTTTTTTAAAGTCCTCTTCAAAACTAGTCAAGGACTTGGGATCATATGCTGGTCTTCATTAACACTTTATTTATGTATTTATTTATTTCATTGCTCAGTTCGTTCAGCTTAAAACTTCTACAACCCAAACCCACCGCTGTTACTTCTGGTGTGCCCTAGGGCTCTGTCCTGGGGCCCCTTCTTTTCATTATTTACGTCCTTCCCCTTGGCAATATCTTTCATAAATATAACATTAGCTTCCACTGTTATGCTGATGACACCCAGCTCTACCTCACTAGCAAACTTACTTTTTCCTTTCCACCTTTCTGGCTTATTGATTGCATAGCAGAAATTAAATCCTGGTTTTCTTCAAATTTTCTTAAATTAAATAGTGACAAAACTGAGGTTCTCCTCATTGATACAAAATCAACATTATCCAAAACTGATCATTTTTCATTTGTTATTGATAATTTGTCTGTTTCCCCTTCCCCACAGGTTAACTGTCTGGGTGTCATCCTTGATAGTACTTTATCTTTTCAGTCCCACATCAATAACATCTCCCGGTCTACTTATTTCCACCAGCGTAAAATTAATCGCATTCGCCCCTCCTTCACTCCCCACACCACTTCTGTCCTTGTTCCTAGCCTTCTCACTTCTCATCTGGATTATTGCAATTCCCTTTTCTGTTAACTTTTAAGGCTCTCCACAACCTTGCCCCTCCATATCTGTCCGACCTTCTCCATGTTGCCATTCCCTCCTGCATCCTTAGATCCTCTTCTTCAATGCACTTGACTGTCTCCTTTGTCCATGGTAAGACCAAAGGTAATGAGTTCCAGAGCTGGGGAGCAGAGCAGCTCTGGAACTCATTACCTTTCAAGCTTAGAAACATTGATTCATTCTCACTTTTCAAATCTAAATTTAAAACTCATTTGAGAGTGCTTTTTCTCTTTGACTACAATTGTTCTGTCTGAGTTTAAATTTTGTATTTTTAGTTTTGCTTATAATGTGTGTTTAATCTATTGTTCGGTGTCCTTGAGTCTTTAGAAAGGCACCTACGAATAAATAAAATGCAATGCATTATTATCTCATCTTTGCAGAAATACAAATTCCATCATTGTCATATTCTGCTTAAGCCAGGCAACAAGTTGACTGGGATGTCGGCACATGACAGCAAAGTTATTTGAGGAACCCACACTTACAACTGAATACTCACTCCAATTGCCAGAGTGATTAACCTATGACCAATAGCAGTAGTAAGGATCAAATTGATTGAATGGTCATTGAGAACTACAAGGAAGTCCCCAAGTTAAGAAAGTGATTCCTACCTGGAACTGTAAGGGTCCATCCATCCATCCATTATCCAGCCCGCTATATCCTAACTACAGGGTCATGGGGGTCTGCTGGAGCCAATCCCAGCCAACAGAGGGTGGAAGGCAGGAAACAAACCCCGGGCAGGGTGCCAGCCCACTGCAGGGTCTAAGGGACCATCACAGTAAATAACCTGTTGAGTTTTGTGTCAGTTAATGAACCACCAGAAGAATATAGCTGGCAGAACACAAGTGAGACCAGAAGTTTAGATGGAGATTGGGAGATGGCCACCATATAGAAAGGGATCAGATTAGGTATAGCCACTACAGAAACTTACGTTTGGGTCCATTTGATGTTTATTTGAAAGGGCTTTAGATGTAGTTACGATTTTAAAAGATTGTAAGTTCATCACCTTTATGTTATTGGCTGTTTATGACATTAATTGACTCCCAGAAAAATAGTTTTTACTGATATTTAAAAGCTAAAGATCTCACAAATGAAGTATATTTATACTGAAACCAGGTTATCAGCCAAAGAATAGAAGTTTGTGTGCATCTCTCTGAATGAAAATGAACAACCAACCTCTAATCATTTGTTTATGTGTAAAAAATCATGTCTGAACCTTGTTTCAAAAATAAATAGAAAAGATCATTAGTGACTCCTTCCATACATTCCTGGTTGATTTCTAAAGTGGATGTTATACAGTTCGCAAATATTTTATTATTCCACTTTTTCATAATGAAATACGCTAACATGAAAAGGTGTGTGTTATCATATTATTTACTTAGAATTGAAAGCCCCTGGCCGTATCATAAGTACCTGAAAAAGTTTTATAAGATTATTTACTTAGAATTGAAAATGACTGGCTAGTTCATTAGTAAACTGATTAAATGACTGAATACAAGTTTAATAACAATCCAGACACGTGAGTGTGTCTGTTTAAAGTATATCATTCATATTTTTAATGCGTTGGAAACCTACTATCCCCTATTATCTGTAGAAAAATGCAGTATTTGAATATATAAAGTACTTTACCTACAAAAGCTGCTTTATTGTTCTTGAATTATGCAGCCTTTTCAAACTTGCTTAACTTAACGTCCATGCTTTAGGTATGATAATGCATGATTACTTTAGAGCTATGATGAAATTTAAAGGTCTTTGCTCAGTATTGCAATGAATTGATTTGCGTCCTACTTTTAAAAGTGCACTTTAATGTCAAATCTAATCCAGTCTCATTTTTAGATTTACATCCTTATTTTGGAAGGTGAAGTGAAGAAGACAGAACATTTTCTCTTTGTTCCAAACTGTATACCTTTCTTCGGCAGAACTTTAAAAAATGGTAGAATCTGTTTCATGTCAGAAGGTTACAGCGGTGATATGCCACTAGCAGTCTTATATATGAGGTTGTACATCAGGACTGTTTTAACAGATTTATTTCATCATCCCCCACACTATATTCATCATCCTGCAAGTGCACACTTTGCTATCGGAACAGACGCTTCAATAAAAATGCCAAGACGTCTCAAGTCAGGCCAGTTGTGGGATTTCAGGTGGTGGAAAAACAAAGTGAAAATAATTCGAAATATGAGAGTGTCTGGCAATGGCCCCAAAGAATATGGGGGCTTAAAGTTGACGTCCCTTAACCTGCAGTGAAACTTGATTGTGGCCTGTATTATAGAACCCAGTGCACCTCTCCTAGAGCAAAATAAACAGTGATTTATCAGTCTGCAGAGATTTCTGCAAGCACAATGTTGAAAGTTTTCCAGTGGCTGCTTAAAGGCTCTGACAAGATAAACTAAACACTGCCTGGGCTAAATGTGTCAGTCCTGTCAGGTGATATGATAAAAGCTGGGAGCCAGGTGCATTAAAGTCTCCACTTGCAATAAATTTTATGGAGAATGTATCCTCGTCCATCATGATTTATGAGACTTATTAAAATTATAGAGTAACAACTGGAATATGCTTGTGTTCCTCAAAAATCTTTTAAAGGGCATAAAATGAGCAAACAAAACAGTTTAAAAGATCTTATGACAAAAAGCTAAGGTTTACTGACATTATTTACACTAATATTTTTAAAGAAAGAGTGGTCCTCGTTAAAATATCAAAATGTCTTATAAAATAATGATATGGTATGGTAAAAAATATTCTTTGAACATGACAAAATATAAAAAATGAAGATACAACATGGAAAAAATGAAATACTACTAACAAACAGCACACTGTTTTACGTAATTTAGAGGAGTGCAGTAATCATTAATAGTGGATAGCACTGCACTTAGAAAACAGGATAAATGGGAAGAATTAGTCATAGAGGGCAAAATCTCAAACTCTATAATATAATGTCAAACAGAATGAAAAGAATGAGTGGAGTCTAGGGAGTAAAAACTGTTTTTTTTGGAGGAAATAGAAAAAATGATTATGGTGTAACCTAAAAAATAAAAAAAATAATTTCAGTATTATTCCTGTAAAAAAATAATTAACAAATAACAAAATGTTTTTGACATGTACGAAATGAAAAATCTTTGAAAACAGAATTCAGAAAATTAAATGGAGTCATACAGTGACTTACGGAGCCATTTGGGACTGACCATTTGTCATATGTCAGTCACAAAGTATACAAGTCTTTGCTGCTGAGGCTCAGTGGGTCTGGTGTGGGCCACCCGTATGCATACTTCAACTGCCGGTATGGAGTAGCACAAACTGATTTTTGAGTCTGAGCAACCACTTACCAGGTAAAGGAAGGAGATATGGTTGGAATTAGCCGTGTGGGGCAGTGCCGATTTAAAACAAATCTTAATGTGCCCTCCAAGCATCACAAGACATGGGATCCTGTAAAATTATAATAACAATAACAAAAGACTTATTACTCTTTACAATATATTTCTATCTTCTTAATATATGAAAAAAGTGTGAGCCATTTGCACAGACTGGAAACAAAAAGAAATGCCAGCTTCAGTGTGACTTCAAAAAAATACTGTGTGGCATGGTTGATCAGTGTCTTGAAGATTAGAACTCTGCGAGTGTAATGATAAATATTCCTTTTACTTATTGCTAGTTTGTGACCACTTCTTGGTTGCACACATCAGTACAAGAGGGAAGACAGTCAAATGACTGCCACACCATGCGCCAATGAATCCCATTATATCAACAATTTTGTTATCTCTATTCTTAATGAAAACTTGAGATTACAATTTTCTTCTCAGCTGTCACTAAAAACATCCATCCGTCCATCCATTTTCTAACCCGCTGAATCCGAATAGGGTCACGGGGGTCTGCTGGAGCAAAACCCAGCCAAGCACACACTAGGGCCAATGTAGAATCGCCAATCCACCTAACCTGCATGTCTTTGGATTGTGGGAGGAAACCGGCGCCGGGAAACCCAGAACACGGGAGAACATGCAAACTCCACGCAGGGAGGACCCGGGAAGTCACTAAAAACATAAATGGACTAAATAACTCATACCCCCACTTCAATACTTTGATTCAGTACTGTAAAACTGGATTGCTTTCTAATTGATGGTAATTAGTAGTTGCAGGTGCCACAGAGCAAATCTTCTCAAGAGAAGCTGGAACTGGATTTCCAATTTCTTTCTATTACCATTCAAAGTCTTAGATGGTATTTATTCACAGTCCAGTAATAGAACTAAAATAATACTAAATTTGTCATTTGTACCCTCATTGCATTCCAAATAAATGAGGTTACAAATGTCTCATTTTGCATAGTTCCTCTCTAAAACCAACATACTAGATAGGCTACTTTGAAACCCAACATTTTGATGCTGGGTGTCCCAGTGTGTTTTTCATTTCCCCTGTGTGCTACAGTTTGTACACAAGTGCCACCTGCTTGCTCAGAACAAGTGAAACATCCAAATGGACTGAAGCCAGACTAGTAGACAAAATATCCACAGCTTTTGGGTGTGGCTTGATCGAGAATGGAGGTGCAGCACAGCACAAAGGAGAATCAAAGGGATGTTGTTTAACTACTGCTTTGTCTGCTTTTCTTCATAATGTAAGCACTATGAACTGTTCACCTTGAACTAAGAGGACAAGTCAGACATGACAGCATTTATGGTTACAATCCACAATTCTGGAATCCAGCACCCAAAAAGTAATAATTCTCGTCTCCCAAGAATGGAGACATTGATAGAAAGGCAATGTGGGTGATGGATAAGCCTGCTAGCAAACACAATAGGGTCACCATTTTAAAAATACACAGACCTTTGTTTTTTTCCTTAACCCATTCTACAAATGTAACACATACAAACAAATATGCAAAACAGCAGTACCTATGGAAAAATAATCTTACAAAATCGTGCAGATTTGATAATGTTGATAACAGTAAAATTATAAAATAAATGATAAAACAAAAATTAAGCATTGTTTTCATGTTCTTGACAGCTAATATTTACCATCTTTAAACAAACTGGTTTTACATTACAAAGGTATCAATGAACAGACATTTTCCAGTCTTTTGATAGTGGTGTTTGCTATACATTAAAATTTGTTGTTGTGGACTTTACTGGTTTGTAGGGTGTTAATTCTAACAGGTTTTTATATCTATATTTTTAGAAAGACTTTGATTGTAATCTTTTGTAATGTTTTAAGAAGAAGACACTCTTCTTTTGCTTCCTCTTAACATAGTTAGCATTAACTATCTTTACCGATCAGATAGTCACTTTTAAAGTTTAGCAGGGTATCCATCTGTGTCTCTGGTTGTCCTTCTCTGTAAAAATGTAATAGAGCGTCTTGAATCTCAGAAGAGCTGTGAAATCTAGTCAGCTCATCTAGGCTGTGTTTGTCAAACAATGGTGTTTTAAATTTATCAAAAAATCATTTTATGAGAGTCTCACTTTCAATAAATTCAGATGTTCATAACATTTTATAATAGAGGTTCTTAAACTTTTTAATCTGTAAACTCACCTAAGAATACCACATTGGGACCCAAGAAGAACATTATTACCATAATGACTACAGAACCATACATATGCAAACAACAACAGTCATATAATAAATTGTATAGTTTTTTCCATGCCTTACATTTGTCATATTAACATTACTAAAAGTAAAAAGAAATCATATTGTTAATAAAACAGTATTTACCATTTAAAATAGAAAATAGATTTCTGAGTACAGTATATAGCTGCCACTGTAAATGTTTAGTGTAAGCTTAGTTTTTTGTACTGTGAGGATCTGATGATTTTTGAATGAATAGTATGAGTTGTGTAGCTAAATTATTTGGAAATATTTTATGTACTATTTGTATTTTATACGAGTTATAAGATAAATCTCGATGAAGGATTTGGGGATCAGTCTAGTCTGAGGTGTGTAATACTCTCCCACATTGTGCTGAATGCAGAGGGTTCTACCATACAGCCGGTCTCAGTAGAATAAGTTTCAACCAGTAGATTAAAATTAATTGAACCACTGTAAAATAGCGCGACATTAAATTTATGCCCAACTGTATTCACTCATCCCCACAATACCCTAAAAATCATTACATCCATGTGCTGCATCCGTTGCTTTAATTGTGACTTTCCAAACGACCAGCATAATCCCTTTACCTCACAGACCTGTTTGTGTCATTCCCTACTTTCTCTGTCTTATGTTTATTTATTAGTCTTATCTTTACTGTCGGGCGGCACGGTGGCGCAGTGGTAGCACTGCTGCCTCGCAGTTAAGAGGACCTGGGTTCACTTCCCGGGTCCTCCCTGTGTGGAGTTTGCATACTCTCTCCATGTCTGCGTGGGTTTCCTCCCAAAGACATGCAGGTTAGGTGGATTGGTGATTCTAAATTGGCCCTAGTTTGTGTGTGTCCTGCGGTGGGTTGGCACCCTGCCCGGGATTGGTTCCTGCCTTGTGCCCTGTGTTGGCTGGGATTGGCCGCAGCAGACCCCCGTGACCCTGTGTTTGGATTCAGCGGGTTGGAAAATGGATGGATGGATCTTTACTGTCATTCATCTCAGTTTTACTGTTTCACAGACTGTGAGAGGGATGGTGGTGTTGTGGGAAATATTTATTATATTTTTACACAATAGAAACTGAGGTCTCTGTGATGCATCAAAGGTGTTATTTATAGGCTACATTTCAGATCCCATGCTACCACAATAAATAATAAGCTAAACAGAATGTGATGCGTAACACATCACAGAATTTGTGTTTGGACACATTCTACTAAATTTACTACATAATCATGTGGTGATCCATCACCGACATAGTCTAAGAAAGACTGTCTTAAAGTATTTCTAAAATATATTACTATTTTTTATGTTTGGTTATTTGAACTTCATCTGTATTATTGATTTTTGTGACTGCATTCCAGACTCCCCTTCTATGTAGTTGCTGGCCTAAAATTTTGTTGGCATTTTCCCCAAGATCATCATAAGAGCTCTTTTGAGTTAAACATTAGTTGCTCTGTTTTTCTTGTGGTCAATAATTAAAATTATGTTTTCAATACTAATCATTTTTCATCATCGATTATAGTGATATATCAGTCTTTAAATGGCTTGCAATTTGTTTTTGAGTTAACCATAAGACATTATTTTCTCTATATATAATTTAAATGTTTCTCCAAGTTTTCTGGCTATTATCTAAGGAGAAGCTCAATTTCTGTAGAAATACATTTTATTAACAACAACAAAAAAAAATGCTAATTAGTAAATAGGTGTGATATTCTGCAGGAAGGAAAGATAAATAATACTGTCTTGAATACTGGTAAAGGAATCCCCATGGGTCCAAATAGGAAATTATTGGAGATTGTCTCTCTAAGGCAGAATTTAATACACAGTTAAAATCTTCCACTATTATAAACTTGTGAGTTTTAATATCAGGGACTAAAGAAAGAACCAGAACTAAGAACTATATGTCATCACAACTGGCACATATATGTTAGCCAAAATAAGTACTACCCTAATAAATCAGAGATTACATCAGTTACTACAAACAGAGTTACATTATGAATCAATATTTCAACTCTTCTCATTTTTTGTTATACTTAGATGAAATATCTAGCCATTTCCATCTCTTTTCAGACTAAATTGATCTCTGTTATTTAAATGAATTTCCTGCAGGAAGTCTGATTTTGAATTCAGTGTACCAAGCTGTAATGCTACATTTTTCCTTTAATTTCATAATTAACACCTTTACCATTCCAACTTACAAGAAGTAATGATCAGTACTATCAATTCTTTCTATTTAAGAATTCACATTCCATGACAGAGGAGGAAAATGTTGCTTTTTAAATTAGTTTTGTCTTGAGATAGATAGAATATTTCATAAACAGGTTATGTATATTACTGCAGTGGTTAATAAATACAGAGACCATAGTGACATGATTGATTTAACTGCATGGTGGCATACACAGAGCATTCATATATTTATTAACTCTTGTCTTCATTTTCTTGTGCTAGTGCCAAAGGGGTCAGCAATCCTTTGCAGACCTCTTTCACACACTGTTAGGGTCAAGATTTAAAAATGGGAAATCCAAAGACAAAAAGTTATGTTTTTGGTAAAAGTTAAGAGAGAATTCAAAGTTCAGGCTGGAGTCAATAACCAAAGAAAACACAGCAAGTCAATAAAATCAAAGCCAGAACATTCTAAACCTTTTAATTCTTTTACTAACTAATTTGATGAAAATGTATTGCTTACTGCTACAAGGTTTAGGTTTAATCCAGAAGCTTGGATGTGCCACCATCTTAAATAGGTGAGGTGGGATGATATTATCCATCACATAACTTTCATGTCATTTGACTTTCAGTGGCTCCGACTCTGAATATAAATCAGAAAATGGTGGTATCCATGAGAAAAGCAGACTGCATGCCAGTCTCCATCCAGAATTGCTAGAATGTTTCATACATAATTAACAACACAATGTTTTGAAGTTGCAAGAAAAAATGAAGCAAAACACAGATTACTATTTTTAATATATGAAATATACATTTTAAGTCTGATAATTAAAATGTGTAAAGTCATAAAGCAGTCTATTTTTGTAAGAAATTTAGGTTGATTCATGCTACATTTCTAGGGTTTGGATCAGCCTGTAAATGTCCTGTACATGTAAAAACATTAATTGTATATCCTAGACCTTTAAAAGCTGAGCAAAAGCAGAGCGTTCTGCTTTCTAAGTTGATAATGACATTAATAAGTCATGTTTCTCTGTATCTTGCAACCCTGAAATACAAATCCCCCTTTATAATGATGGTAAATCAATTTCTACTAAGTGCTGTATGAATCACCTTTAAGCTTCCCTGAGCTGTTGTTATCATAGACTGACTTGGTTTTGTCATTCTTCAGTTCTAACTCCAAATGCAACTAATACTGAAAAAAATGACATCTTTAGAGCAAATCTTGGATGGAAAAATTATCAGAGATTCAAGCCCAAGAAAGCAAATTTCAGTTACCAAAGGGAAGGGCAGGAAACAGTAGATGGATAGAGCTCGTGTAAGTGCCAAAATCAGCATTCCTTTCACAACAAATGGATTTTTTTAACCTTTCTGTGGAAGCAAAACTTTCGCCCTTCGTGATATAAATTTCCAATCTAGTTTCCATACAGCATAACTTAAACAAATCTCTTTGACAATCACATAGATCTGGTGAATTTTTCCATTCTTTTGATTTCCATTGCTTGGAGATGTTAAACAGTCTTATCTATAAACAAACAAGTCATAACTTATAATTTACACACGTCAGGTAGTGCTAATTTGCACCTCGACAGGACAAACTCAAAAAATTGTAAACTGGAAACGGATTTGGATTGTAGCACATTAGTTTCAGACATGGATGAGGTATGAAGATAAAATATAGGAAATGTAAAGGTTGGTGTAGGACTGAATACATGATGAGATACAAAGGTTAGACGAGAATGCCTACTGAAAAAGTAGGCTGACAAAACTCAATAAAGCTTCTTTCACACTAGATCTTTCCATAATCTTTCCAGTGATTTTCAGGTGTAGACTTCTGTTATATAATCTCCGAAATGTGCTCCCGTGACCTTCATTCAAACAATGAGACATCCCTACAGACTCAGTCAAACCGATCTGTATCTTCCCTTGACTTAAGTCATAGGGATGAGTTTGTGTGTGTGTGAGAGCTGACAACCAATGAGCACTCACCTGGAAGTACAACACATAAGATGCAGACATGAGAAAAGAAGTAACACAGGTGTTTTAGAGTGCACAAACAGCTGTGAGGCTTGTTTGTCTGATATCTGCAAAGAACAGAATTCAAAAAAGGCAAATTAAAGAACCAGAAGTATTTAATTTGTTATCGCCTGCTATTGGTAGTTGTCTAATATGACATTTTCAAAATGATAAGATCCTCTAATGCAGTCATGACGTCTGACATCCCGTCTAACTAGAAGTCATATAGAGTGTTACTGTCTTAACTGGTAGCAGAACAGTAAAACCAATAGGTGCACTGAAAGCAGGCTCCTCATGATAAGCAGGCCTCAGTGGGCTCTGCCTGCTGTAACAGACTGACGAGGCCATCCATTAATGATTTTTTAATCATAGTTAAAAATAATATTTAATAAAACAAAAAACATTTTTTGATGGATTACACATTACGTTTCTTGCCCAGACTGGTTATTTGGTAGTGGTGTTAATTCAGCATTTCACAGTAGGTTTGCATACAAGCAAAGTCATCAATGTACATAGTTAATAATTAGACATTATTATTAGTTATTAAACATAGTTAATAATTAGACAGCATAGTCCATCATTTTCCAAAAATCACAGTATTAATGTTACAAAGTGCATAAAATCACCCCCAGTACTTTTATGACAAGAGAAGATTGGAAAGTCTCTTCTTCCAAATGTGTTGTTATAGCAGCAGACCCCCCAATTGATGAGAGCAGAATGCAGTTAACAAGTGGTAAGAATGGGCCTTGGCTAGTATTAAGTCAGACTAATTCACAAGTGCCAAGTTTGTTCATTGTTGATGGCATTGGCAAGACAATTCCAACAAGTTATGCTGAGGACATAGTGAGGGAGCTGCACACAATTGGAGTTTTCATTTATGTCTGCCTCTGCTTTGCTCCATGTTTGCATATCCTGTACCGCTGTAGTGTTTGAACTGTGTATACTGTTTGTACATGTTTTTTCTGTCCTGGAGGCAATCTTTTTTGTTGTTGAGTATGCAATGAATGTAATTTGCAATATTTGATTAATTTATTATTTAAATAATACTTTTATTATGTAAGAATAGCATATTTAATCTTTTTTAGAAATTGAACAAACTGCCTTGTAAGGACAAATAACAAAACACAGGGCTTAAAAGAAAACTAGAGTGCTTGGTAATTGTATTGCTCTTTGTATGAAATCATTCCTGTATTCGTCAGTTGGTGTATATTGACTCAGATTTGTTTAATGAAATATTTTAGAGTTACATGATGTCTGGACCTCAGTCTAGGAGGGGTGTTATAACAGCCACCTACAATTCCACAAGACAAATAATAATTAGAGGTTTTTCCACTTAATTTTAGAATGCATTCCAAATAAAACATATATAATCTTATGGGTAGAAACAAAAATAGCATTAGGTCATTTGGTAAAAAAAAAATCACTCTTTGGCGATTTGCATATACAGATATTTGTTCTCTGTGTAACTGAATATTTGTCACATCCTTCCTCTAAACATTAGACAGTCAAGGGCTTTAAAATATCACAAACATTTTTGAAACATTTTCTCTACTTTTCTTTTACATGTGCTTTTAATTATTAAATTCCTGGAAAATACCCTTAATGAATTATGGCAAGCTTTAAATGTCAATTAAAAAGGGATTTAATAATGTAGACGCAGGCATGATTAAGGTTTAATATGGAACAAACTTTTATTGATCCTTTCTCTTACTGTCTGGGACAACCTTGTTTACATTGTGTGACAGTATCTCAGGATTGTCACTAAACACTAACCACAATTTATTTTTTTATATTTTTCAATCTATCTTTATCATACATTTACCTTCCTATCTTACGTCAACCCCAACCAGGAACCTTGAAATGGACCACAAGCAATCACTTCAAATTGAGCCAGACAAAAGTCCTTTATAAAAGCAATGTTGGACTAACATCCTGATCTGAAATGTCTGAAACATCAATTGCAATCTTTATTGACTGTTGAGTGAAGAAACTAGGTGGTATTACAAACTGTAAAGCAGAGGGATCCATTGGCAATAGCAGAGGAATACAGCATGTATGATATACTGTGATAAAATCATTTGAAAGACATACTTAGCCCTACATAAGACATCCTTCATGTACCACAGAAGAAAAGGTCCTGAAGCTAGAGAATAGGGAAACATGCTGTCAGTGGCAAGAAAGCACTCTGGGCTGCACCCCTCTCTGTTAGATATCCTCACATGGATAGACTGACCACAAACTTTGGTCCCCAGAATAAGAAAGCACTTATTTAAGGTCCTGTCTCATTACAATTTTTCCAGTGATTTTGGGGCAGTCATGGCACATTCCCGTGTTATTGAAATAGTCTGAGATCCATAGCTACTTATTCCAAACAGTTTGTGACCTGCCCCGACAAAGTTAAACAGATCTGATTTTGTCTTAGGTCATAGAGATGGGTTCTGTTACTGCAAAAGCTGGCAACCAATGAGTTTTCGGCAAGAAGTACAATGCTTATAAGGCAGCTATGAGAAATAAAGAATACAGTTTTTTTTTTATAGAAGAGAGGATTGATGTCTCGTGTTTTCCATATTACAACAGAATATGAAAAAAAGGCCAAGATTACATCTTAACATTGTTGTGCGTAGAAAACATGTGTACAGCATTGGCTCTGCCAATAAAAAAGTGGTGAGGTGGTGATATTTTGTAAATGTGAAACTGTGCTGGAAAGTTGGCACAGAGTCATAGAATTTATCATGCCCTGTCAATTCTAGATATGTATTCTGACATCCTTAGGTGACGAGATCAACAATTGCAGTCATTACGTTTTACTATCCCTCCAACTACAAGTCATGTAATGTAAAGCTGGCTTTACGCAGTTGAGTTAAAGGGAAATCCCTCTGCTGAACAACAGGCCTACTGACTTCTAAACTGTGACTACAAGAGTAACATATTACGCTGGTCTCTTTCAGAATTTTCAGCCTTGCTGCTTTTTGCTACACATGTGAAGTATGTAATTTGGACATCTTTGGACAGCTAGCACGCTGCTATTCAACAGTTGAATTGCTGCTAGAATTTTTAAAGAGTGGTATTCTGGGTAACTAGATGTGTGCTTGTTTGGGTTATGTGCCACTGTGCCCTTTTTTGTGACCTGTCAGACAGACATGATATGAAGACTTTGTGCAACATCACATAGCAATTGTCAGGCAAGAAGATCAACACGAATAGACCTGTCAGAGGAAATAATGGGAACATATTTAGAAAACCTGCACACCAGTTAAACAGATGGAGAGATCATTTTGGCAGCTTGCTGAATGGGGAACCTATGGTGAACCCGCTAACAACAGAAGAGTGAGAAGATCATGAATGTTGGTCAGATAGCAAGAGAATAAGTGATGAAAGTCATCCTGAAAATCAAAAATGAGAAGCCAAAAGGACCCACCACCATCTCTTCAGACTCTGTGACAGTACAGCTAGGAATTGCAGCAGATAATTACATTTATTTGACTGACACCTTTATCTAAGGCAACTCAAAACATTTATGATACAAGTGGTTACATTTCTTTTGGTTTTCCAATTGGGGCACAGCCAAGTCAAGTGACTTGATCATGGTCACATAGTGTCAGTAGCAGAATTTGAACCCACAACTGCAGGGTTTGAAATCCAAAGCTTTCACCACTATGCAACACAGCCTGCTACCCAGATATCATGATATCATATTTGGTTCTCTATGGGAGGCTTGAAAGGAAGTACAAGTATCAAAAGAATATATGACTGGCTGCATTGTCTAATTTGCCAAGAAAGAGACCTCAGCCACTGTGAAAACTGGAGAGGAATACAACATTTGTCTCTTCCAAGCAAAGTATTAACCAGGATGATTCTGGAGAGACATAGAACAGCTGTTGATGCTCAACTGAGTGGGGGGCAAGTAGGATTCTGTGCATGGAGATTGAGCTTGGACCAAACAATGACCCTCTGCATTATCAATGACAGTCTCAGGAGTGACGGTCTTTGTTACATGTCTGGTTTGTTCACTTTAGCAAGGTGTTGAACATGGTGAACAGGGCAGCGATCTGAAAAACCTGAAGACATTATGGCATCCCCAGAAGATTGTAACATGATTCAAAGCTTGCACAAAGACACCACCTGCAGAATCACCCACAATGCTGACTTGTTAGCATTCTTGAATGTTAATACTGGAGTTAGACAGGGATGTCTGCTGTCCCTGATCATTTTTGTCTCTTGTAATTGACTGAATAATGAGAACAATGTTAGACCAACCATGAAGTACACAGTGGCTGCTCACTCAGAAACTGGAAGACTTAGATTTTGAGGGTGACATTTGGCTGCTGTCACAGTATTGTGAATCTCCATAGAATTTCTATGACCATTAGGTTACAGATCAGCATCACCAAGACCAACAGCCTGCAAATAACCACAACCCAGCATGCTCCTAGAAGCATAAATAACCAGGCCTTAGAAGATGTTGACCATATCACATGCCAAGGGAAGTGTCATCAACAAGACAGGAGGATCAGACAAAGATGTGTGGTTCAGATTCAGCAAAGCACATCAAGCCTTCATTACCCTGAAGCCAGTGTGGATAAACAAAAACCTTACCCATCACACCAAGCTCAGAATATTTAACACCAATGTCAAGTCCATTCTGAATTTTTTTTCAGGGGTCGATTCCTATAGGACAGTGTCTCCCATATTGTATTAATAATTGAAGTTCCCTTTGCCCATGTGTAGCACTTTGAGCTTTTCTACATTAAACTGCATTCTCCAAGTGTTCATCCTGTTCTGAAGCTTATTCAAGTTTTTCTGAATTGTTTTTGATGCCTAGTCAGTGTCTGCTCCAGTTTTACTATCATTTGCAAATTTCATAAGTTTACTATGTTGGAATCAATGTCTTTACAGCAAATCATAAAAATGAACAGTAAAGGACAGACCCCCTGAGGGACTCCACTGATGACCTCTCTCCACGTGTAACATTCTCCTCTTACCTGTACTCTTCTGCTGGTTAACCAACATGATATCTAATCAGAATGTTCTGCCGGCAACCCAAGACAGAGACAGCAAATGGAGTTTTGCCATGAAGTCTGTATGCTGGCCGAGTGAGAAGAAATAAGAGAGATGCATATCCCCGGGTCTGAGTATTCCTGCACCTTTTCTAGAGCTGTCCTGTAAAATTTCACTTGTAAAATAGAGAAGAGCAGGGAACATAGTCACAGAGGAAAAGAAGCTCAAGTGATTTTCAAGATGTCTAGATGTTTAGGCTAGGTTAGGGCTTAGAGTTAAGAGAGTAGGCTACCAGGAAGCAGAAGACCACAAAGCAGACCACAGAGGAAAAAAATGTCATTTCCTGCCAGGGATAGATTTAGGTGTTAGTTAAAAAGAGCTCTCTGGAGGATGAAAATGTAGCCAGAGCAGCACAGTAAATGGCTAAAGTAAATCCTTGAGAAAACATCCTAAAAGAACAAGCAACTCATGATCTCAGTGGGAAGTGGGCTTGATAAAGATACATAAAGCAAAGAGACTGCAACCAAATAAAAAGTAATATTACTCTAAAATGTTAAAACACAGATAGGCAGCTATAATATTATATACAGTACATATGTGTTGTATTTTTGTGTGGATGAAATCTGAGTTGCAAACATATACAGAAAAAAAATCTTAATTTTGTGTTCTCTGTTCCAAATAATTTGGAAGGCAGCTCTTTATCTATGTTAGATAAGCATTTGGCATAAATATAGATCAAGAAATTCTGTGAAGAAACACATGTGGGATGTAATATTTCAAACAGCTACCAACACAACTGAAAACTTCAGTATGACAATACTGATATTAAATAAAGCCTATTTGATAGCTTAACACACACTCCTGGAGTTAGATGTGTATCAACTACAATGGCAACATCAAAAGACTACAGCAACTACACTGTTTTACTGACCAAAGCTTGGGAACAGTAGGTGCACATTATGCATGTTCTCTGTATGTCTGACCCTAAAGTGTCCTAATATGAGTGAATGTGGTTGGGTGTCTGTGTGAGTGTGCATTTTGATGAATGAATGATCCATTCAGGACTGCTTATTATCTTATTCATAATTATTTGGGCTAGGCTCCAGCTCCCAGCTACCAAGAAATGGATAAGCAAATTATAAACTTGATGAATGGGATATATATTTTATATCAGTAAAGTTTTAACATTCTAACCATTCAGTTTGGGATTCACGTCTTAAAAAACCCACATGTAGTTAATGAAAATATGACGCATAAGAAAAATGTGAGAAAGAAAAAATCCCACTATAATCCTGATAGCGTGTCATGCACACGTGCATTACATTATTCTCTAAAAATATCATGAAGTTTATACACAAAGATTAGTGCAACAACAAACAACATTCATGAGAAACTGGCATAATACAAACGTCAGGTTACAGCTTCTATAGTACTTTCCGAATCACCTATGGCAATGGATACATCTGTCCTTTGCTGACATTTTAAACTAAACTTCTCCTTGAATAAACTTCGGCTTAGCTAACAATTTACCAAGCTAAATCTCTGTTTCCCTAGGAAAGTACCTGGGCAGTCTGACAAGACATACCCAGTCAACCATAAAGCACAGCTGGTATTTAAATGGAGATGATTCACAAAAAAGTATACTTGGCAAGGGCAGAAGAAAGACATAGTGATCTTCCTACGTTAATGTTTCATGAATATAATTGTATAGATTATGGCTAAAAAAAGAAATTAAATAATTGTGAAGATTTTTCCTTTTAACTAAACTCATCTGTTTTCTGAAAAATTACATAAACTGCATAAAAATGTTAATTAGCATAGATTCACCTCTGATCCATTTGTGTTTATTAGTAAGGAAAATGCGACACTGGATACCTCAGGGGCCGCAAGAGGGTTCTGCAGGGAGGACCGAGGACTCATTTGGGCCCTATGACCCGGAAGCTCGTCATAGGAAGAGCGACGGGCTTCCGGGGTGAAGAAAAGAACTTTTACCTGACCCGGAAGTGATTGAGGATCACATGGACTGGGGATTGAGAACACTTCCGGGTCAGGGAATATAAAAGGACTGTGGCGAGCTGAGCTGGGTGAAAGGGTGGCAACGTGTCTGGGAGCTGGAGGATTGTTTATTGTAATTTATTATTGTGAGTTTATGAGTATAGTGGTGGAGAGTGTGCTTTGTGCACTGTAGAAATTTAATAAAGTCAATCTGAGGACTTTTACCTAGTGTCTGGAGTCGTGGACAGGGGGTCAAGGGAATATATATTGTGTATATATATTGTGGCATCTGGCCGAGGCTGGAGCCCAGCCGGGACGCTCAGGAGGACCAGAGGAGGGCTTGTGCCTCCTCCAGACCGTGAGGGGGCGTCCGCCCTGGTTATGTTGGGGGCCTCGGGTAAAGGGCTTGGAAGCCCAGCCCTGTAGGGACCCGTGGCCACCGCCAGGTGGCGCCCCGGTGCCTGGATATCCCTGGAGCCCAGCACTTCCGCCACACCAGGAAGTGCTGGGGGGAAGACGACAAGGGACATCCGGACGGCTTCCGGGTGCGCAGCTGGCACTTCCGCCACACTGGGGCGTGGCTACGGAGGAATGCCGGGAAGCAGCTGGAGCCCATCCGGGTTCCTATTTAAGGGGCTGCCTCCCTCCAGTCATTGGTGGAAGTCGGGTGGAAGAGAGACGGAGCTGGAGGCGGCCAGGAGAGAGAGGCATTTTGAGTATGAGGCCTGGACATTGGGGGAACGGTGCAAGAGGCACTGGGGAGTGCACTGTAACTAATTGAAAATAAACGTGTGTTGGGTAAACTTACAATGTCCGCCTGTCTGTGTCCAGGTTCAAGTCCACAATATAAATATTTATATATATATATATATATATATGTATGTAAATATGTACACACATTTTATTTCCAGTTATTTAATTTGTCCAATTACTTTTGTGCCCCTGAAATTAAGGGATTGTGTTAAAAAATACTTTAGTTGCCTCACATTTTTATGCAATCGTTTTGTTCAACCCACTGAATTAAAGCTGAAAGTCTGCACTTCAACTGCATCTGAGTTGTTTCATTTAAAATTCATTGTGGTAATGTACAGAACCAAAATTAGAAAAAAGTTGTCTCTGTCCAAATATTTATGGACCTAACTGTATGTATATATCTATATATATATCTCTATATATATATATATATTGTCAGGGATGCCAGGGGCAACGACCCGGCCGGGACCCCGTGAGGGACCAGATGTGGGTCTACGCCCACCCTGGATCACGTGGGGGCCGCCTTCCTGGTTGCTGTAGGGGCCAGTGGTCACCGCCAGGAGGCGCCCCAATGCCTTGGGGACCTGTTACCTCAGCACTTCCGCCACACCAGGAAGTGCTGGGGGGAAGAATTAAAAGGGCGCCCGGAGAGCTGCCGGGAGAACAGCCGGCACTTCCGCCACACTGGGGCGTGGCCAATGAAGGAGTGTCGGGAATCACCTGGAGCTCATCCGGGAGAATATAAAAGGGGCCGTCTCCCTTCATTCAGGGCTGGAGTCGGGTGGAAGAAGGATAAGGCACGAGAGGAGTGTGGAGGCGGCCTGAAGAAAAGGCATTTGTGTGGCCAGGACACTGTATTGGGGTTTGTGAGTGTACACTGGACTTAATATTTGTAAATTTTATAAATATAATAAACGTGTGGTGGTGACAAACAACATGTCCGCCTGTCTGTGTCCGGGTCGGCTCAACAATATCTATCTATCTATCTATATCTAATACATGCTGTTAGGTCCCTCAGTGTAATATGATTGTTTCACTTTGGTCTGATTGAGACAGGAAATATTGGGCAAAAGAGGTTGACACACACGAGGATACCAAGAAGGTGTGTGAAGTTCCACTCCTGAGGATAATATTTT